>NW_027437188.1:21342500-21745000 GCF_033239565.1 Halichoeres trimaculatus
TCACTGATTGGGTTATGTGGAGGTTTTGCTTAGTTACATTCATAAGACCAAAGAGTTCACAGGGCTTTTAAGCAGCACCTGTAACCTCGTGTTTGACTGAGTCGATGTGTTTACTTCATGTGGATATTTTACTGAGGAATGGTAGTTTTAAAGCACTATAACACAAAGACACTTACTCAAAGTTTATGATCATAGGATTTATAGCTGTGTTAGTGGTAATAAAGCTGTTACTTTGACTTGTAAACTGTAATTGATCTTAGATTGGAATGGTCATAATCCATTTCTTTAGTCTGTTTATCAGTTGAGCAAACAGAAGTGTTTAAGCTTTTGCAAGCACACAAATATAATTTGATACAAGCTGAGTACCCCACCCAAGAAGTGGACTCTGACTGGGTCATATACACTGATATATTTAGACACTGCCACCTGCCAAGGGTTGTTTGGAAGGAAGCCAAGACCTGTGCCAAGCATGTGCACTGAGAGTTTGCCTAAAAACATGCTAAGTATAGATATGACAGATGTGGACAGAAGACAGTTATGTTAGTCCACTTTTTTGGCTTTAGATAATGTGTGGCTGTAAAGGAGAAAAAAAAACACTCAAATGCATCTGCAGATTTTTCTGTGCTTTCACTTATGTTTGTTCATACTTTAAAAACATTTTGAATCATACTTTTTATCTTTAAAGTTTTGGAACTCAGATTAACCCTCATAATGTGTCCGGAAATAGCTGAGCTTTATTAAAAGCAATAAAGAAAATAAGCTGCTTTTAACACTTGGTTGCAAGTATTTCAACCTTTGCAAATGATGTTTGAGCAGACGTTTGTGAGTTAACTACCATACTGAAGTCCCAGTCTGCCCTGTGCCCTGTTGACCCTGTTTATATGATCATTCATTTTAGGGTTCAAAGGTGCAGAGATGTGGAACCCAAACACTCCTTTGAGTGAGGACTGTCTGTACCTAAATGTGTGGGCCCCACATTTTGACAAACCGCAGCTTGATAGCTCAGCGCTGGTTCCTGTCCTTGTCTGGATCTATGGAGGCGGGTTTAATGGAGGGACATCCTCTCTTGATTTATATGACGGGCAATATTTGTGTAAATCTGAAGGCGTTGTTGTGGTATCAATGAATTACAGGTAAGAACTTAAGTAAACTTGCCATTTAATATAGTAAACATGAAAAAACGTGTGTAGCGTACAGGATATTTTTAGATGGAATGCAATAAAAAAAAAAAACTTTAAAAAGTTAAATTTACCCTTAAAAATCTTGATAGAAGGTTAGGATTTTTACTTGTGTTGAATGTCACAGACTTCTCATACATGCCCCCTCTGTACTGCAAATAGAACAGGAGTATCTGTCAACAGGAAGGTGCTTATCACTATGTGAAATTCTCCTTTCTGAAGGATGCATGGCCAAATTCCTGGAAAACATTGAAGTTCTAATTAATTGTTGGTTCAATATTGTCAACATCTGTCTCCTTCTTGTGCTTGCCTGTAATAGGCTTGGAGCTCATGGTTTCCTGTCTCTCCCTGACAACAAAAACATCCGTGGAAATGCAGGCCTGCTGGATCAGCGCTTGGCCCTCCAGTGGGTAGCCAATAACATTGCTGCTTTTGGAGGTGATTCTTCTAAGGTAATGTGCTTTGAGGATATTCTGAACTCAAAATTCATTTGAATTGCCAAATTCAACAATAAAGTAAGATTTACTTTGTAGATTGTTCTGGTAATTCCAGGTTACTCTGTTTGGAGAAAGTGCTGGGTCAGCATCAGTTGGTTTCCACCTGCTCTCACCAGGCAGCCAGGGTCTATTTCATAGGGCTGTAATGCAGAGTGGCTCTCCAAATGCACCATGGGCCACAATCAGCCAAAAAGAGGCCTGGAAAAGGTAAGATCTATACAATCAGCTTAAAATTATATTGTGCATCTTTTGGCTTTCTTGCCGAACATCCTCATGATTTGTCAAGACATTCAGTGCAGAACAAATGTGTGTAACTATTAGATGAAAAGGCTTGAGCAAATGGAAGAGGTTAAAAAATACCGCAAATTCATGCTTCAACGCAAAAGTTCATATAGCTAGAAGCAGCCACCTGCCTGACGAAACATCAGCCCTTGGACGGTAATGTTAAAAAAGGACACCAGTTTACGCCTGGTCAAATAGTTCTTACCACCATCCTCCTTATCCAAATCCTCAATATATGGTAACCCAATATCTCCTTGTGTTAGCATGCTAGTGTCTGATTATATCAGATTATTTGGATTGACAGACTCTTCCACTTGATTTCATATCTGTGACAAAATAATGTGGTCTGTCATGGACTAATTTGCAGGAAGCTATTGTAATTAGGTGATGAGACTGGATTACTAAATTTGTAGTAACACAAAGTTCAGTTCTACAAACCTACCAATAGAAATTTAATAGGAGCAAAGATCAACTGTACTAATCATATTTAAAGAATATAGTAGAAAAGTGCCCTCTAGTTGCCCTTCCTGTGACAAATAGCATAGAAAAGTGCTCTCTTGTTTCCTTTTTCTTCAATTTAATGTAAAATGTGCAGAATATTCTTATTCATTTTGTTTCAATACATTGGATTTCTTTTTCACAATGGTTGGATTCTGCCAAATTCCATGATGGTCCCGAAAATATTTGCCAGAGTGAAGAACATAACATGCCAGATGCTACTAGCTACCTCTGCCTCTGTATGTTAAATTAGCCTTAAACTTTGAGTATCTGGACTTTTAATAAGTTTTCTTCTTCTCTCCATCACCATACAGAGCGAGGAAGCTAGCCACTGTGCTAGGATGTCCCACCGATGGCTCTCGTATGGAAGCTTGTCTGCAGAAGACTGATCCTTGGGAGCTCAGTTTGAAGAGCTATGACGTTTTTCCTACACCAACATTTGTACCCTTACCCTTTGTCCCTGTTGTGGATGGGGTCTTCCTGCCAGATACAGTTGATGTATGATGTTTTTAGTTATTTTAGTGGCCGTGTTACACATTATATTATGACATGCACATTTTTTTAAAGAATTCAAATGAACACTGATTTAACGCCATCTGGTAATGAATACATACTTTATCTAATAGCTTTGAGTTTGAACAGCTGTCATCCTTTTTAAGCCTGCTCTTTAAATTTTGTAGAGAAAATTAAAGAAACAAAGCTTTTTTTCCCGTTCAGATGTTGCTGAATTCTGGGACCCTCGGGAAACAAGATGTGTTATTTGGCCTAAACAAGGATGAAGGGACATACTTCCTAATGTATGGCATGCCAGGTTTCAGCCTTAATGACGAGAGTCTTCTAACAAGAAAGGAATTTTTAGATGGAGCTGCCTTTGCACTGCCAAATTTGAGTGCTGACGTAAGGGATACTGCAGTATTTGAGTATACTGACTGGACCAATGAGAATAACAGGACAAGAAATCGTGACCTGCTGGGTTGTCTGGTTGGAGACCAGATGTTTTGTTCCCTCCTGGAGTTTGCTCACAGGTAAAACATTACTTTCAAAATATTGTGCTGAAAATAAGAATAAGTGAATTCAGTGGTTAGCTGTGGGTCATTACACCTATTGCAACCTGTCATTAAACGGAGGGAAGATGTAGCAGAAGGGGATGACTCAGTAAACAGCTCTCTAGCCTTACCCTAAATATAAACAAGACAGAAACAGTTTAGTACCGCAATTGGTATTTTTTGTCTTTATTTTTCTAATTTATTTATTTGTAATTTTTTTGTTTTGTTTATTTTTGTTTTCATTTTTTTTTTTGTTTATTTTTGTTTTCATTTTTTTCAGGTATGCTCAACGTGGTGGAAAGTCTTTCCTTTATTCATTTGACCACCGGTCATCAGTCAATCCTTGGCCAGCATGGATGGGAGCTATGCACGGCTATGAGATTGAGTTTGTCTTTGGAATGCCTTTGAACACACTACTTGGATACACAAAAAATGAAGTGAACATGACCAGGAAGTTTATGAAACACTGGGCCAACTTTGCCAGGATAGGGTGAGCATAATGAGGTTACTCCAGTCACGTTTTGGGTGGGGGCCCTCATGTCACTGATGAGTTATCTTGATTTGGTTTTCTTTTTTTTTCTAGGAATCCAGGCATTGATGGAGCTCTATGGCCCAGGTTCACCGCTGAACATCAGGAGTATGTCACTCTGAACTACAATCATCCACAACAAAAAAGGATGCTGAAGGCGAAAGAGTGTCACTTCTGGAACACGCTAATCCCACGTTTACAAAAAGTCTCAGGTTAGTAACACACAGTGACAGCCCAGATATGTCCCTGTCCGGCTTCCCTCTGGTGTGTGTTGACTGCGTACATCAACTCACACTGGTTGCCTGTTCAGCCCCGCACTTTGCAGGACTGCCAGACAGCTGAAGTCACGAGACTCAGTAGTCTCAGAGCACATCTTCCTGTCCCTCTCTATCTGCCCAACAGTGGATTGACATGTCACAGCTCCAACATTGGTAAAAATTGGATCGTTGCATATATGCTGCGACCTGAGCCGGACCGGGGACATATCTAGTGTATTTGGGTCGTGAGAGTGCTGCCCTACTCTCTGTCATTTCTTTCTTCCTGCCTTACTTTCTCTCCGTCTCTCTTCCTCTCTTCTTTTCTCTTTTTATCTGTCTTCCTTTCTTTCTGCACCCCCCCCCCCCCATCTTACCCCCATCTCTTTTTCGTACATTAACTTTCTATCTATCTATCTATCTATCTATCTATCTATCTATCTATCTATCTATCTATCTATCTATCTATCTATCTATCTATCTATCTATCTATCTAAGCAGGCACACATAGAGCGCACACACTTGTACATTTCACAGCTATCTTTAGTGGGAGGCGTTACGTCATAGGGTGTCATTTGCCTTGTTTAGCCTGTGGAGGTGATGTGTTTCCTGGTTTGTACCTCCTCTGCCCCGCTAGTTCTGGAGGTCTGAGTGGGAGGCGTGAAGGGTCAGTTTTTGCTCACTGAGCACTGATCACATACAGTGTGAAAAATATACCATTGCCTACCCACAGAGACCATTATTCACAAGAACACACTCACACCATTTACTTCACATTTGCACATCTAGAAAAGGAAACATGAAATGCTGTCAACTGTGTAAATGACGCTTTCTCAGTAATTCAGAATACACACTTTCAGGTCCACTGGATGAATCTATTGAGGAGTATACGAAAAAAATGACTGTACTGTAGGACAAAGTCAAATCATTAAATATCCTTGTGTAATTTATAACACACTGAAAATTATTTTCCTTATTCCACAGATGAGCTGCTGTCTTGTACCACAGGAAATGGAGTTGCACTCTGCTCAAATTGCATGCTCCTTATTATTTTACTGGCTCTGACCTCAGCCTATTTTTAAAGGAAAGATAACTTCATCATGGACTTGGCTGATACTCCAAGGGCAAGTAGAAGACAGGAAAAAGGTCTGATTAACATTGTTCTTTTTTACTCGAAATGTTGTTTTAAAAGACCTTTCTTACTATTTTAAATTTCTTGATCAGATTAAGTGTTGTTTCAACTAAATATAAATATAAATATAAAATGTGATACAAACTCAGGAACCTTGTGGAATTGAACAGATAGACCTTTGGCATAAAAGAATACATAAATGAATGAATAAATAAATTTAAAGAAACAAACACATTTTTCAGCACTCAATTTTGTTGTCATAATACCAGAACTTTGAACCACAATGCTTTAATAATACTCTTACTTGGTTTAATACCACAGCAACAAAAAAAAAGGCACCTACACCCACAGTTGTTAATTCGGTGTACTTAGATTTAATTTTTTTTTCCCATAGAGAAGGAAATAGAGATAATATTTATACACAATGTTAAGCAAAAGCAAAACAAATTAAAAACTAGAAAGGCACTCAGAGAGCGATAACATCCGCAAAGCATATTGTGACTGTCACCCAACACTTTAGTCCTACTTTAATGTTATACTCCCTTTCAGCAGACTTTCTGCTACAATTTGGTGTTAGTTGCAGGTTTGTATGATAATCTCTTACCTGATAGTGTTGTAAATATGTAAATCTTTGTAACCATAATATTGCGAGGATCTGGATCGTACTTTTACAACTGTCAGGAATGATCGTGACCTTGTCTTGTATCTTATTTCAAAGCAATCTGACCATTTATGGTGGAGTTATATACACATATGGTAAAATGTCCCTATCTCACAATGAGAAGGAATCCTTTAAAAAAAATCTTGGATCCAGACGGTGATCAGGATCACCTCCAAAATTTAATCATGTCTTCCCCATCCTATTGTGAGCATTTCCTGAAAATTTTATGAAGATCCGTTTGTTACTTTTTGAGTTATGTGGTTCACAGACAAACAGACAAACTCTCCCAAAAACATAACCTCCTAGGCAGAGGTAATGAATGTTCTCTAGATAAAGAAAAGGTCTTCTCTGGATGACCATCCATAACCAGAAGTGTGTGGTGGTGTGTGTTTCTGCCCTCTGACTTTCTTGCTAATTTGGGCAGCAATACTGTAGCATCAATCATCTGCAATTATTTGGCAGTGATATGAAGCTTCCTGTCAGCAGTCCACAGGTCAGGACTAAGATAGAAAACTAAAGGGACCATGTGACATCACGGTCTCTCTGCTTAACTCTCAGTCTGTCTACAATGCACATCAAAAAGACACAAGTGCCAATCTTCAATGATAAAACCACCTAACTAACCCCCATTCTGAATGAGAACATTTGGTAGTGAAGAAGCTGTGATACCGGGCAGAGCAGAGACACACCAAGCATAAAGGAAGAAGCAGACTTTAAGTGGCAAACTACTTTTACATTCTTTAAATTATTATTATATATATATATATATATATATATATATATATATATATATATATATATATATATATATATATATATATATATATATATATATATATATTTTCATCCTGTTGGTCCTTCCTTGCTTTTTGGGACCAATGTTTCAAGTTTTACCTGCTTCATAAAACAAGTTTTGCCACTGTTTTTTTTTTTTCTTTTTCATGTACCACTTTTTTTTGTCAATCTTTAATTCATTTGGATGAAAGAAATAAAATAAAATGAAATGAATAAAAGAAAGTTGGAATCTTTAAAAGAGTAACCAGAAAATGATTGAAGTGCATGTCGATTTTAATATTCTAATTTAAGTGTGCAGCTAAACTGTTATAATAATAAAAAAAAAAAGATCAACACTCTGAGAACATGTTATATCTTTGCTATATAGAACTGATGAAATGCAGAAATCATGCATTGTTGGTCTCTGGGTGATGGTTTCATCTCAAAAACAATCAGGGATGCTCTTCACTTTTATTGATGTGTTGTCTATTGTGTTGGAAATAAAGACAATACAATGCACAAGATAATATTATTATGTGGTCTTTATTTGAATGAGGATTCTTTTCATCATGTTTACTCCATATTTAAAGAATCCAAGATTATTTTTTTGTTGTTTGTATTCACAAAGCAGCAAAACCGTGATTGCAGATTTTGCAGACATACATTGTTTACATTTATTGTTGCAAATGTAGTGTACAAAGTGCCCAATGGAAGCTATGAACTATAGTGGGAAAAATGCAGAAAAATGCATATCTAATGCCCTTAAAGTGTTTCTTTTTTTAAGTATTGTTGTTGCCATGAATGATTTGGAAAAACATTATCAATGCAGAACATTTACAAAACATTTAAAACATGTCCCAAAGCAAGGCACCAGTTGGCTTTGTGGTTTAAGTATGTGCTCAATGTGTTGGCTCTACAGTCCTTGTTCCAGCAGTTGCTGGTTCCAGTTCCAGCCACAAATATTTGCTGAATGCCCACTCCCACTTTCTACCTCTCACATTTCCTGTCTCTCTCTCACTGCCCTGACTAATTAGGACAAGGATACCCATATAAATGTTCCAAAGCAGTTGTCCAACCTCACGTACACACATGATTTTAAACCAAGGAAACGTCAAAGCAATGAAACAATCCGTAGTCACATGAGCAAACAGCGTCCAAGCCCAATATGTTTTTGTCAGAGACTAATCCTTTTGGCTAAAGTTTTTTTTTACAGAATAGCACGCTTGTTTCTTGTTCTGTAAAATGACAAACTGTTAGAGAGAGAAAAAAAGGACGTCACAACAATGTCTGAGCATCTGGTACAGATTGTGTGTGCATGTGTGTGCAACCAGTACTCTCAAGATGTGATGTAGGTGCATGATAGTATTACTATTGGGAAAAGGGTGTGTTGGCCAAAAGTGATCTGTAAAGACCAAGTTGGTAACACCCACATGTCTTGGTTTTTGAAAATATTTGTTGTTTTCCCTCAAAAAAAAAAACAAAAACATGTTTTCTTCAGAACATCTCATCCATAATATATGAAGATAGAGACAGTGAACTGGAACAAGAGACTGTATGAGAGAGAGAGACTAACAGAGAGCAAGAAAAAGTAAAAGGCAACCATGAGAAAAGAAGAAAACAAAAGGGATCTTTGTAAAAGAGAACATCAAAGTCTTTAAAGGTACAGTAAGTAGTTATGCTAGCCCCCGATGAGGATTTTCTTTATATTTAGACAAGGTGTTGCAGCTCTCTTACATAACCACAGGGAGCAGGAGAAAACAAATGTACAGAAACACAGATTTTGTTTGACCTTGTCCTCACTCTTTGAGAAGGAAAGAAACTGGAATAAATAAAATAAAATAAAAAATAGCTGGTGATTTATTGATGTATAAATCATGATAGTTGATCTAACGGCACTGAAGAAGATGAAGATTTTGTGTAATGCTCTACTGTTGCTTTAAAACAGAAAATTATCCAAGCCAAGCTTGTGCTTTGTGCTGCTAACTTCCCGCACTTTTGAAAAAAAAAAAGGCACATCATCTGTGCATCAAAGCAATATTAAAGCTTTTCTTAATAAAATCTTGGACAAAAGGCTCCTGCCTTAGCCTACTTTCAAAATACAGGTTGTACAGGTTGTCTATACACTATGAATTCCCACTCATGGCTTTTAAAGGATTGTTTCGCACGTAAGAATGAGTTTTGTCATAAGAATGTATACAAATAATCACTTTTGAGCGACGAACAGCTGCTTCACAGAGGATTTTCTGTCACCACTCATGTCAGCGCCACAGCTGAGCATTCAAACATGACAGTTTGACAGATATAAAGGGTGAGCTGCAACTAATGGGCGTGACATTGACAGCTTCATTAATTAAGCAGACAACACCCCCCACTGTGTGTCATGTGAAATTGCTATTACCTACCCCCAGCATAGTCAAGGAAAAACACACAGTGTCAAAAAGATAGAAATGCTTGATGAGAGACACTTAAAACATTTGTTAAACATAAGGCAGCAATGTCGTGGTCTTTGAAATGATACCTATTTGAAGTGACATTTAAAGGATTGCTCGAAATTCACAGTATCAAAGTACTTCATGTGATTCATTTTACTTTATT
This sequence comes from Halichoeres trimaculatus, assembly GCF_033239565.1. Classification (NCBI taxonomy): domain Eukaryota; kingdom Metazoa; phylum Chordata; class Actinopteri; order Labriformes; family Labridae; genus Halichoeres; species Halichoeres trimaculatus. The sequence continues at coordinate 21,351,947 of NW_027437188.1, forward strand.
GTGAAAAAAACAAAAAAACATTGGGTTTCCTATTACTATTTATCCATTGATTTGAAATTTAAATAAAGAAAAATTAGTTTTAAAAAAGTATTATACAAATCTAAAGTTAGGTTTGTTTGTCAGAAAGTAGCATTCTTGGGAAGGAGCTTAAGGAAAGTGTGTTGGGGTCAGACAAACTTGCATCCTTGAGAGAAACTGAGTGATATAAGTCTCAGGATGGCGCCAGGAGTTTTATTAATCAGAAAGCAGCAGAGGATGAGGGTACATAGGTCAAGTCCTGCCCCCAGTCCTGGGAACCAATGTTAACGCCCATTGAAGAAGATAACAGGGCTATTCAACTCCACATCAGAGAGCACTTCTGTTTCCCCCCTTAGAGGAAAACTTCCGTGTTTGAGTTACATTCTTACAAGAATTAAGTAAAAACTTTTTTTTTTACAAACTGAACATCTTTTGCATCTTTTGTTGCCTCTTCTTGTAGTTCTGATAGATGTGTTTTCTATCGCAGGGTGTGATCATAAGTTCACTTTAAATCAACATCAACTTTATTCTTTCTAACTTCCTTTGGGTTCCTTCCTGGTATGTAAGAAGGCCAGCCCAAACTAAGTCCTTTTTCCTGTTTGACTCAACCAGTCAGCTGTTGACAATGCAAAGGAGGTGCCAACTTGGCATCCTTACTGAATACTTTCTCCCACCACATATGGTTCCTTATCCTGAATCAATCAACTAACCAATAAATAAATATATAATAATAACAATACAATGCACTGGAACTTGTCTTTGTGGTAAATGCTGGAGGAAAAAAACGAGGCATAATAATACTGAAAGGTGCTCATTAATTACCAGTATAAATGCATCTGTCTGGGTTTCAACAAGTAACCCTAGTTCCTTGAAGATGGATTTATTTATTTATTGTGCTGACCTCTTTTTTTTAATTGCTCGCTCTTTAAATTTTCTTTCTTTTTTTGTTATACTCATTTATTTATTTTTAAATTATCATTTTTGGAAAAATTATGTGTTGAAATATATTATGATTCATTGTCTTGCTTTAGCCAACTAGGTTTTTGTTGAGAAGTTTCTGTGTTAGATAATACTTAAAATCTGTGGCCTGGTTATGCTCTCTGATATTATTGTATGGCCCTTAAAACAGCATGCAAAAAAACCCCACTCACATCCATGAATCACTGAAATCTTCAATCTAATTTGAGACAAGATCAGAACCACATTTGAAAAAGAAAAAAAATAAACTATTTATTTGTGAACTGAGTATGTTGTAACCACTAAATTACTTTGTAATCAACATTTTCAAAGGTCGTACTGATTTACTATGCTTATGATTCTATGCTTATTGAAAGCAGTTACTTTAAAACCCAGAAAAGATAATGTGCACTGGTTAGGAATTGGTAGCTTTTTTTAATTATTAATATTATTAATAGTAATGATAACAATATTTTGCTGCTACAATCTTGAATTAATGAAGCTAATTGCCTGTGGATTGATTAGTCATAGTTAGGCAATATTTTAGAGACATTGTCAGTGCGACTGTTGAATGTGTACAGAACAAGATTTGTCTTTCGTGCTCTTGCGTCTGCAGCATGGCTTTTAACAGGTACACGAAAAAGAGAGCACATCAGCCCAGTTCTCGCTAAACTTCACTGGCTGGCTGTGATTTTTAAAATTGATTTTAAAATTCTTGTGTTTGTTTTTAAGGGCTCTAATTTCGTGGCGCAGCGCAGGGGGCGCAATCGCTATTTAATGTAACCGTCTGAACCAGCACATACATTTGTTTCTATATTAATTTTCCTGTCACATCTGATGTCAGATTAAAGCCGTTTGTCATAATGGAAAGTTAGCTCCTGTAGGTGCCAAGGTCCAGGAAGAAGCTCAGAGTGGACAGGGCCTTCTCTAATGTTGCTCCCTGATTGTGGAACAGTCTTCCCCTGCACATCAGAGAGGCCCCTTTGCTGTCCACTTTAAAAAAGCATTTTAAAACCCATTTTTATTCATTGACTTTTAACCTCAGCGAGACTTGCTTTCTTTGCTCGAACTTATTCCTTTTTATTTTTTTATTATTTTGGGATGTTTTCTTTTATGTGTCTATTTTTCTTGTCTGTTTTTATTATTTTATACATCACTTTGTTTACTGCTGTGGTTCTTTTTGAAAAGTGCTCTATAAACAATGTTGGTATGGTATGGTCTTTCTACTTACCTTGAAGAAAAGCACTTTTTTTTTGTTCTTATCAGCCTGACCTTTCCTTACTCCAGAACACTTTACCCGAAGTTATTCAAAGTGTGTTGATAACACACAACTATAAAGTTGAGCTCGGTTTTTGAAGCTTGTATGTTTTTAGTTCTACTTTCTTCTGTCAGACATTCACATGTGCGTCAGATCAGAAATGCATGTCCTATTGAAACAAAGCTAGTAGGCTGCTTCCCCTCTCAAGTGACAGAGGAGGATACAATGGCAGGATGAAGGTTGTCCTGGGCTCTTGTCTATACATAGCTGATATAATAAATGTCCTTTTGTGCAGATACGTTTATTCTTGGTCCAAGCTGAATAGATAAATTGGAGCAGGGGGTGGGAGCAAAGACACAAAGAAAGTCAGGACAGCAGTAAAACTAGTGGTAATGGTGAAGATTTAGGTTCAAATGTAATACAAAGATTTTTTTTAACTTAACATTTTCTCTGTTTAACAAAAAATCATTGATTTTCATTCACTAGCACTGATCTCACAAAAAGCCACACCACCACAGTCATGTTAAAACTGGGAGATCCAATAAAAAAAGTGCCTTTTAGACAACTCCTGGAGTTCACCAAATAATTATGCTGTAACACTATGGCCAAGTGAGAGAGCATCTGCCCTCAGCTGTCAGTTAAAAAAAGACAGCCATCATTCAAATAAGACAGGAAATTTAGGGAAGGACAAATCCGGTCAGTTAAAGAGAAACACAGAAAGAAAAAGGGCTGTACATGATGAGTGGGGCTCTAGATGTACTGATGCAGGGGGGCAAACAAAAAACTGTTACAAGAGATGGACGAAGAATCAAACACAACAGAAGCACGGAAAGTCTTCAATAAAACGTAGAGGGTAGGAAACAGAATAAAGGGACTGAAGGGAGTAGTTTGAAGGGGAAGAGAAAATATGAGATAAAGAGAGGAAGGATGACACTTTTTTTATGCAGACCAAGAAAATAAATACAACAGTCTAGGAAGAGAGTGAAAAATATGATAAAGAGACACACAGAGAGGGTAATAAAAGACCGAAGACTTTCAAAAATGAGAGGGATTTGGTTACACTGAAAGATACAAGAAGAGGCAGCCGCCTTTCATCATGCTGCTGATGAGAGGAAGCGGAGAAGTATAATAACATCATTCCATGGATATTGAAAAAGGTCCTGAAAATGTTTCTTTTTGAGCCATTTTTATACACTGTGTATGGTTTATCATGTGGCAGTGGGGTAATTTTGAGGCATGGTGAAGGAAAAAATAAACATATCTTTGTTTGAAAGCAGACGTCAAGCATCTTTTTTGCCTAGATTCAACTTTTTCCTCATCTCGGTTCCTGCTTTTGCTACAATTATTGTGAAGTCCTGTCACGGGTATTCATCCTCAAGGTCAGACATTCAATATTTAGAGATGCAGAAAATATTGCTTGCCTCAAAAACTCATACAGTATAATAATGCAGTTGTTTTTGTAAAGAAGGCATCTGCAGGATAGAGACTTATGTCCTCTTTTCCAGCAAATGTATACAGCACATGGTCATACATACACACACACACACACACACACACACACACACACACACACACACACACACACACACACACACACACACACACACACAAAAGAACAAAAGGAATTAATCATGACTTTTCATTGCTGGTTCATCCCATATGACATCATTTAGGGCTGCATGTAGCCTGTGAACTACAAGTTTGACATGACAACTTCATTAAAAAGAAAAAAAAAGGTGTGTTTGGGGGGGGGTGTCAGGGCACTCCCTTCCAGACAATCTCAGGTGGGCAAGCTCAGTATAATCTTTAAATCTCTTCTTAAAACCCACTTTTATTGTATTGCCTTGTCTTGCATTGTACATGGATTGTTTTTTTTTCTATTCATGTGTTTTTAACTGTACCATGTTGAATTGTCATGCACATTGTAACTTTGTTTGAAAGGTGCTTTACAAATAAACTTGGATTGATTGAGTCATTTCTTCAAACATTAACAAATACAATCGGCAATGGGAAGGGCTGCAGCATTAACGGTTAATTATTTCACATACATGTGTCATTTTATTGTTGTCGTCAGAAAGCATCTACTTTGCCCCAGTACTTGATAAAAACAAAGCACACATATCTGTTGCCTTTGAAGGGGTGTGGCTCCATTACTGCACTGCAGGACAGATATGGAAGCCTCCATGTAGCAAACCATCAGGCATCCGCTGATTTAATACGTGCATGATTATAAGCATCATCTTGTTGGAGCCTGATTGTCTGCTGTGCAAATGGCTTTGTGAGTCAAAGATCCTCACATATGAACTGTGTGCTGTTGAGTTCAACATAAACTGCTCTTTTACTGACTGTAAACACCACTTAAGGGTCTTAGATGGATGAGTCTACATGAAAAATAAATATTTGTCTCAAATGTTACCAAGTAAGAAAAAGATTAATTGATTGTTTGACCATGTTATGGGAAGAGAGGGGTGGCGGAGCTACAAAAATATACAGTTGAGTAAGGAAGATGTATTTCTCTTCACAGATAACGTGAATTTAAAAAATCTCCTACCACTACACCAAACAGTACAGTTACACCTCCTTTTTTTTTCTTTGGACATCTGCGTCACAAGGAGGTTTGAAGAGATGTCTAGAAGGGAGAGGGATAGGACCAGGACGCACTCAGGGATGAACTGTCCTTGTCTATTGTCACTGAATGATAAGTGAAGCTGAGAATGGAGCTGAGTCATCATGTACACAATAATGGGCGGTAGAAGTAAATGAAAGAATAGCGGTGTGACCAGTGCTTTGAGGTCAGCTACGCTCTCTTATAACGTGTTATCAGAGAAGTTTTATTTGCAAGTTACAGCTAACAAAGTTTGACTTAACCAATGTGGAACTCATGGTGGAAATGAGGACAGCATACCAGCTCTCACTGTACTGATAAGTGGAGTTGAAACATATAAATACATCTGCAAGCATTGATAGATGGTTGATGTAAGGAAAACTGCAGCCTCTAGCGGCAACAGTCAAGGCTTTGGTTTTGAGCCCTGTTAAATTAAAGCATGATCTGATTAATACCCCCCCCCCCACAGAAACTGATGGATTACAGTGGGATGTTATTCTTGTGGTCTGCAGCCATATTTAATCCCTTAATCCTCAAATCAAAGACCATAGTACAGTAACATGGGTATATTGTCTCTCTTGCTTCCTTCAGGGTTGATTAATATTTTAACTATATCTGCCACACTTACACCTGTCAGTGAACAGAATAAGTTAAAGCCCTTGTGACTGCCTATTTCCACACTGAACAGTTAACTTTATTTATTTTTATTTATTTTCATGAATTGCTGTAATATTCTAACTTTAAACTGATTTGCCACAGTAAAACATTTCTGAGTCTTTTCCTTTTCTGAACAACACATTTAATCCCTCCACCTTACCTTATTCAAACTCCATTTATTTATTTATTTATTTTTTTTGCACAGTTCTTTTGCTTGGCTCATTCAGTATTAATTAGTCTCTGAATCACACCAAAGTGTCAGTGATTTAAGGAGACAAAGAGCAAGAATCAATGCACAACAAGACACAAATTGCCTGTTATACACCATCAGCTGTATAATTACACCCAACCTGAGTCAAGATATTTGCTGGTCGTGAATATTACAAAGAAAACAGGATAAAATATAATGACGTTTAAAAAGTCTGTTTAGATAAAAGCTAAATGTAGCAAAGTGTGGTGTCTTTGGAGTGACATTGATTCCTTGCAGGAAGAGCGTTGAGAGAGCAAGCAAACAAATGATTTGTATGTATGTTTTTCATATTGTTGCTTAGTTTTGTTTCGTCAGTGTTGAGTGTACCTGCCATTCATTTGCAAAAAAAAAAAAAAAGTGTTAGCATAGCTTAAGGGTCCCATATAATGCTCTTTATCTGCAGTTTAATATGAATCATTGATGTCTTCATGAAATGGTAGTAACATGTTTTGGTCCAAAAAGCCAATAAATCAAGCACAGCAGCATTGTTTCCAGGATCTCATAGCCCCTATGTTCAGAACGGTCTGATTTAGTGGGCGTGACCTTCATATGTAAATGAGCCACCGCTGATACCACCCCGCTCCTCCACGTCACTGAGAGCGATGCCACGAGCTCTGAGTGCACAATATTTAGAAAACAGCGAAGCTCGTTTACCGTAACACCACAGGCTAAAACAACAGGCTAACCGCAGCTAAAGTTAGCATCCTGAAGCTAACACAGAGACAGGGGGGACACAGAGGAAAAACTCTTAGATCTGCTCCACAGCACACAGCAACTCACATTTTCAGGGTCCAGGGTTTCATGTGTCACCGCAAACAAAAAGATCACTGATTGGGGATAATAGTATTGAACGGAAAGTGCAAAAATATAGTTGGAGTTCCTACCTAACATCACCCATGTGTGGGAAAATACACAACTTGAAATAACTCACCCTTTGTTAAAATAATGAAACAGGTAATCTGCTTGGGGTTGACGCTTTTTCATGGTGTTGCGTCTCTGAGATGACTCATGTGCAAGATGAGATCTGGTACTGTCAATCTCTGCATTAACCTGGCAACATACTGCCAGCTCTTTTCGTCTTCCTTTGGTCACCAGTAGAGCTTGTGTCAGGGGCTTCAGGTCAGAGACAAGAGATTATCTAGTTCACTCATTTAGACCATGGATGATGGTCTTATTAGGACATAGTTGAACAGTGCAAAAACTTTTTGAACATACTTAGGTAACTAGAAATAATGGAATGGTAAATCTAAGCAATTGTTGGTTTGCTGCTTTACCCCCTCATTTAAGTACCAGCTAACTAAATGATGTGATGTTGTTTGTCTCTTGTGTGGAGCTGTAAGAGGGTACAGGTCCTATTCTTCCTTTCAGTTTACTCTGAAGTGCAATGAGAAATTTACATGACTCACTGTCCTCACCTTTCTTCATGGGAATACATGTAAGAAAAGTCCTTTTCATTTAAAAAAAATATTTAACAAAAATCTTGCTTGGACCTTGCACTTGTTCTACATGAAGAATAAGAAAGGAATAACCAGTCTGCTCTTTCTCAGAATGTTTTTGTTCAGCCAGAGAGAAAAGCTATGGTTTGAGGCTCATTAACAGCTCTAATTCTAAATTCTAATTCAAGGTTGAGATTTTTAACACTGCCATTTTAATCACTCTTTCCTTTTGATGAATAGAACAAAGTTTTTATTTATTTATTTTCATTTTAACAAGGGCCTCTTCAAAAGGAGGCTACCTGAACCATTGCAAAAAGCAGTGATGCAGCACTCGAAAACCTTCTACGCACCTTTTTTTTATTTGATCAATAAATAGAGGAGTACAAAGATGAATAATAAAATAGTGATGTCTCTACTTCTTTTCTCCAGCCTCTCCTCTTCTACACTCTTGGAGCATCCCTTTTGCCAAGCGCCTTAGCGTTGAGCTGCTCTCTTTTCAATACCGCTGATTAAAAATGTCTGATGCATCAACACGACTAAGCTGATTACAGATTTAGTTTCCCTGAGCAAAGGTTTCGCAAGAGTGCCGGTGAAAAGTGAGAAAGGAGCATGGAATAAAAGAACATGGAGTCAAAGCGATGAATTTTGTTGAGTGTCTAATTTTTTTGAGTGTGTGTGAGCGAGGGTCCGTGCTCTTCTATATCAGTGCAAATCGCTTTGAGTGCAACTGAATTAAAAGTGTGTCGTTCTAAGAAGCAGAGCTCTTAGGGTATGAGAGGACAAGAAAAATGTGTTTTGTGTGTTTTCCATGGTTGTTAACATGCAGAAAATGCAACCAGAGCACATTTTCTTTGGATGGGGAGACCACAGACAAGACTCAAAAACTCACGTCACCTGAGTCTCTCCCCTGTACACTTCTGAGAGTTATCCCCTCACCTCTCACTTTAGCTTTATTTATACAGTTTTTTTTTTCCTGTCAGATGTGCTGTAACCAATAGGAAATTGTAGTATGTTGATGTGTATTAAGGGGCATCTAGGTTGTCGATGCAGTATAAGCAGTAATACTGGTAAGTTAGTTGCAATTCACAGCCTTCACATTACTTTTAAAGGGTTCAAAGTTGCCATATTTGGGGGGAAGGCTAATGTTGTACAGAGGCAACGGATTAGAAAGTACAGGGGCATTTAAGTTTAAAGAGAAGGTATACAGCTATTTTATTCCAACATGTTGGATGTCCATACTATATATGCACAGATTTTCAAAACACTTTATTTTATTATCTTGGGTAGGTTGCTGCCCATAGTGCTGCTTCCAACAAGCCTCCAGAGCTTGGCCAATCAGTGGGAGGCTTGTTGGGTCCCAAAATTAAAGGAGCTACAACAAAACATTTCAGACACAGGCTTAAATAAGGGCTGTCTAAAACATCAGTGTGAGAATTTTATTCATTTATTTCTGTAGATCATGTTGCATCCTTCCATGGCAGTAACAGAGGGATGTTATAAAGTCCAAAAAATCCCAAGACCCCCTCTTAAATGTTGTACAAACTGGAATAAAACTGCATGATCCTGCTTTATTTGCAGGTATCCGAATGCCTTGTATTTACCCACTTGGTTTGTATGAATGTCAGATAGGGACAGTTTATCATCATGTCATTTTACTCATCAAACAATCAATACATTATTTGTTTGTCTGGTAGGTAGCCCCTGGTGGACATTTGTGGAGTTGTAGTTTTTTTGCACTTCAGCTTAAGCTGAACTTGTTAGCACCGAAGGTTATCGCTGTATCCACACCTTGTCTCATCCAAGCATCATATGGATTGAGTATGTCTGGGGAAGCAAAGCAAATTTTGCAAAGTGGCACACACAAAAAAAACACCCAACCAGATCATTAATCCAGAGATGGCCTGGTTTTTCTACAACGTATGACTCTTCTTAAAACACTGTCATGCTTTGTTCACAAACCCAGTCACACTTTTTGGGCCCTCTGGCAAAAGAGGTTTACAACAGCAAGCATCAGTGAGCTCTGCCCTGCAGCTGTGTACACCCTGGTACCCACTCCAAACTACAGAGGACAAATGTCCCTGATGAAAAATGATTGGGGGAATCAATCTGACCTATTGCACTCACATCTTTCCCCTTGAACTGAATAAAGGGGACAGCATTCAGCCGGAGTGTATACTGAATGGTGTGATGTAGATTAGAATTCAAACATATTTAATCTCCCAGCTGCTAACATGTGACATGGGATTTGTTGCCTGAGTACTGCGGTCAACTTGTGGCAATAACAAAATGACACTCATGTTGCTGTTATGAAACATGTCTGCATGACCACAAAGTCAGCTATATGTCTCTGTGCACTACATTGTCATGACATCACAGAGAGGGTCAGTCTATGTTTTTGTTGGTGTGTTCAAAAGCAGGTTTGAGAATAAGCAAAAATTTTAATTCATTTATTTATTTATTTACTTTCTTGAATAAAGGTAATAGAATGTGATAGAAAACAAATAGGATATGTTGCCTAAAGTTACGATGATTATCGGAAACTGGAAAACAATGACTTGTAAAACAATATAAATGTTAAAATCAATAAAAAATTAAATATAACAAATAAATAAAAATAATAATAAATAAATAAATAAATAAATAAAAGGACAAAACAAAGTCTGTTATAACCAATATTGAAATACTGAAAAGATTTTTCTATCTTTTTATTCTGTCTTCCTCTATAAGCGAAGCATTGTGCTTTTTGAGGTGTTTTACTACCCCTCTGTTACTCTGTAGCAGCTTTACATTAGTTGCAGTTAACAAAAAAAAAAAAAAAAAAAACTTGTTTCTTTCACTGATTTAGAAAAATGTTATTTCCTTGGCCTGAACCACTTTGTTTAAGCTGCTGTCTTTTTGACCAGCATTCTGGAAGCCTTACAGGGACAGACTTTGGTGTTTGAGGTCCGCCTCTCCAATGAATGAATTATTCAGAAGATCCCTTTGTGATAACCTTGTCATTTTAGCAAGCCTTGTTAAGATATTGTGCTATATTTAAAACTGACCTTTGAGCTGTTCACAGACAGATTTAGGAGTTTCTAAAACATATGATGATGCAGGGGTCTGAAAATGTGCACGTTTAGTACGACAATCCAGCATCATCCATGCAAAAAAATAGAAAAGTATAATACTCCCTCTTTGACATGAATTTAATATGTGAGTTATACAACGTTGAGTTCAAAAACATAGTATGCTTGATACTAGCCTTCTTTCTGAAAACAAGTCGTGTCCATTGAGAGAAAAAAACAACACTTTGGGCTCTAATTTCGTAGACCAGGCACAAGCGCAGGCGCACCTGCCCTGCGCCAGCCTTCGACGCGCAGACAGGGCGTGACCGGCGCACTTTGCAAGTTTCCTGCAGTGCCAAGAGAGGTGCAGTCAAGGCGCAGAGGAGCGCAGAGGAGTGCAGAGCTGCGCGTCCACGCCTCCCTCCGCGCAAATGGCAGAGAGGGAGGAGAAAAGCCGTGAGTGGGTTTAACACAGCCGAGCGCTGTCTTCACCAATCAAATAAGCGCCTCTCTTCGCCTTTAAATGCCCTGCAGCCGAGGCGCAGCGTCTGATTGGTCTGAGTGATCCCCAGCACCGCGGAAACAGTGCTGGTAGCGGAGACGGTCAGAACCTGCTGCAGGAGAATAGACAGGGGGGCACATCGGAGGACACGAAGCGCGTCACTGTGTGGGCCAGCTCCCGGGACAGATTTAATCTGTTCCTTTGTCATTAATAGGAGTACAAAATTAAGAGACAGTTACACAGCTGGCTTATCCATTCAGAATACTTTTGATCCACCTGCACTCCTGGTTTGTCATCACCAAATAGCAGAACCTTTGGTGATATACTGTATACTCTCCCGGTGTCTCCACCTCATCCTCCTTACAATAATGTACTACATCTTTTTACATCACGTTAAAAATAAAGACTAAAACAGAGAAATATGAGAAATCATGGGTAAATCCTGAGTGACAAACATTTATTTTGTCACTTTTTTCTTTGTCTTTTCTCTCCCTCTTTTCTTTGACTTAAATGAAATGAGAAAAGCCAGATTTATACTTAGTATCAGATGTTAAGGCTGTTCATTGTTTAATTGTAAGATGTGCATCAAACTTCCAGCTGCTGTCAGGTTAACTTTCCATTATGACAAACAGCTTTAATCTGACATCGGATGTGACGGGACAGTTAATATAGATATAAATGTATATGCTGGTTCAGACAGTTACATTAAATAGTGATTGCTGTGATTGTTTACTGCATTAAAATGTGCCTGACACTCTGGAAACCTGCCTCTGAGGCTTTGATGACATGTGCGCACATGTGCGCCTGTCACCAAATTACAGCTGCGCAGGATGCGCTCCGCTTTGCGCCGAGAATAGACCAGGTTGGAGCTGGCGAGCTTTCAGCGCACTTTTTTGGCACTAAAATTGTCACTGCGTCGACATGAATCTGCTGACACCTCCCCCTGGTTCGCCGTCAACTCCCCCTGGGGCGCAGTCACACCCATCTCTGCGCAGACGGTCTACCAAATTGTCAAATTGGCAGCGCACGGCGGTGCACAGCACGAATTCAACACTGCACAGGGTGTACCAGGCTTGCGCCCCCTGCGCTGTGCCTTGAAATTAGAGCCTTTTGAGTTTCTTTAGAGAATGTAGGTAGCTTAAAGCCTGGAAAGTTTAACAGTTGCTCTTTTAATTATATTTAAATGACCTATGAGGAAGCAGTAAGTAACCCCTCAGTAATTTGAATGATTTGTGTTTCCCTTTGTGTTGGTTTTATTGCTCATTGCTTACATCACATTGTTTTTTATGATTCAGGCTGTAGAGCTATGGAGTTATGGGCTGCCATTAATTTGACCCCTACTACAACAATCAACATACATTTGTAGCTACAGGAGTGTACTGTACACAGAGGGCCACAGGGGCTGCTATTTAAAGGGCACAGTGGTGGTGCAGCAGTTTGGGGTTGGAGCCTGAGGAAACGTTATACACTATGGGATGTGAACAGTGGAACAGGGGTAATGATTCAAAAAATGATTATATATATATATATATATATATATATATATATATATATATATATATATATATATATATATATATATATATATATATATAATGTTAACATCAATTGAATAAAGGTTTCAAAATGTGTAGAAGTTGATAGATATATCAGATATCTGCTATAATAAAATAGTCAATATTCAATTCAATCAATCAATATTCAATCCTCTTTTCAAACTTTTCCTTGAAATACTTAAAAAATGTCCTTATCCTTTTTTGTATTGTCTGAAAAATCTAAGTTATTTGTTGGAAAACATCAGGGGATACATTGCTTAAACTTACCCTGTGCATTAGCCACTTGTTGAGGCACACAGCTAGACTCTGGTGTAAGCTCAGGGCAAAAATCAATCTGAACCCTGCATCAGAATAGGGAGTCGGACCATGACGGCAGTGAAACTGTGTACTTTCAAAATGCAAGTTCCTTGATGTCAGGTGTAACTAGAGATGACCTGCAGTCTCCCTTTTCTGACATTTCACATCATCTTGAAAGGATGTTGTTGAGGATTTTGCTCAGTTGTATTGTGATGCAGTTAGCTGGCTCTCAGTGTGTACAAAAGGGTCATAAAACATTTTCCATAACCAGCAAAAACAGTTGCTGTCATGCATGTGGTATAGCACTGATGTCTCCATAAACACCTCAATAACTGTGTAAACAGTACAGTTGAGCAAATTTTCTGTATTAATGCACAAAGTACATTGATACAATGAGACACATGTTCTATTATATGCTCATGCTGATATAAGGGGAGGGAAACATTTGCACTCAACCACACACAATGTCTTTGATCTTCTAAAGAAAGGACCTTAGAGCCAGTTAAGCTGAGAGTATATACAAGTTAGTGTGTGGGTATGTGTGTCTACATATACTGTGATTGAGTGGAAGGAGTGTAGAGGTAGAGGGGATGCAGTGAAGAAAAGGAACAGTAATCACAAACTGCCACAGGCATTTAACCATGGGCTATCTCAACACATTTACACCCTAACAAACACATGGATGAACCGATGCACACACATTCAAAATGATGTATTGATATTCATGTATACATTAAATTCTATTTGGAAAACATAAAGCTAAATTAGAAGAAGAAAACAGTGAAACAGTCCATTTATTTTCATTCAGCTTGTGACATCAACAGGTAAACTGCTGTCTTCTGAAATTATTTACCTCGCTTCCTCGGGCATTTCACTTCACTCCTAGTTTTATTTTCAACACTGATGAGTCCCATGTGGAACTGGGGCCATTTGCAATTATCGGTGGAGGACTCTGGGTGACAGGGCGAAGCAGAGAGCTAGAAGACAAGCAGAGAGAGAGTGCAAACAGAGGAAACTTAAAGACTGAAATGGGATAAAGACAAATCAATAGAACAATGGTCACATAGAAAGAACAAAAGACACAAAAAAATCAACACAACTTTGGCTGGGGCATGAGAAAATAATACATGGTTATTTTTGTGATCACTCAGAGGAAGTAAACAAGCAATTACTATTTGTGAATTCCACATTGTGTGATTGAGCATGTAATAGAGTTTTGTTTTTTCTAAGAAAAGGCAGCTGATGTTCTTACTATTGGTGGACATGAATATGTTGAAATTAAGCATGGCTCGCTGCAAGCAGCATAAACACACAAAAAAAAACAAAAAACATTTGGGTTAAAAATATGATAAGATAAGATAAGATAAGATTAACTTTATTGTCCAAAGGGAAATTTATCATGGACATAATTGCTGTGCTGCTCACATCAATACATCACTCACTCATTCATACATTCATACCAATCTACAATATACAATGTAATATACAATAAAACGCCTGCTGTAAAATAAATAATTGGATAAAAGCTGTGTTCACTGCCAGTGACACAACACACGCCAATAAAGACAAAAAATATCGATACGGTGCGTAAATTAATGTCAATAAAATAAATGCAAGAATAAGACAGTCCTCCTGCTTGTACACTAGAATATTGTACCAAATTTGGGCTGTTTTAACCGAAGCCCTGGATCATCATAGCACCAGCCCAGCAGTACTTGAAATGACCCAGCAAGATGGGTTGGTCTATTTACTCAACAGATAAGTTAAATATTCTAGCCAAACTCTGGGTCAAATTATGTACAATTCTGGGTTGTTTCCACTACATATATTCAAACCGACACATGCATAATAAAAGGTGGTTTAATTTAGCTTAATTTAAGACATATTTCATGACATAAAGTAGTCGTGTACTCACAGCCAATCCATGCTGTGGACCGGGGACGTACAACAGGGTTTCATACTCACTGCATTCCCTCCTCACCCAGGGTTACAAAGCGCTGTCACAAGAAAAATGACTTTGCAGAAAACCAATGTCTTAAAGTTTTAGAGAGCAATTATTTTAATCCCACACAAAGAGCTGCAAAAGTCACATCTAAAGCCATCTTGAGGCCTCTGCCAAATGAGTCTCTATTCTCATCCAACCACAAAAGATGTTTGCAGTCAAGTTAAATGTGTTTTAATGTTTATGGCAGCTGCACAGTGAGACGTCTGATCTGAATGTAATCCAAAATCAATCCTTACCTAATTCTGACATCCCAAATGTTACCAATCTGGATCTAATCCAGATATCCGGACCAAGCCCAGTCCAAAAATATTCAGGACCCAATCCGTACGTCCAGACGGAAACCAATCTGGATTTAATCTGGGTGTCCAGACCAAACCCAATCCGGACCTAATCTAACAAAGGACAGAACCCAAACCAAATCCAATCTGGACATCTCGACTATAACAAAATCCAAACCTAATACAGGAGTCCGGGCCGAAACCAATCTAGAATTAATCCGGATGTCCGGACTGGACCCAACCAGACCCAGTCCAGACATCCAGACCAAACCCAATTTGGACCTAGTCCGAACAGCTGGACAAGAACCCAACCAGACCCAATTCGGACCTTTTCTGGATGTCCGGTCTGGACTGAAAACAGACCTATTATGCACATCTGAAAGTCCAGATCCGGTTCCAATCCGGTTCCAATCTGGACCTGACCTGAATGCCCATTCTGAACCCAGTCCGGACTTAATTGACTTAACACTTGAGTTGCACAAAAAGTAACCCAAACCCAGTATGAATAACTCACTACGGGTTAAACATTTCATAACCCTGCAGATGAGTTAGTGAAAAAACCCAGCTGTCTTTAGGCTGAAGCATCCCCTAACAGGCACCACTTCACGGGTCACTTTCTTAAAGGCCTCATATTGCCCAGAGCTCGACTTGAGCACCGGAAGCCTCTGCTGGATCAGATCAGGGGCTAAAAGATGGCCTTTTTTTTAACGTCGGGCCTAAATCATCTCACATCCTCTCGCTAGATCCACTGACCTCCTGGAGAAGGAACGTCAAAAAGTGATCAGTCCAGGCTCTAGGTGAAGCCTCTCTCTATGATGGCTTTGAAAAAGGTAAGCCATTCTGCTCCAACAGCTGAGGTGGCGGATCAGGTCTGAGCACTTTGGATTGACTCAACCACCGAGGGCAGACAAACTGAAATATATGACTCGATGCCATGAAGAGTTCATGTGCTGTGAAACCTGCACCTGGCCTATTGCACTGTATGCCAGACAGTGTACCCAGAAGACTGGAGGGCCAGCCAAGGCAATTGAGCCTGCATATTATAGTGCCATCATGCATTCAGAGCCGGGGGGGGGGGGGGGGGGGGGGGGGGGTCACCCTTCTGATTTTAATAATGAACTTTTAGACAGAAAATCTATTAGTGTGTATATCAACAGTTATTTTGAATGAAGGACAACAGTTACTGTTACAGTTATTGTGACTCTGAAGATGCAGCTAAATGTAACACACAAGAAGAAGCAAGCAGACAACCAGAGAAAGAAATAAGTGCAAATGATGGAAGTAAACAGACAGAAAGAGTCATTTATGGAGAGACAAAAAGGAGGTAAGGTAAGGGTGGAAGCAGGTATTAAAAGAGAGCATAAGGTAACAGACAGGCAAATGAAAGTAAAAGGAAATTAAGATTCAGAGAGACGGAGGGAAGTCAAAGGTCTGACATACAAACAATAAAATGAGAGTGGGAGGGAGGAGAGAAAAGAAAATAAAAGGAGAGAAAGGAAGGGAGGAACAAAAGAAGTATGTGCCCTTATCCTGTCACTTGCTGCCTTTAAGTCAGACTCTGGTTCATTAATCAGACTGCCACAGCACAGTCTAGGGGAATTAGCCATCCATACAGAACAAGACCTGAACACAAACACATACTACATGCTTGATGGTCCTTACATCGAACACAAACGCGTTCTTATGCATGTTATCTTTCACACATACACCCACTACCACACAGGCTCTTTGTGACCTCTCCTAACCGCACTAAGTGCTGCAAACACACAGGTTTTCTCCATTTTACACATGCTTAGACACACTTAAGGAGAAATGCAAATGCATATACAAGCACACCGAGTTTATTTTCTAAACAACACAGTGTGAAATTAGATCACTCTCAGCTTTGGCTCTGAGACTTTGACAACAAAACAAGATGGAGGCAAAAAGAAAGAAAAGTGCCTTTATCACAATAAAAGATAATGCACACAGTCCTACTTTGTATCTCAAAGGTATATCGCAACTTGAGCCTTTTGTGTACACAAAAAGTTTATCTGTAACACAGGCTAGGGGGTTAATCAAATACAGCTATTCTTCACTGAGATTTTAGTGTCACTCTTGGTGTATGTTGAAGCTGCTCGACAGGCTTTCTTCATCACTAGTAATTTCCAGAGCCTCTTACCTGTGTTAATGAGAGCACTAAGAATTTGCATAGGTTGTATGCTAAATCAAAAAAGGAACAGCTACTTCAACAACTACCAACCCTTATAACTTAAATTAAGTTGGCTTCTTTAGAAGTTTTCTTTCCAGAGAAAAATTCTTAAAAAGGGGATAATATGTTTTTCAATTTCAAACATGCATGTGAAGTTACAATGCTGGATGTCCAAACTTAACAAGGATAGATTTTTAGACCACTACATATTCACATGTTGTGAGAAACCCTCAATCCTCAATCTGTAACCAGCTTGTCCATTTGTCTATTCCAAACATAGCACAAGTTCTTTACAGCATCACAAGACTTGATGAAATCACAAAAGCATCTATTCCAAGGATCTCCAATGGGTCAAATATTTTATGACAAGTTAGGGGGTGGGCCTCAGACACCGAGGTCTGGCCATAGTTTCCATCTCCGACAGGCCTGGTCATTCAAAGGTCCATCAAGGAGAAGCCTCAAAGAGAAAGCTGCTGCAATGAAGCATTTGTTTACGTTTGCTTGTTTTTGAGCTATAAAGATAATCATGTAAAGTTACCATAGGAATACAATATGGACAGTATAACATTACATACAAAAAAAAACCAAAATAAAATAAAATAAAAACATCTCTTCCTGTTTTTTTCACTGCCAGCAGTGGTGTACGATGTCGCTAAAGGCCAGTGGAAATAAATATTTCAAAAGTGCAAAATACATTTCGGAAGCATTAATACATTTCAAAAACAAAAAAAAATACTTTAAAAACACATACATTTAAAAAAACACAAATCAAAATTGTGGATTGCAAATTAAATTTCACCAATCACAAAATAAATTTCACCGATCACAAAACAAATTTCACTGAAGACAAAATAAATTTTACTGATAATAAAATCAATTTCACCGATCACAAAAAAATAAAATAAAATAAATCTGCAATCACAGAATAAATTTTAGTGATCATAAAATAAATTTCATGAATTCACAAAGGTAGGACCATGCTACTTGTCTCTCATTGGCTTGATTGAAGCATGCTAGTCACATCAGTCATCTGTCATTCCCTTTTTATATTAGATACCAGCTGTAGCAGAGCCAGCATTAAGTTTCAAGCCTCTATCAGAATGGAAGAGGAGCTTAATTTGATTGTGCAGTACTTCAACATGGGACACACGTATAGTAGATTTATAGAAATGCTCTTATCAGGATATACACATATCACTAGGAACCCTTGAGTCAGTGGTTTCTTCTGAAACCAACTGAAACCACCACCAACTTCCATTATTTCACCGTTCTTATCAACTGTTAGGATGACTATTAACTGAGGCAAACGTCCCTGTGTGCAGGAAAACTGCAACATTTTGACACTTTTAGTATCGACAAAGAGATTTCTTTATTGCTGTGGGTATAAGTGCTTCAAGAGTTACTTGTATTCAACTTTCCATGTGTGTTTTATCTCAGGTTTCTCTTGGCCTCAAACTGACCTAACAATTGGGCAAGTCAAGAGCAGATAATCTGCTTTCTCCTCAAGGCAACTGAATAAAATCATTATGACTGGATCTGAATTGATTTGGAGTTTAAATATAAAACTATTTAAGATCAAATATTCAACCTTAGATGAAAACTTAATGTCCCTTTTGCCAGATTATTATCATTGCTTGCCAATTTATGCCATTTTTTTCTAACATTTCTTAATATTGTCAGAACACTACTGCAAAGTAAAATTTGGATAATAGTAATTCCCATAAAATAAGGGTAATATCAAACTTTAGGGCCCTCATACCAGTAATGTGATTCAGCTATTCTTATGTCTTATGTTGAAATCCATACTCACTGTGTGTGCGTGTGTGCGTGTGTGTGTGTGTGTGTGTGTGTGTGTGTGTGTGTTCTGCATTACTTTGGCAGCTGTAATATCATTTTCAAACATCGAATTATCATTATGAGTTTTGTGACCCCACTACAGAGATTGCAGGTTGAGTTATTTGTATGCTGATTTCCAAAAGACAGACCAGAGACCCTGTGCTTTTACCTTACATATTATTATATATAGCAGTTGAGATTTCAGTGGACAGAATGATCACATTTCACCAGTATTCACTTATGAACTAACAGGTGGCAGGTTTGGGGCTGATTTGGATTTGAATTAATGATGAGATTGTGCTTTGAGATGCAACATCTCCTTTTCAATAGGGTTCCAACAAAGCAATCAAAATGAAACATGAAACATTACCAAAGCGTGAATTTTAAAAGCCACAAATACAGCAACAAATGTCCAAATACAAACAGCTCTCCCTCACCTTGAGCCTGCCCCACCCTCAGCTCTCAGCTGTTTAACAAGACCCTTAATTAAAACTAAAACAAAAGATAGAGGTTAATGTGACAGTCTGAAAATACTAGTTATTATGGAAAATGAGGGGGGAAAAAAAGAGAAAAAAACAAACAAACAAAAAAAAAAAACAAGAGGGCCTAATGTTGAGCCTTGCGGGGCACCAGACTCAACAATACTATCATTGATTGAGAACCATATAGAAAAAATACTGACTTATGTTATGAAGATAAGCACTGGACACAAAAAGGGCATTATCACTGAAGCCAGTGCAGTTGAGTTGGTCAAGAAGTTGGTAGTGACCAACCACGTCAAATGTTTTAGTATGATCAATAAAAAATGGCACCAACACATTTGCTTCAATCAAATGAGAAAAACAATTAATTGATGAATTTAAGAAGTAATGCTGTTATACCTTGATAGGGTCTGAGCTCAGACTGGGATATAGGAAAGTTTCTTAAGTGGTTAGTGCCAGCAACTGTGGCTCAGTGGTAGAATTGGTTATCAACCAGAAGTTTAGGGGTTGGATCCCAGCCCATGCAGTCACATGAGGAAGGGCTCTTGATCAAGTCTGAAGCATTATACAGTGCTTTAGAAAAGAACAGTTACTTTGACACATTTTTATACAGACACACTTATGCATAACAAATGAAAAAAAAAAAAAAGATCAATAAGATCTGCCAGAGGATATAACAAAACATGAGAACTTCCTTTAATACTATTTCTAAACCATCACCCAACTAGCATGGTATCTCTCTTTTAACGTTATAGTTTATAAATATTTCCTGGTGAAATGAGAGAAAGAAGAAGGTGAAAGAAGAGGCATTAGTGGGATCAGTCACGAAATACGAATTTCTATGACGGAACAAATGGTATAAGTGAAGTCATCAAAAGCATTTGGAATGAGGACATAATTGGATGGTTTTACTAATTTGTAACTGGTTTGCAGGGCCTTTACTTGTTTTATTGAGAAGAAGATTCAAAGCATTCCAAACTGTTGAGAAAAGTTGCCCTTGCAACACTTAGCACACAACACACACTTCTTTGTACTCTGTTTTTTTTTTTTTTTTTTTTTGTGTGTGTGTGTGTGTGTGTGTGTGTGTGTGTGTGTGTGTGTGTGTGTGTGTGTGTGTGTGTGTGTGTGTGTTTTGTTGTTGTTGTTTGTATATGTTTGTTTTTTTAATTAAAAAAAGTGTGAGTTTTTACAGCCAAGGTCAGAAAAGTTAACAGACATTGCTCAACCGTACAATGACATGACCTGACATAGGTGAAAGAGAAAAAGTTAAAGAGATGAACCTAGATTCACTATCATTCTCTGGAAGGCCAGTGTAACATAAGGACTGAAAGGGCCATGGCCACATTCTGACTTGCTGCTGTCATGTTAGACCTTCATTTGAGGAGACTGCGGATGATATACAGCAGCATTTCATGTGATCTAATTATAGCCTCATGGTCTCGTGCATTTTCTCTGACATAGTTAAGGGAGTCACAAATATGCAGAGTGAAAGCTGTTTGCGACTTTGCCTTCAAAAGACTGTAAATCTTTAAAACTTTCATCGCATCTCTTTGCAGTGGAGAGGGTTGCATAGCTTACTGAGCAGCTATTGGGTCAAAATGGGTTAATGATCCACATTTCTTGAAGTATAATCGCTCCCAATCCACAAGGGAAAGCACGTCTTACATCTGATTTTTTTGTCGGCCATTTACAGTTATAAAAATAACAATGAGGAGTTACTCAAGGGAATTATACATGAAGGGATGGGGTAAAGTATTGATGGATTTGGAACAGAGGCCAAATGGAGAGAAGATGATAAGAAGTTATGCCAAGCATTATTGTTTGGGCTGTTAAAATGTTTAAATGGTTCATTTCTTTTCTTTGTGAAGAAAACAGCTTCCAATAAACTACTATTCAAATATATAAACACTCTAGATCTCAGTAAGTCTTTATGGGTTATGCTAAAATAAATAAATAAATAAAAATAAACAAAAAAACGGTTTAATGCCTAATGAGGTGGCAGTTGGGCTGACCTTGAACAGCAGCTGATTCTTCATCTTAGTGAAGAGAACATGCCTTTCTTATACCGATGGGAAGAGCAAAAAGAACACAGTTCTACTTTTTCAACTGCTTCTTTACAAAGACTACCTTCCTCCTGTCACACACACCAATGCTATATAAAGGTCACACAGCTAAGATGTGAGGAATGACGTGCCACAATCATAGCTGATGGACATATGTAGAGATGGGGGCCTACCTCAGAAGACAGATAAGTCAGTTTGAAGGCTATTTGTTGGAAAATCACAAGGCCTGTTAGTGAGAAAATTGGAAGGCCATTTGGTTAGAAAATCAGATGGCCCATTAGTCAGAAAAATAACAAGGCCCATTTGTCAAAAAAGATCAGAAAGCCCGTTGGTTAGAAAATCAGAAGGCCAATTAGTCAGAAAATCAGAAGGCTTGTTAGTGAGAAATTAAGTTTGGATTTAAGACTATGGACTTAAACTGAACCAATTTTCTGACTAACAGGCCCTCAGTACAAAGGCTCTCCTGATAAATGGGCCTTCTAACCAATAGGCTTTCTGATATCCTGATTAACGGGCATTCTGATTTTCCAGCTATCAGGCTTCCTGACTGACAGGCCTTCTGATTTTCTGACGAATGGACCTCCTGACTAATGTGCCTTAAATTTTCTGATCAACGTACCTTCTGATATTTTGATTATTGGGCCTTCTGATTTTCTGACTGATGGGCCTCTTGACTGAGGGCCTTTCTGACTAGTGGGCCTTCTGAAAATATGTTGGATCCCGTACAGGAAGGATGACGGAAGAGGTCCCTTTTTATGATCGGAGCATTTCAGCTGGCTGGCTCCTTCAAGCACATCCTTGTTATACGATAGACACAAGCAATTGTCTCTATGAAGACATGGACACAAAGACACTCATGCACAGAAACAATTTATCACAAGTGGTTGCCAGGGTAATATGGGTCATTGCTTCCACAGCTATGTCCTCACTGCTGTGAGGCACAAAGAGGGAGAGAAAGGTAGAGATGGAGGGGGAGAGAAATGAGAACAACAAAAGAACAGATGGGATCTAGGAGCAGTGGAGGTGGTAAAGAGCTTTGGCACAGGTTGCTTTACCTGCAGGACATGACTGATGTATTTTTTTCAGTAAACCAAATGCTTCTGTGTTGGACCTTATTTTATTATGGCCTTAAACAAATGTGGCTGTAACTATTGAAATGTTTTACTCCTACACTTGAGACGTCTATATTTGTGTCTCAGTGCAACATAAGCTGCATTTTCGTCTGACAATTCCATTTGTATTTTTTTCCTGTTCTAGGCATTTGACTTTGTCTTTAATTCACTGTGAGGACTTTTTCACTTCTTGTGAAATAGCATCAGTCTCATACTAATGCCTCTTTATGACTTATATATTAAAATGATGTTATTGGTGAGGAGTTTCCTTTTTTCTTTATGCTGAATTTCATGGCCCGTGTTCAAGATGTATTTATAAAAAGGCTGAGATGTTATTTGGCACATATTTCGCTGAAAGTCTGGCCATATGGAGCAGGACAGTTTTTCTTGGATAATTTTTTTTAGCATCACATTTTTTAAATGGCTAATTCTGGAGCATAGTTGGCGAAGGCTTGCGGCCCTTGGTGAAGTACTATTTAAAACAGAGATAGTATACACAAAGGATTCAACGGGGTAATGTGCATACATTTGCCAGCATGTCAATCATCTTCACTGCTCTTTTTATGTTTACACCTACCCAACATTTAGGGCTAGTACAAAGTACACTCATGTGCCTTTATTTCAAAATTTCAGACTCCCATCCCCAATTCTGCTATTGTTGAATTATTAATTGCACCCCCCTCCCTGCTGATAACAGCTTGATCAAGGTGTGCATCTCACTTCCCTGTTTGAAATAGATTAAATCTGCAATACAAATCTGCTGTCATTCTCAATATCCTGCTCAACAAGCGGGCGGGTTGATGGGTGAAATGATTACAGGAGCCAAATAAAGTGGAAGAGAAGTTATCCTGGCTTGCTTTAATGGGCTGACTCTGATAGAAAGACAACAGGAAATGCATCGCAATTATCTATCAAAATGAAAGCCTAATTGAGTCAGATAATGAGATATTTAGGCTAATATAGGAAGAAGGGTCTGGTTGAACACATGCTTTGGCAGAGTGGGTGGACAGAAATGTTGTGATGAAACAATTGCCTGCACCACTTCTACCCTCACATTTTGTCCTTTTCTACAAGTAGGTGAAATAATCCAAAATGCCCTGCCTTTTACACAGATAAGCCCAAAAATCAGAACTAAGCAGATGGTCACAGAGTTGAATAATTATTGGCCAGTCCTGAAACTTAAACTGTAAAATGACTGATAACATGATAACTAAATTACACCAGGAAGCAACTTCCCTGATAGAGCAGTGCTTCTCATCTGCACATTATCAAGCCTCCTTTGTGTTACCCTCTATCTGTATCACTTCTGGTTCTTATTTCCCGTAATAATGATGGTATATACTTCAATAAGTTTGAAATAATGGACACATTTTCAGGTGTCTATGCAGTATTGATTGGACCAATCAATGTTTTAAAACAGCAACATGCATAAATATTCATTTTGAGTACTCCATTCTTAGATTTACAAATCTGAGTTTTGTCATGACTTTGAAAATATCACGCTAAGTATACTGTCAAGCTGTCAAGAATTTAACAAACTAGCATAAAGGTGACCCCTTTTTGATATGGGAAAAAGGATAAAATAAAAGCTTGTTTTGTGACAAATTCCACAGGCTGACTTCAAACTGAAAAAAAGGTGCCTCATATCTGAAGTCTTTCCAAAAGGTGAGTCATTGCCTAATCTCATTTTACTGTTTAACAGCCATACATAGCAAGGATAAGTCACAGAAAAGGGAGGAGGTTTTCTTTTTTGTTGAGACTGACAAGGCTCATCTGGCCTTAAATCTTTCCAGAGGAGTGTGGTGGAGAGTATCCTGCCCCCTGCCTCACAGAGCAGTACATCAGCTATTCTGCTGCAGGCACAACACCTCAACACCGGGTAGGGAAGTCAGAGCAGAGGATCACTTGCAGCAGCCAACCCACCATCAGCAACATTTACATCATGAAGGACTCAACCCACCCTGCGAATGAACTTCACACCTCCGAGACAGGAGGCGGTGCAGCATCAGGGCTAGAACCACCAGGCTTTAATACTGCTCCTTCTCAGAGGCTGCTGACCCTGAACACTTGAAATTTCTCCTTTAACAGTGCTGCTAGTAGGCGATTTTATTTTTTTATTTTATTTTATTTTTTTACCTGTTTCAGTAGACTCCTTTAGTGCTACTATGTGTTGTTTAACTTTACTTTTCTGCAACTGTTTCCAGTGTTTAAAAGGCAGCCTTGTTTCCAATGTTCATGAGGTAAGGAAGACAATGTTTAGGCTCATATTGTTCCTCAAAGTGGGTAAAAATGAAGATCTACCTATTTCTTTAACAACTTGAAAAGCACTCAAAGAGCGCAGACCTCCACCAAGCACATTGTGATTGTCACCCAACAATTTAGTCCTAATACTAATAGTAATACTCCCTTTTAGCAGATTGTCTGCTATACTTTGTGTTAGTTGCAGGTTTTCATGATAATCTTTTACCTGACAGTGTTAAAAAATATGATGGCCCAGTGCATATTTCATATCCTGGATCTTAGTACCCAGAATATTGTCAGGATCTGGGTCGTACTTCTACAGCTGTCAGAAATTATGGTGACCTTGTCTTGCATTCTTTTGCAAAGCAATCCAACCATTCATTGTGGAGTTATATACACATACAGTGAAAACGTCCCTATCGCACAATGATAAAGAGTCCTTAAAAGAAATCCTGGATAGAGATGGTGATCTGGATCACCTCCAAAATTGAATCACTTCTTCCTTATCCCATTTTGCACATTTCCAGAAAATTTCATCAAGATCCATTAATTACTTTTTTAGTCATGTTGTTCACAGACAAACAAATACACAAACTCCCCAAAATATAACCTCCTCAGCAGAGGTAATTATCATACCTCCTTCATAAAATAAATGGATAATAGTTGGACTGTTTTATCATGTTTCACAAATAAAATGAAAGGAGTGTTTCATGACATGTCACAACCTCAACCCTAACTACCAACTTCTTCATGGCCCAGTTTTGTAGACGTAGAACTGTAAAACTGTAGCAGGTACAAAGATAACTACAGTAATTGTATCCTCTTCTCCCTCTTGGTATTCAGCCAGGCAATGATGTAAACAGCACTGCAACTGTGCAAGGTCATAGTGAGGATTCCCCATCTCTGCCTACATCTGCCGGGAGATTGAAGCTAATGCGGTGGAAAGCGTTTCTCAAACACTGGAATCTAACAGGAGGATTTCCCTAATAAGCTTGAATGACCTTGAACCTCTGATGTATCACTGAGTATCTACAGCACCCAGAGGGAAACTTATGGTTCTTTTGAAGAACATGAGATATGCTAATTATCATATGACATGTCAACCCCACTGATCTCTTTCTCCTCTCTCTCCTTGTCCTGGCATTAGTGTCTGTGTGTGTGCAAAGGTACGATACAGCCGAGTGTCTTTCAAACCAAGTTATGCTGCTGACTCTTCCAGGTTAGTATCATCTGGAGGCAATAGAAGAGAAAAGCATTCGTGCAATACGCAGACGTGTTTGTTATATTTCAACTGACCCACACGTCAACTATTCAGCTCTGAAAAGTAATCACGAGGGAAAGTCATTTTGAGTAGAATTGCTCTTGTATTTTAAGTGCAAGGGAAGAAACGCTATCTTTGTGAATTATCAAATTGCGCTCAACACCCAAACACATCATTAGTTTTGGTGTCTGCAAGGCTCGATCGTCTCATTTAGGGGGTGAGGCACAAGTTCACAAAATATCCTAAGGATCAACGTAGCTCCTGAATAACAAAGCTTGGAGGAACTTCTAAAACTAATGGGTAGAAAGTCCAACCTTTAACCTGAGGCAACAGTCAAGCACCAAACTAAATCATCAAGAACTTTGAAACATCTCAGTAAACTCCCAAATCACCAAAAACAAATCATTATCAGTTGGTTCAACTTTTTATTCTTTTCTTATGCAGAAACCCAGTCATACTTGTCATTATGTCTGGCTCTTGTCTGACATATTTAATTTGAGCTTTGTCTCCTCGTCTTACATAAACAGACACAGTTGTTATTATTTTTTTTTCAATTGAATTTTTGTTTATTTTTTTTAATTCTCTAGACCATCACAGTTCAAGTGCAGCATGTCAAAATTAAGATCTGTGATGGGTGCTTACATCTGTGTGTATTCACAGGGTCGCTTTTCATTTACTTTTTAACTTGTATTTACACACAAATATATAAAGACACACACATGCAACACCCATAAGATTTGAGACAAACACTCAGAGTCACACTCCAGTACAACACTTGGAATAAATCCACTTTCAGCGAAGCCACAAATGGAAATTTTAGAAGCAATCAGCATTTCGCTGCCTGGTTGAAATAAATGAGGTAGACCATAAATAGTCATGCAGTTCCATCTGAAAGGGTAATTGTTAAGTAATGGTATGCGTTGTGAGCACCACTTTGCTTCTTCCCAGAAAAAGAGAGGCTGAAGATGGAGGGGAGTGTAATGAGTTACAGAGTACTGATCGAAGCTTTTTTGATGTTAAATATTGGAAAACAGACGCTCTGCAGAGATGTAAGACATTCATTGTTACATTGATAGATTATCATTGAGGAGACAGAGGGAAAGAGGGTATCACTGATCTCCACTGTTGACCAATCCAGTGCCACTAAGCCACAGATAGGGGAGTGAACAAACCAAGATCAGAAAAAGAAAGGAAAAAAAGTAGCCTAAGGGAGAAATTTGAGGTGGGACAGATGGCTGAGGAGGAACTATGGACAGTTGTCCAGGATTTATAAAAAGGAACTATCAAGCAGTCCAGATGCTGAGAAGTACAAGTGCCATAATCATGTCATTAATCCCACTCACTTTTCAGACTCCCATAGCACATTCCTACAGGATGCAGATTACAGTTAAGACAGAGTCACCATAGCAGAAAGTCAAGCTTTATTTTTCCTCTTTGCCAGAGGCTTAATATCCACCACCTAAAAGGTTTACTTGTGAACTTCTGAAAAACATATTTGCATTTTCAAGTTCAACAAAGTTAATATTCTTGGCATGATTTGGCCAAAGGCTGTTGCTGTTTAATTGCTGTGTTCATTTATCAAATGCAAACTTGTCAAAGTTAAGGACACAGGGAACTTCTGTTTAAACTGAAGAATTAAATAAATGAGAACCATTTGTTCTATACATAAATCCCCAGAAATGTGCATTATCAAGGTAGTATCCTAATGGAATCAGACTTAACTGAAAACATGGGAAGCTACCAGTGATGTGAGTGAACCCCGTATGAATTCTTGATTCATAGCATTGTAACTGTAATTGTTACTCACACTGATATTACCCTTTACAAAAAAATAAATAAAAATAAATAAAAAATTAAAAAAGCTAGTCTTGCTGCTGTTTCAGTCTTTCTTTCAGTGGTGGCATTGTACTATAATGAGATGACAAAACATTGTGGCTTGCGATGACCTCACTTAGAAACAGAAACAGAGTTAGTAGTGAAATAGTGGACAAGTGACCATCCCAGGATTAAGATGACTTAACTCAAAAGATATGGTTTCTAAATATGAATGTAAACCATCAACATGAAGTGATAAACAGCCCATTTTCATGGCATTTCTGTCATAAGACAGCCTGCTGTCACCTGCAGATGTCTCCTGCTTCCACTCTCAGAGCCCATGGGTGGCTGATATGGTTTCCTGCCATATTTTTCGCTGTTATAATGAAAGCACATTTAAAATTCAAAATCAAATCATTTCCTCTTCTGTGGTAAAATTTTTGGGTGGGACAAATGGGGGGCATGTACCACCCATCCTCCTAGTTCCAGTGCCTTAGATTGGAGCTTGTGCTTGCTGTCAAGTGGGATCTCAGTCAAAGATGATAAATCAGGAGAGCCTTGTTTGCCCACATCCTCTTAACTCTTTAATATTCTTGGTAATCTGTATTTCTCATCAGAAGCCACTCACTAATTTATTTATTTTTTATTCTCTTCCTCTCAAACACAAACATACCCTCTGGCTAGCCTTGAGCGACCACCCAGCTTGTTTTTAATCTGTATTGCTGAAAGTGCTGTATGTCCATGGCAACCTTTCAACCAGCTCTTTCCCAGCAATTATACTTCAAACATGTCAAAAGCGCTCTTATGTTCTACGTGTAGCCGACCTATCTCTCGTTTTGAATTGCAGGTTAGTGTTGGTCCTCTCAGATGGCCATGGCTTCAGTCCAGATGTCAGATGGTTGATAATCTAAGTTAGGGGCCAGTGTCAATCATGTCTAAGGGATCAGAGGGTGAATGAGAGCACTGTTTTTATCTCAGTATCTGTTTAAAACACATGTACTAGGGCTACAATGAGCACTTCTTTTCCTTGTATTGAATGCAGGATTTTTAAGCGGTGTAAGATGGAAATGCTCTTTTTGTGGATATTTTTTTATGTCAATTTTTCATTTTTAATTTATTTCATTGCTTTTCCTCTGGCCTTTACTCTCAGTCTGTAACATCATCTCTCCTACTCAATTAACAATGCCCCCATTTTCCTTGTCTACATATAGTTCTTCTATTTACATTTTCCTTGTTCCTCTTCCTCTGGCACCTGCCATGTCTGCATGTGACTCATTCTGGGCCACACTCTTTCTTCTGTCAGCAGTTCTCAGGGTAAATAAAGAAACCCACGTAGATAACACACATATATTCCTGAATAAGCACTGAAACCCAAATGACAAGCTCTGACTTCAGCACATCTCATGTGCTTCTAGACATTAAACTTATAAACACAAAGGGTGCGATTTGATGGGGAAGATGGTGGGTATAAACCCCTCCTCTGGTTTTTACATCCCTACCTCTGCTGAATGAATTTCATCCTTGAGGGGGGACAACCACCCCAGGGATTAAAGATATAATTGGTAGTTTGATTTAGATACACTTTTTGTTATGCTGGTTAAAATGATCTATATGTACCGATGGCACCAATACATGATGTGTTCTTAAAGTAGAGCGGAAAATATCCTCTATCTACAGCAGGAGTAAATCACGGAAAACACCAACCAATCGCCATCCAGGGACACCTTGGTTGTAAACCAATCAAATCCCGCCGCCGTTCTGCCCACCTCCTGCGTGTACATTTCACTGGCGTGCACATAATTCAGTGCGCGTGGCTGAGCTGAGAAGGAAGGAGCAGCGCTGCAGAATGGTGGAGAAGCTACCTATACCTCGATTGCCCGTTGCCGCTCCTCCAGCTAAACAGAGCAAGAAAAGAAAGACAGAGGCTCTGACAAGCAAAAAAAAAACTGTGATATTTAGTAAGTTCAAGAGAAAATGCACATGTACTATTTGTATTATAGCTTTACTCCTTATATCATGTCACAGGTAAAAGTGGACGATTCTAGCATGACAGTCACGAGTACTGACAAAAGCCACGTTTGTTTATTGTTTTTTTTAGCTTTACGTTTTAACGTTTTGGTGTTTCCTTACCTCTAAATGAGACATGACTCGACGTAGTGCAAAACATAAAATGATGTGCTGAGTCCGTCTTTCAGTCATTCACAATCATAGTTGCGAATCAGCGGCGCCCGTGCATGTGAGCGGGGGCGTTGCTTTGAAGGTGCCCCAAGGGGCGGGGGAGGAGGGGCTAGGCAGAGTCCTGACGAGATGCTTCATTCAAATTCATGCTAGTTTTTCTGGACTGCCAACCCTGCCTTTAAGATCCAGTTGAAATACCAGGCAGGTTGTGACAGAGTTTTCTTACATTTATAGCCACAGTATGAATGTGGATTTAGTGCCATGAATTACACCCTCACTGATGAGTGAAACAGATTGAGTGTGTCCACACTGAATAGTCTTATGTTTTGTGTAAAGAAATCCACATATGACTAAACGAGCTGTGCTTCAGAAGTAAGTTAAATGTCTTTTGGCTTCTCAAGGCTGTGGCAAGAAGTCTGCAGATGGACATGTCCAGGTGTGCTCAATGAAAGGAGTGGGGCAACTGCTTCACAGATAGCTGAAGGGGGCACTTTGCTTTTATCAAAGGGACAAATAATCTGATGCTATGAAGCTGTACCCTGGCAAGATATGTTGGCCTCTGTCTGTTGATTGTTCTGCCAAAGGGTACTTTCTGAAGCAGCTGACCCAGTGACATCTGCGATCAGGAGCAGGTTTTGATCAAGCTGGCATGGCTATTTCAACACATCAGGAGTAAACGGTTATGGATTTGTAAAAAGGGACAGTCTTCATGGAGAATGACCTGACTTCATTTAAGCTTCTCAGGGACATGGATGGAGAACCTGCTCGGGGACCTGAACTAAAAAAGGACTTTACACAGTGCTATGTCACATGAGTTTTAAAGGTAATGAATTCACCAAATACAGTCCTTGGACAGTCCTACATAAGTTGGATTGTGTTTTAATATATTTATTTACTTTATGAGCTAACAAATCAACTTTCTTGTTCCTTCGTGTGAATTTTTCACATAAGGCATCATTTTGTGTGATGTTTGCTTGCTTGATTTCATGAACAAGCTTTTCTTTTTTCCTCTCTTGTTTCAGCTCCCTTTTGATGGCTTACATCATTTATTTATTTTTATTTTTGTCTAGATTGGCAACCATGTTGGCCAGTCGATAGAGGAATTGCAAGGTACCTTTTTTTTGTTTCTGTGCACATATTCTTCACAGTGACAGAGATGCACATTAGGTCAGTTTAGTATTTTTTTTTTTTTTTTTAAATCTCAGGAAAGTATAAGGTTTGGTTATTTGCTTTAAGTCATATTCCAGAAAATAAGAGTTAAGATTATTTGAACTGTTAAGTGCGCAGGCTGGTGTGTATCCCTCTTTTGAAAAAAATAAATAAAAAAGGTGCAAACTGCAAACTTGATAGGGAGAAAAATAGAGGGGGACAGAGTGAATGAGGAGATGAGGGATGAGTAGTGTTGGAAGATTGGATAAAAATTGGAGGCAAAAGAAGAGTGAGTTCTCTTTTGCAGGTTGAACTATCTATCAACCAAAAATCTATCCAGTTTTCCTCCACTTTCCACTACATCCCACTGTCTGAGCCCATTTGTGCTTCAATTCAATCTCATTATCTCTGTCAGGACAAATGGTTTGGCTGTGAATGTGTGTGTGTGTGTGTGTGTGTGTGTGTGTGTGTGTGTGTGTGTGTGTGTGTGTGTTCACTGATATATCACAGTGGCAAACGTTTTGAAAATTAAGTCTTCACGGCAGACCAACCTGAGCATATGGAGTCACAGCAAGCAGCCCAGGACGGAAAAGGCTGAGAGAGGGGGTGTGAGACAGAGAAAGTGATTGTGAGACTGGTCACAACTCATTTAACAATGCAATGCTTTGTGGCCCCTGCAAGCAAGTCACAAGTCGGTGTACATCCAGCAGTTAGTGACAAAGCAGTTTTTTGGACTTAGAAAAAAAACATTATTTACAATGAAACTGACATGTCGCATGACTCGGGGGTGGTGGTGGGAGGCTACATTTTGTTTGGACATCCAGTAGTTACTTTATCCATCTCAACAACATGAGCAAGCATCATACTCCATCTTTAAGTTTAAACTGTGAGAATGTGTGATACTTTCTCTTTATGAATCAATGTCAGCTGTAGCATGTAGCAGTCAAGTATTTGTGCTGAATGCCGGCTCATGTCGTGAATAAATGCAACATCAAACAACATGGGGTAACATCACTAGCACGCAAGATGATAAAGAAGTGAGTCAGATTGTAAAGGTGTTCTTATGATCCTGTCCCTTGCAAAGTGACCCAGGAAAAATGTGACAAGTCACTGACATGATTATCCTCCAGTGAGAAACAAGAAAAACAGATGGGGGGAGGGCTGAACAAGCAGTGAAAGTGTGGAAATGGTGCTATTTGCTGAATATGTGGGGAAAAAAATGTTGCATGAAGGAATCTACAGTCTGACTCATGCTGTTAGTCTATGCCTATGGCAAATTTGTCAGTTCCATATCATGAGTAATGGTCGAGACCACTAAAAGACCATATGTATTCGACACGCCACTCCACCGAAAACTCAAACTTGAACAAAAAAACTTGCATTTAAGCACTAACCCTAACATGTAGAACATTATTATTTATAGCCTGTATAATTAGATAAAGTGTAAAACTTTATTTTCCTTTGGTTCTGCGAGACATTAACAGGAAATGTGATTCTCTTTACAACCACAAAGGCCCATTTTGGATTATTTAAAGGTTTCATGACACATTTTGGGCATAACAATTAGAACAACACTTTCCCTGTGTCTAATAATGGACAACATTTTAGCTCAGTTTGTAAAACTGTAAGACTAAGAGAGAAGAAAGTTTTGGCAGTGCAATAAACAGGGATAATCTGCCACAGGGTTTCACATGAATATGCATGAGCGACAGTGACACAGACCAGGGGATGAAATAAAAGAAGGGGTGCCTTTGTGTGTGCAAAAATAGAGATGGAGAAGGTTCTGGAAGAAGAATTACCCTTTGTCCAGCTGAAGCTTAAAGAACACAGTTGATGTTTCATTGAGTAAATGACAGTAAGAGGCGTGACAACGAGGGTGTGATATCATTCAGCAGTACCATAGAGCTTTAAGTGTAGGTACAATGTCAGAGCGAGAGATCGTGCATTTGTGTGTGTGTGTGTGTGTGTGTGTGTGTGTGCGTGTGTGTGTGTGTGTGTGTGTGTGTGTGTGTGTGTGTGTGTGTGTGTGTGTGTGTCTTTAAACAGAAGAGTTATAAAACTCAGATTCAGGACTTGTGTGCCAAAAGAGACGAGTTGGCTCTAAAATCTGAATCATTTGGAGGAATTGTTCGAATCAAGGTCATTTTTTCCCTTTGGTATTGATTGTTTGGATTTATAAGAATGGTTTCAATCAAACCTTGGAACAGTTCTTTTGCAGTAAGAATGAAATCAACCCAGAACAAATGGCTGCTTTACTAATCACACTAATCCCAATAGTAGGGCAGTTATGGAATATGCAGTTTTACAATTGTTAAGCAATTTTGATTACCACAGAGAGTAAGCAGGGAAGAGCAATGACAAACGTTACTAACCATCCACCTCATTAAACATTAGAAGAAGAGCAGTGTGTAGCAACATCACGGGATATAAACACATCTTAGCTACTGTTTCAACATCATGTTTTTCTCCTTTGTTGGTTTTATTAGTGTGGTATACTGTGACACGCAGCCATGGCGTAACACTATATCATAACTGATGAAGATATCTGCATCCTTCTTACACTCCACCCACCAAGACTATACTGATCTGTGCCAGACTGCTTGGTGGAAACGGGGCTTAAGATGAAGAAACAGGAGACTGTGGCATAGTAATGTAACTACAGCCCTGCGGTAGTGTGTGATTTGACCTGCTATGTTATATTGCTGAGTAAATACAAATGAAGCCCAAGTGCGGAAAAAAAAAAAATCCAGTGATGTTTAATTTTATCATCTGAATTAGAACAAAACAAAATAGCTGAAGGTGCGAAAGCATCCTCAAAGTTTGCTCCCACACAATTCATTCCATCCCCTTTTCCTAACACTCTGAACTTGTTGAAGTATTTCAAACATAACTTTTACTCACAGTATGCATCCAAACCAAACAGTGAAATAACATGCCATAGCCGCCACATACATACATACATACATACATACATACATACATACATACATACATACATACATTCATATCTACTATCAGCTAGATAACACTAAAATGAGGATGAACTACCTTTCTGCTGCTTTTTACTTAGAGTGGTAAGGTTAAATATTTTGTACTGTTATGGTCCAGGTTTAAATTCATCTAATTTTGGTACAAACCACATGGAAAACAAAACAATCAGAAGTGTGACAGTGCTTCTGATTACAATGTAGGTAATTATGCGTTAGCCACAAGCAAACTGATACTAACCTTAACATTTAAACAATATTATTATTGTCAGATATTAAATTCATAGCTAATTCCTGTCAGTTGCTGTCTTTTAAAAAAATGATCAAAAATGTGGTGAAATTAATCCTTAAACTTTCACTTTGGTATTTTGTAGGTTATTTAGTGCTAAGAAACCTCCTTTTTTATTTAAAACTCTAAATGCAACTGTGAGGCATTACACAAGCATTTTAGATTCCCAGACAGAGCAGATAAACAGACAAACAGTGATCACATCAAAGTGGTATGTGACTTCTTTCTGCAGCTTTTCACCAAGTTAAAAGGCATATTTCAACAATGCAAGCTAGACAGGTTTGAAAGCTTGTATTTTTCATTTCGGTGGGATCCATATTTAGTTACTTGCACTATACTGCCTAAAGACGGACATATTTTATGTAATCAAGTGGGAGTATTTCTCGGTAAACTGCAGCCACTAGAACCAAGGGTATATTCACACCAAGCAGCAACCTTCGGTCTGAGAATATGAGACAATGTGGAAGTGCTAAAATCTGCTGTTTCTCGATTGTTCGCTTGAGGCTGGCTCCGGAAACAGCAGAAGACACATACACACCAAGCCAAAAAAAAGCCATTTTCAAAGCAGAAATTAACCTATTTACAGCCTGGTTCAAAAAACGTCTCCTGTCTGAGTCGCTAATTTTACTACCGGCTCCCACTGTCCGGGGGGGGGGTGAATTTTTTTCTAACACAGCCGTTCAGAGGATATTCAGATCGCGAGCTCCCCCAATAAGAGGCACAGCTGAGCGTCACGTGACAGCCGGCACCCTATGGCTGTAAGCGAAGCCCTTGCCACTACCAATATGGCCACTATAGCCGATGTGCTTCATTTTCCGTTTCAGAAACAGACGGGTGACGTCGGCGAGACTACGTCCATGTTTTATACAGTCTATGATTCACACCTGTGGTTTGTTTGCTTTGTCCTGAATCAGAGGCAAAATTGATACAATCATTTTTGATTGTATCAACAGTTGTTGCTTGGATTGTTTGTGTTTACACGGCAACAGTCTTTTGCGGTCCAAAGTTGTAAAAAAATGCCATGTGCAATCAAATTTTTCTCTTATCGGTCAAAAATCTTTCCTTCTTCACTCATTCACTCAGGTTCTTAACTGCTTTCCACAAGAAGAACTGCGGTCATGGAGCATCATCAGCATGTGTGGCTAGTTTGTGTTATTGCGTTTAACTGGATAATCTACCAGTGTTAACTATTTTATCAAAACATGTATTTTCACAAGAGTCTAGACTGCACTTGGAAAATAATGTGCTGATGCACCTGTATAAAAAAGACATGCCGCCTTACGGAGCTGCAGACGAAGATGGGCTTTTCTACTGCTTCAACGAACTGGACTTTTGGGGGAGCACTCACTGACTCGAAACAACTGCCCCAAACAATCCAAGTGTGAATACACCCCAAGAATCATGCATCATGTGCTCTGCTCTCTGTTCCTCAAGGTCTTATTCACAAAGCAGACTGCGTTAATGATATTCTTGAGAATGCACGTCCAAACACCTATAGCTTTTATTATGTCAAATACATTAAACGCATCTCCATGCACGTTCCAC
Organism: Halichoeres trimaculatus; assembly: GCF_033239565.1. Classification (NCBI taxonomy): domain Eukaryota; kingdom Metazoa; phylum Chordata; class Actinopteri; order Labriformes; family Labridae; genus Halichoeres; species Halichoeres trimaculatus. The sequence continues at coordinate 21,387,962 of NW_027437188.1, forward strand.
ACAGAGCTGTGCTGTGTGCCCCCATCCTGATTGCACTAAATCATAATCACACATGAGTTCAAAGGAGAGGTAATGTCCATGTCACTTGTCAATTATGGAGTTGACTCATGATTTAAGTGACACATTATACAGTTGATATCCAGCTTTTTCACTTGTATGAAGCCGTTAGCAAGTGTGGATACATTCAGTGCATGCAAGCCTTTGAACACATATAAGTCTAGACCCCTGGTAACATCTGGACCACATTTTCTTTCAGTCCCACTAACCCACAGTCTGCCTGCTCTCTGCTCTTTGCTGCAGCAATATGTGTGCTGGTAGGAGTATAATTGGACACTGAGGTGGCCAGAGTAGGAAGCCCTTAACCGCTTCAGGCTGGATTTAGACGTGAGCAACCAGACAAATCTGATTTCAACACCCACCGTGACACAGACGTGGTGTTCACATCACCCGTTCAACATGGCAAAACACCATCAAAATTGAGGTCAAACGTGGTTAAAATGAGATTTTAAGGGCAAATCCAGCTTCGGAATCCCAGATTTAGTTGTGTGTTTGGAACCACACAGACTGCAACATTCAAGTGTAATAACACTACCACGCACAATCCATTTGTCGATATCTGCTAGAGGATGCTGGGATTGTCGGGTGTGGGAGGGATTGATATAGAACAATCTCACGGGGTAAAGTAAACAAAGATAAGGGCTTATGGCAACAGATACACATCACTGACCTCATGCTGTGTTTTTATTTTGATTACAGAAAGAGGAACATACATACGTACATGCATGCGTTCATACATACATACATATATACATGGATTCATGCATGCATGTGTGTGCAAATGGATACATTTCTTATATTTACTGCATCTGAACAACTAGTAAACGAACACATCTGTTTTCACATCAGTGCTCTTTGGACACTGCACACTCTTCTCTCTTGGAGCACAAGAGAGAAGAGGAGGTGTAGAGTGAATGTAGGACACCTTTTTATGGCTTTAGTACAGTACATAATCCTTCAATCCTGTTGATGTTGACATCACATGTTAGGATCACAGAAACCTCAGCATATGCGGTAAGTATCACAGAGCTGAGGACATGTGCATTTGACTGGAGCAGAGCAGGAATGTAAGGTCAGGTTTTAGAGATAACCTCGTAAATGATGCATGTTGCATTAAAAAGTGACATCTGAGGAAAAGGAGTTTGGCTTGAATGTAGGCCAGGGAGAATTCATAATTCAGTTAGTGATTGGAATGGAACTTTCTAAAAACACGCTTAAGGTTTTCCTTTTCAAATGTATTTGTTTCAAAACAAAAAAAGAAAGATCATAATTGTGTTTGACCTGTGACTTGTTTGTCTCTTTGTCGCTTTTCTATGTGTTTTCTTTTGACATGGTTTTTCAAAATCCAGAACTTTAATCTTTTCATAAAAATACTCAAACTAAAAAAAAAAAAGGAAAGAAAAAAAGGAAAGAAAAGAAAAAGGGAACATTGATGCATTTTGAAATTCATAATGTATTAAGAACCCCTGGGCAGCTAAATGTGAGGCTTGTTGCTATGGGCACTAAGCTTGAGTCACTGATGGGTTGTAATCCCCTTTTTTCCCATGATTTGTCCCCAGCTGCTTTGAAGGACATTTCAAAATGTTATAGGATGCGTTGTATGTGATCAAGTTGCAAGCTGGATCAGCATCACGGCATAAATCCAAAATGTGCATGCGTGTTCCAGAATATATGCACACAGGGTGGTACATATACAACTCAAATACATTAGAAGTATTTGCAGTCTGGCTCCGCTCTATTGCATGTCGACTGTGTTCATCACCTCACACCTGCTGGGTGTTCAGTACAGCGAGCTGCATGACTGGCAGACAGCTGGAGTCATGAGAACAAGGAGTTCTCCAAGCTTTTCACTCCATTGATAAGCCTCTCTTCATTCATGTTGGGCCATAAAACCTCAAATCTGTTGACTTCTGACCTGTCTCCTCTTACTGGGTTTCTTTCACAAATAGCACACACACCAATGTGTGATTCATCTATATTTTCTTACTTCAATGTGTTCTTAATTTGCCCCCGGACACCCCAGACTATGCATATGCACAAAGGATGATGACTGACTCCCAGAAAATGTGATAAAGAGTGTAACATACATTTTTAACTGTAGACTTTAATAGAATGCAAGAAAAAAAAGTGAATTGGCTAAATTAATTAAATAACCATATTATTGATGCATTTGCATCTTTACCATACATATAACATTTATTCTTAAGTTAAATAGTTTAATATTTAAAATGTCACAATATACATTTTAATATGTCAGAATTGTGATGGTAAATCAATCATTTGGTATCGTAAATGCAGCGTCTTTATTAATTTTTTGAGCTGTTGTTGCCACTTGCTTACAACACATTGCAACAGTATACATGATACATTATGTAATGCTTCAGTTGTGGCCACATTTTACCTTGGGTGCCGCAATATATTTACCCTGCTCCGCAGATTGTATCAGTGGAAGTTATTTTGGATTTTAAACCTCTACAAATACTCAAAGTTTTCATTACAAAGAATTTTGTTGACAGTAATCAAATAGACTGTTTATCATGCATAATAGTCTAAAAATACTTAAAAGTCACAGGGAAAATGGAGCTCCTCTGCATATTCAAAGGATTTCTGATCTCCTTGCTTACAATCAGCAACCATGCCAGGTTCACACATGGTTCATCAACTCTAGATTCTGTCAGAAAATTTAAATAAAAAATTCCCCATAGGTGTTTTGTCATATATATTTGCAAATAACATTAGATAAAATCCAGAAATAAATAAATAAAACACACACACACACACACACACACACACACACACTCCATCTCTATCTATCTATCTATCTATCTATCTATCTATCTATCTATCTATCTATCTATCTATCTATCTATCTATCTATCTAGATAAAAGAACGAAAAAGATAAAAAAAAAAAAATTCAAAACACCTGCACCAGTCTTGCCTAGTATGCTATTTATGCATAAAGACCCAGTTTTAAAAATGACAACTGTTATTGAAACACAAAGGAAGACTATATGAGCAGTAAACAGTAAAAACATCACAAAGCACATAATCAGCATGTAATATATAGTGTTTACTTGTGTCAACATAAAAACTGGATAGTTATGTTCATTAGTGGGTTCTGGCTATTGTGTCTGGGGAGATTATGCTAGCTCGTTCTGCTAATAAAAAATGACACCCACACACCAAGCATCTCATATTACTGTATGAGTCATATTGTACACTCTATTTCTGTCCTCACAGCAAAGTGTGTGTGTGTGTGTGTGTGTGTGTGTGTGTGTGTGTGTGTGTGTGTGTGTGTGTGTGTGTGTGTGTGTGTGTGTGTGTGTGTGTGTGTGTGTGTGCGTGCTAGCGTGCGTGCGTGCGTGTGTGCATGTAAGCGTTTAAAGTGGCACTGAAGACTAATGGGCTTTGATTCATTAATGTCTTCCTGGAAAGAATCACCAAGCCTCAAAATGAAGAACTCCACCAAATAAATAAATAAATAAATAAATAAATAAATGGCAAGCCTAGCTGTGTCTGCTTGAATAAAGGTTGCACTTAAGCGTCAACTTCACTTCAATACATGATGGAGGAAAAAAAACAAACAGAACAGAACAGAAAAGCAGTTATTAACAGTCTTTGAGTTCTTGGAAATTAGATAGCCCCACAGTACTGTTACACTGTTAATAATATGAGGCTGCCAATATCATAGCTAGTCCCCAGCTTATGTAGTAAATGGCGTACTGCATGCATATTAGTTACTTGAAATTATGTAATATAAGGGAGCAGAGATTTATCCTACAGAGTTGAGTAACACAATGGCTTTATTTAAATGCAGTCATTACTCAAGTTAAGGTAATTATTCTGGTTCCTAAAACATTCGAAATTGCTTGTAACGCTGCTGAATAACATCACTGATCAATGAAACATGCAGGTACAAATGGGATAACTTTTTTTTTTTTTTTTAAATGAAATTCAGTGATGAAATGCATAAAAAATACAGCAGCTCTGAATGTCAAATTTGATATGGTAAAAATAAATGTAAGTAGTAACATAAGTTTGAAATGAGGCAGATAAACTTGAGATTTGTAAAAGTACAATCAAAGTTAAAAGCAAAAAAAGAGAAAGAAAAGGAAAGTGAAGAACAAAAAGAGAGAACGAATGAGAAAATGACTGAGGCATAATCATGTGGTATCCACATTGTATCCAAATACATAAAAAAAATGCAGGTACATGTTCTCCAAAGGGACAGCATGACTCGTTGTTTAATAATAATAATAATAATAATAATAATAATAATAATAATAATAATAATAATAGATTAATTTATTCATTAAACAGACCACTGAGCAAAAGAATCAGAGTGGTGAGAGTTTCTCAGAAACTTTTCTGCACCTCTGTCTTCACTTGACTTAACTTAAAAGAGAAAACAAAGCACTGGAGGCAGGATGATGAGATACAATGAAACAAAGGGTAACAAGATAGAGAAGTGGAGTCCCATTACTGGTGGATATGAGAATGCTGAAGGACATCAAGAGATCAGCCATGTATTCTCTTAATGTGTTTGCCTGAGTAGAAAAAGGATAAGTGTGATCACAAGAACGGGTGTTTTTATGCAAAGAAATAGAGCAATGAAGGATCAAAGAGGACCAAAAAGTGATTATGGCAATGAAATGTAAAGCTGGATAGGTTAGATGGGTTTTTAAGTGTTTGTGGAGGAAAGAAAAAGATTGACTCAATGAGGGCAATTATGCAAAGACTGAAGTGCTGATGTTCCCCACTTTACTGCCTAAAATATATGTCCTTAATTTATGTAGTCATCATAGGGAGAATGTGTGCTTTTCCATGTGTTGCAATAATTTGTGGGTGTATATATGTAAAAGACATTGTGAAGTGCAGAGCAAGTCACTGTGGAACTTGAGACGTACATCAAGCAAAGACTGAATAGGAGGAAGTCTTTGCTTTCTGCAGCTGCATTGGGGTCATTTAAAGTTCATACAACAGTTCATTCTCACAGGGGGGACCTTGAATCACCACAAGATATGTTTCTTAATAAAGTTCTTGAAAGACTACTCTCTCTAACTTGGATAGACTTCAGCATTAGAACTTAAACTGACGGTATCCAGCTGAGGACTTTCTCTTCACAGACTTCAGTCATTTTTAAGACTTCTTTTCTTCTTTAGCTTTTTGTTAAATCTCCATTTATCTTGTGCTTTCTTTGTCTGCTCTTTTTATATAACTCTTGATTTTTCTTCTCCAAATTACTTGTTTTTAAAACTTTCCTCGATCAGCAAACTCAGAACCAGTTTAGCAAAGAATGCATTTTTTTTTAATACAGAAGCTTGCCTATATGAGTTAAAAGTATTACTGTGCAGCCAGATGGCATTTTTTCTGAAATTAGATAGGACCTTAAGATATTCTGCGATTCTGATTTAACTCCTGTTTTCCCCCACTATTTGTACTACTTAGATTTTTTTCTGCATATTTCTGGATGTGCAATTGGACTGTTTTTCACATTGGAATCCCAAACACTTAACTGCCCCTGCTGATGCTTTTGTGCAGCAATGTTTACACCTGTGCTCAGTCGATAGATTTGAAGCCAGGCCAGCTTATGGGCCAAACAGCCGAAGATTCTTGCAGATCTCTGGATATTTGAGACAGAGGGATGCAGAGTGCGCAAGAAACTATAAGAGAAGACAGATGATGCAGGATAATCAAGGCTTTTGGGGAGGAGATATAAGGCGTGTATCCCTTCCCTCATTATGGGCGATGTGAGATCTTAGGTAAATAATATGGATGAGCTAACTGGAGTAGCCAGGAGTCAGATAGAGTTTTGGGAATTCCGTATGGTGTGCCTTACAGAGATGTAGCTGCATAGTGATGTTCCCAACCATACTGTCACCACCATCGGCGTCCAGGTTGTCCAGGCTTACACCAAGAACATCAGGGCTTTGGTACGTAACTTATTCTAAGTGTTCAGCGTTCCTTTTTTTATTTCATTTTATTTAGAAATTATTACTCATTGACTTGTACTTTTTTATTATTAATCTGATATTCTTACATTATTGTGCAAAGGCAAATAGTATTTTGAGTGGCGCCTCCCACCTCCACTGTATGCTGCAGGGACAAATGCTTCATTTGAAATCTACTGGCAAAAAAAGGTGTTTGTCTAATGACCTCAGCTTTTTTTTTTCCTTTGAAATATCCTAATGCCAAATAAACAGTGTAAAAATTCAATAAAGGTCAATTGCCATGAAATTTCAACTTAGTACTGGTTGACATATTTCAAATCTTACAGGTAAATATTTTGAAAAAATCTTTAATCACAATTGTGCAGGTTCACTGTTATTTTGGATGCTAGTTTGTAATAAGAGCACTGGCAAGACACAGAGGGATTACTATCACAATGAACTAACACTCTTTAGGATCGACACAGCTTTGGTTGGTGCAAGGTTTGGAACAAAGGCTATGACAGCTCAGAAGACTTAACACAAGAAACATGCATGATCTAATAAAGAAAGTAAGTATTGGATTTCTTATCAATGATTCACTGTTCAGAGACTCCATAGAGACTCTGCAGCTTGATACTGGATTATGAAGCTCATGAAAGAGAAACAATCACATCAGAGCCTCATCAGAATGATGCAGCTGTCAGTCTGACATCAAAGAAAAACACAAAGAAGAGGGAGATAATTGCCGAAGAGCTGAAGAGTGTCAGGAAATGTGAGTAGTGGAGAGTGGAGAAAGAAGTGCACCAATAGGCATGGCTGGGAGTCAAACCAGCAACCCCTGCAACAAAGACTATAGCCCCCATATATAGGGCATGCTTAGGCTGTACGGCCAGCTGTCGCCCCAAGAATAAGAAAACAAAGCTGCAGATCTTCTAAATTAAGGGCGCTGTGTCATTGACAACAGCTGTATGTGTTGGTGTACTATTATTTTTAAAAGTATACCCAGTTAACCCTTTAAACCCTAAGGCTCTGCAACAAAAGGCTTAAAAAGAAGCACTTGTCATGTATAGATATAGTCATATTGCACATCAGATTAAACACGAGAAACTCAGCTATCAAGTTAGTCTTCATCTGAACTGTCCGAGCCAGGGAAATAAATACCAACACCTCTGAACACATTTCACAAGTGCTGCCTTTATCATGACATCAGATCTTGTAGATGCAGAGATACACCCTTTTCAATTTGGCTTTTTCGTTTTTCAAGCAAAGACTCGAAAAAGAGTCCAAGGTTTGTAGAATTAAACCAGAAAAATGAAACCACAGGCAAGTGGGAAACTAAGGAAGGGGACAATGAACAATGCTGATCAAAAACAGGGCAACAGGTTATAGTCTAAGTGCGCCCCTAGTGTTCGTCTTTTATTTCTTAGAGCAGGAAGTAAACATCAGTTCATTAATTTTAACAGTTTTGGCAGCAAATTGGTGTGTGTGCAAGTTGATGGGTAGCTGTATGCAGATTTTTTTAAATCTGTATGTGGTGTGTCCAATTTTAACATTAGGTACACTTTTTTGTTTGTGTTTGTTTAGTATGTATTTTTAAGCAAGCATACAGGTTTAACTCTATTTTTGATGTTTCATTATGGAAAAGAGGACTGAGTTGGGGAGGGGGGTATCATTTTTTAATCTTATTTAAAATCTTTGGATTAATGATGGTGCTTTTTTTCAACATGTGCAAAAATTAATGTTAACTCTGGTCTGCACTGCTACAGTAAGTTTTTGCTTTCTTTCCTTCCCTCTCCAATTTTCCAGTTGTCACTTTTCTCTCTCCCTTGTCAGTCAGATGCTTTGTTACCAACATCATCCAGTTGACAGCCAAAAAGACAGTAATTTACTGTCATTTAAGCCACTATTGAGTGGAGTAGTTGCCCTTTCTAAATCCTGATGTATCTCTGTAGTGCACAATCTTTATCCAATCAGCCAGGCTTCTCTGCTCAGCCATATTTTTCACTCAACTAGCTAGCCAGAGCATTATCCACATTATAGCCAGCCTGCTGGTAAGTTTCCCAGTCTGTCATCTTGTCTGTCAGTCAATTTGTCCATATTTCTGTCTGTTTGGCTCATACAGAACTGCAACAAAGCAGAGAACACTATAATCCACACAATCTACCGGCAAAGTGCTGGGGCTCAAATTGCCATTTACTTTCGTAGTCCCAGGAGATTGGGTTTTTAGCCTTGTGTTCAAGAGTGCAAGAGCTGGAAGAGTGCTTGGAATGGAAAAGCAATTACTGGCTCATGACTGTAGTAAGTATAATACTGGAACCGAATGCTGCAACAGATGCCAGTGGGCAAATACACAGTGGTTCCTAATGTATCGATGGATCAGTTCAAATTTAGGTTATAATGTGTGTGCCTTGATGTTTGAAACAAACCTTTGCAAAACTTTACCATTTTGATGGCATGCCTAGAAAATATTGAAATACAATTTGTATGATGAAAGTATTGGACTTTCATAGAAGCTGCAAATTTCAAAATGTATCATATTGAATCATAAGAACACAGCTTAAAAGGGACTTTTGCAACAATCATCCCTGGCAGCCCTTCACAACCACTCTTAACTCAAAATTTTAACACTTCTGTTTAGGACTAGACACCATCCCTTGGTTAACAGATACACATATTATTCAGAAAACAGTCAGTGTTCCACACTGATGTCTTTCAACACAGATATCATACATCTCTTTTATCGGAACCCTAAAACTTGGGTCCATGTTTGGACATAGATTAATTCCATTTTATAAGCCAACTTAAAGGGCAACTCAGTTTTTTTGACACCTGGACCTTATTTGTAGGTGTGTGTATGTTCATATACTCAGTCAGACAAACATTGTGCAGCTCGGAGTCCTTCAGAAGTTATTTAGATCCAACCGATTTTAGCCATACTTAGCGGGGGCCACGGCAAGGGAGCTTCAGCGCGGGACATAATTTCGGCTATATTTTTTCATCCATTGCTATCCATCGTGATCACAAGCGCACTCCTCTTCTGGTGCCATAGGTGAACACTGTCCACAAGCGCACCCCCATTTCGCATTGAGTCGTGGACATGCTCCTGTTTATTGTTCCCGAGCCAGCTCTTAGTCTCTCTCTCTCTGCATTCTTCTTTCATGGAGCTCCTCGTCCGTGTACTCAGGCTCAAACCGGTAAGGACAACCGTCAAATGTTTGTTTACCAGGTCAGCTCTGGGTCAGCTGACCCACCTGAAGACAGTAGATGGGCTGACTTTATGATAACACTGGCAATGATTGAAAAAATACAGCCAAAAAGAGCGATTTTGCAGAGATTATGACCCGCACTGAAGCTCCCTTGCCGTGGCCCCCGCTAAGTGCGGCTAAAAATCGGTTGGATCTAAATAACTTTTGAAGGACTCCGAGCTGCACAATGTTTGTCTAAGTGAGTATATGAGCATGCACACACCTATAAATAAGGTCCAGGTGTCAAAAAACCAGAGTTGCCCTTTAACAGTAAGGAGAGTGGACTGATTTCTTGAGTCTTGAGATAACACCACCTTGAAGGAACTTGAATGCTGTGCCCATGTCTATTTGAACAAACCAACTTATTTGCCCACTACAGGTTGTAGTGGTTATTCAGTTGGCTAGGGAGCATAAAGTTTGGACTCTGGAGCAATGGATGAAGGTCATGTGGTCTGATGAGTCCTGATTTACCCTGTTCCAGAGTGATGGGTGCATCAGGGTAAGAAGAGAGGCAGATGGAGTGATGCAGCCATCATGCCTGTGGGGGCAGTACTCTGATCTGGGGTTGCTGTGGTTGGTCAGGTCTAGGTTCAGCAATAGTCTGTGCCCAAAGAATGAGGTCAGCTGACTACCTGAATTTACTGAATGACCAGGTTATTCCATCAATGGATTTTTTCTTCCTTGATGGCACGGCCATATTCCAAGATGACAATGCCAGGATTCATCAGGCTCGAATTGTGAAAGAGTGGTTCAGGGAGCATGAGCCATTATTTTTACACATGGATTGGCCACTGCAGAGTCCAGACCTTCATCCCATTGAGCATCTTTGGGATGTGCTGGTGAAGGCTTTGCACAGTGGCCAAACTCTACCATCATCAACGCAAGATCTTGTTGAAAAATTGGTGGGTTGGGGTCGGTTCTCATGTCTTATTAGATGAGATAATGTTCTTCCTGCCTGTGCTGGGTGTTCAGGGGGAAAGACGCCATTCAGGATAGGGAGCTACTTGTGCTGATTGTGCTGCAGTTTTCAGGTTTAAGAAGGCATTCTTGTGTATGTTTGTTTATTTATTTATTTATTTATTTATTTATTTATTTATTTATTGTTATGTTTCAACAAGTCTCATTACGTGAAAGACAGGGGTCACGGACGACACACACAAGCACTCCTAAAGCACTCATTCCACAAACCAAGAGAAACCAAGTGAAGGTGTCACACACCTGAGGGAAAAAAGCCTCCTGTTATAGAATATCTAGGCTGATGAGCCCCAGCTTGCATTAATGAAAGCTGAGCTGAGTGAGGGCTCTTTAGGAGTACTGGAGGTCACAAAGAACCTCCATCTGTAAGATTATTTATATATTATGGTTGGAAGACAAAGACACAATAGTACCGATGCCACATCAGGTCTGTTAAGGGAATCTATATCTAATATCTCGTAGAGGTGTACATGTAGTTCTTAGTGACACTATTCACTTTGTAATCATATTAGTCCTCTTGTATTGTTCCACTTCTTATGCATGCTGCATATAAATTGTCCAAGTGATCTTTGGCTGTAAATTGTTTGAAATCGAGGCAAAGCATTTGTTACCCTGTTTGGTCTTTAAGTGAAGCAATATGTTGGAAGTGCACAACAAATCTAAGCTACATCAATACTTTCCATAATGCATAGCTTTCCAACTTCTATTGATTGCATTGCAACTTTCAACTGGGGACCTATTTAAAAAATCTTTAACAGTCTTAACTCCAATTTGTGGAAAATAAGCACACATATTTTGTACGAGCTGAATAAAATCAGTCATAACCTTTAGAGAGGCACTTGGTAAAACAGAGGGAGAGAGGAAATAAGTCTATAATGTCTTAATTGAAACATTATTTTTTCAACACCAAAAAACACATTATGATTTCCTCAGGTACCAGAATACCCAGCAGTCAGATGTTTTTATGGTTCTATGCTGAAAAATATGCTTTATGCATAAGTTTAAAGATCACAAACACAGGGACACACTGCATTGCAGGCACAAACACATCACTGTCCTTGCATGTCATTTAAAGGGCTTTATCTTGTCAGCACAGGAAAAGCAAAACATCTTTGTAATTCAGTCTTCTAAAACAGATTGACAGTATGAGCTGATATCTGTAATTCTCCATGTTTAACCTTCCAAAATTCCCTTTCACAGCCAACTCATAGTTATTGCATTCTTCTTTGACCTTAAAAGTCTAGTCTGTGACTCAAATATAAACCTTTGCATTAATGTTTAAAATGTTACGCTCCCTTCCAGGTCAAAGATTTAACTTTGATCTACTCATTCTGAAGTTTTCATGCAATTTAAAACTGTAATTATGCATAGGGATAATACTCACAGCCATTAGTATTTGTTGAAGGCTACAGAAGAATGACTTAACACAAGCTAAAACTAAAGCATTTTTTTTCCTCTGGGTATATTGGAGAAAATTGTGGTAAACAAAAAAGCAGTGAATCACTTCCTTTTTTTTTTTTTTTTTTTTTTTTTTTAACTAAGAATTATCAATAATTAAAACAAAGACCTGGACATTTTACCCACTATGCTTCAGAAAGAGAAAACACATACACAAAATAAATATGGAATTTAGCTGTCATTATTAATTTGCTATGCTACACAAAATTGTGTTTGATGTGTCAAAGATTGTGCTTTGGTTCTTGGGTTCTGCTCTTCCCGTGAAGAGATTATCCACATTTGATATTGTAAATATCAAACACATTGTACAGGATTTGGAGGCTTCAGATTTAATCCCTTCATACATTAGAGGGCTCTGAGTAAAACATTAACACTAACCTTGTTCTAGAGTTGAGATGGATACATATTGGGGGGGTGTACGCACTTATCTTAAATGACAAAACAGAATTATTATTATTATTATTATTATTATTATTATTATTATTATTATTATTATTATTATTATTATTATTATTATTATCTTGCTAGCTTGGGAACATAGACAGTATTGCATAGTCTCTGAGACATCAGTCATCTGTTTCTAATACAAAGTTTCCAAGCCTATCATCATCAGATGCCATACTGGAAATGCTAAACTTTATGTAGCTTCAGGATTGTGGCGATGAGGAGGAAAGTTATGGGCCTCATTAATTTGTGACATCACAGACTGTAGTGTAAAAAATGTTATATCCATAAATGACCCAAAATGTAACGAGTTGTTACACTTGGGCAAAAAAAGTAAATACTTTTGTGGGCTCAGTATGTCTATAAGTCTCTTTACTAACTGCTACAGGATGCCAGTCTGTCAGTGAAGTGAGCTGTGGTTCTGATTGGGCAATGTTGCAGTTCTCTTAAGTCCTGAGTTTCAACTTTTGATGAAGAGTTTTAGAGAGATGTTGATTAAAAAAGGGAAAAAAAGGTGGAAAGAATTTTTCCCCTTTCTTTATCTGGCCAATCTCTACTCATATAGAAGTTTTCTCAAGCGATCAAATGATTTTATGTCCTGAGTTCAAGCGGTTGGTTGTAGTTTTTTCTGCCTGCTTTATTGTCCTGGAAACATGCATATCCTGGAGGAAGGGCAGATTGCAGCCATCGACTTCACAGTGAAATAAATGCTACGCTGTATCCTCCACTCATCTTTGGCAGGGGCAGCAGCACACCAGATGGTGACAGCGGAGGTCAGGATGAACTCAATGATTGTTTAGAGGACAGAATCATTATTGACTCTGGCTGGTTGAAATTCTTCTCCTGCCTGAGAAGTACCTCCTCTCTGCCATGCCTCTTGGGACCTGGTGTTCAAGAAAGATTTTGCTTAGAGTTCTATCTTCTATCTCTACTGTTAACTTCTACCTGTTGGGGAACCCAACCAACCCATGAGCCCCCTGATATTGATGTCATCTACAAGCTCCCTCAGCTTGACAGTCTTACAGCTGGAGGTGCTGTTGTTGCTGTTGCTGTTAGAGGGGAAAACAGTTCAGAAGAATACAGCACTTGAGAAAAAGAGATACTGGTTTCTGGTATATTCACCCCAAGTCATCATAATCTTATCTGCTAACATCAGGTTCTTCTTTAATGTGACAATTAAAAAAAAAAAATATTTAAAACATCATAAAGTATCTAAAACCTCACAGTCTCAATTTCACTTTATCAGAGATTTGCCAGAATTGAATCAAACAATAATACAACGCATATGATTGCTCTGCTGTTGACATCTGTGGGCATAACAGTAGAGTGTATTGTTCCCTTTCTTCATTATCTTGATCAACATTCCAAAATCCAGCTAATCCATCCCACAGCTACGGATGCCTCAAAAGGGGAAGAGAGGTGACCCAGTTTTCCCTGGATGTAGGTTCATTCACTGTCAAATCTGGCATGTAGGGTAAAACATAGTGGGAAGAAAAAAACAATGAAAAGACGGGGAGAGACAGAATGAGAGAGAGATTAAACAATGTCATTAGCCTCTAGTCTAACTAATCAGTTTATCTTCCTGTGACACCATGGGTCTCTGTTAATGTGTTCCCCCCTCAAATGATGTTGATAAAAGTTAAAGACATGAGACATAAACCTTAAGACTGCTATTAGGTTTGAAAAATTTTTGTTAATTAATTACATTAATTATAGCTTTTAGTCTCATTGGATAAAAATATCAAGTTTTCTTTTACATAGGCAATGATTGATTAGCAAGCACAATCGCTTTTATATTTAAAAAAAAGATAATATTAATCATAAAAATAATAATAATATTAATAATAATAATAATAATAATAATAATACTTGTGTACCTGTATTTTAAAATAACTGGTCAACAATCAAAGCACCATAATACACAAAAAGACCCATTTCTGCATTTGTGTTAACAAAACCACAACTTTCTGCCTCCTCAACACCACAAAGGATTCATAACAAGAGATATGTTGAAAATCAATTCTCCAGAATTAATTTTATATTCTGGTTTCACACGAGTTTTGGCCGATGTTTTCAAAACATTGAATTTAATATAGCATATGACTCACATTTAATACTTGGAAACTTTAATAATAGTAGTCGGAGTTTATACCTGCAGTAAAACGACCACGCTGAGGATTCTCTGGCAAGGATACATGAGGTGAAGCATGCAGTTCTTGTTTTGCTATGAGAAGCGCAAGCAAAAATAAATCAATTGAAAAAATAATTATTGAAAATGCAAAACAAAAAAACAAAAAGGGGGCAGGGAATGAGACGAGTGTACCTCAGCTTTTTAACTACAGCACCTAAGCAAGCAGTTGAACTGATGAGGTTGTTATTTTTGTTCCTCTTCTTGTTCAATACAGAAAGACATGAATATCCTTCACAATGATAGAGCCTTTGGAAGGGGTTTAATAAGTTTAAAATAGTAGCTGCCATGGCTTACATCTCCATCACGGTAGCCTCTCGGTCAAACTGACACAAAAAAATATCCAAAAGCCAGAGCTAATCTTGTCACAGAAATGTCAGAGAGATGACCCAGTTCTTGCTTTTGAGTTCATTGCCTCTAAAAAAAAGTGTGATGCAGGGGAAAGTGTGTCAGAGGGGAAAGAAGAAAAAACACACAGTCACTGCTTCATATTGTCTTTGATGCTGACAATAAAAAAAAAAAAAAGTGACAAGAGAGAATCCCCATCTTGCCCTTTGATTTCACAGCACCTCCAAATGCCTGCTGTGACTTGGATTCATCTGGATATAGGCCAGTGTAATCCATATTTACACAGGGACAACTAGAGTACTAGCAATCCTCAGCTTAAACTCTGCCTCACATATCTGGTCCCTTTTTAGTGTCACATGATGTTGCATTTATGCAATCCAACTCCATCGGAGTGAGGCAAACAAATCAGAACTGCTTCTACTTGAATTTAAAACACATTTTCTTTCTGCTTAGCTATTGAGGAACTTGTTTACAGACTAAAAACACTTGGCAGCTAACTTGGCCATCCAGGCTTTGTATCCATGAATGTATGACTGTAGTGTCACAATACAAATCGTTTTGAATCTTTGAGTCTGCTCCATAGAAGTCTTTAAGGCAAGGCTGTTTATTTATATGGCACATTTCAGCAAGGCAATTCAAAGTGCCTTACAAAGATACAAATCATTCAAGGAAAAGACATTTAAGTCAAATGACAAATTGTAAATATAATGAAACATAAATATAATAATAAAAATATAATAAAATTATAAACGAAGAAAGGGAAAGATGAAATTTTACAAAAGAGGCTCTCATGAATTCTGGTGGCTTCTGCCTTAAAGCTCCCACAAGTTTTCACTCTCACGCTACATTTTCCAACTGTTTGTCTCATTTCCTTTTGCTTTCTCTTCACAAAGGAGTGTCAAGCTGGAATCCACCAGTGATGTGAAGTTTGACATTTACGCTTCCAAGACTAAATGTGAAAAAAAACACAAGTCTCATCCTTCTTTTTTCTTTTGCATGTTGTTTTTTCACTCCATTTCCAACACTATCATTTTTTTTATCCTTTCCCCGTTGTTATTTACCCCAAACTTGTTGAGACAGCAACTTATGCCCCCCCTCTCAATGTCCCCCTCTCTCTCACTCATTCTCTCCAGGGAGAAAGCAGTGTGTGAGAATTAGGTCTCTCAGCAGACAGTTTGAGGCTACAGCAAGCAAAGAGAAGGGGATGGAAAGATAGGCTTGTAGACTTTGTGTGTGTGTGTGTGTGTGTGTGTGTGTGTGTGTGTGTGTGTGTGTGTGTGTGTGTGTGTGTGTGTGTGTGTGTGTGTGTGTGTGTGTACGCGTGTGCGTGTGTGTGATTGAAGATAGAGGGGAAGAGAGTGTGTCATGCCACACAGGCTTCTGGCGAGGACACCATCTGGCCACGAGCTCAAAAACTCATCCAGCATGAGTGCTAAAAGATAAACAAAACATGCTTGCATGGAAGGTGCTTACCCAGACACACGCATACATGCATGCAAATCCACATGCAATAAATAGGGGTAATTGTCTCAGGAGCATTAAATATTCAACAGGGTTATCAAATCTTCACATGCAATATTGAATGCCAAAGATATGAAACCTTTAAGAGATAGACTAAAATACGCCAGATGCGTCTCCAGTCTGTCCCTGCTCCGTCACGGCACCGGATCAGATAGGTTTCCATCCAAGTCAATCTGTCAACTTACACTGGATCAGCTCTGTTAGGATCCAGCAGCATGCCTGGTCTGGTGGGTTGCAGGTAATACGCAGCCATTGTGTTTTTGCTAGAACTGTGATGCATAAATTCAAATAGAGGAGATTGAGCTGGACAGGAAGTTGTGCACAGAAACTACCAAAAAGCATCTAGTGACTTTCAAAATAAAACAAAAAATGTCAAAACCAGAATGTGCTTAGCTTGACTACAACTACAAACAGACATAATGAGCAGAGACCAAGACACGGGTTTGGGGTTTTACAGCACAACATGAATGCAGAGAGACTTATCAATGGAGTGGGAAGTGCAGGAACTCCTCGGTCTCACAACTCCAGCTATCTATCAGTTGTGCGGCTTGACGGGCTGAACATGCAGCCATTGTGAGTTGACAGATGCAGTCAACACCCAAAGGAGCGGAGCCGGACTGCAGATATATCTGGTGTATTACATATCTGGCGTTGAACAGTTGCAGATAAGGTAACATAAGCCTAAACAGCTCAATGGTAAACATTAAGATGAGTCACAAGTAAAAGAAAAATCGGAACATCACTGTGTTGTTTTTGTATTAATGCAGACCTCCAGTGGTGCTACAATGTCAATGAGAAATTATTGACTCCTAGTATTGGTGTAGTGTTACTTTACTGGTTTGACTGATGACGTATTTATGTCATCTAGCATGTGCAAAAGTACAAACATGACTTACAGAGACCACAGCCTGAGAATAACTGCCATACAGAAACTGTCTAAGGCAGAACTCAAGGTGAGGGAGATTAGGGCATCATAGAGATGCTTAATATTATAGACATTTAACTTTGGATGTGGATTGTGATTTATGACTCATAGAACATAAATTATTATACCAATCAAAAATCTATTTGTTGTTGAGGTCAGAACACTTGCTAAGATATTATTGGAGACTGTCGACAGAAAGTAGTGTGAAAAAAAAGAAAAATAAAGAAGGGTATAGCCCCTGATAGGACTGTAATGTCTCAGAGACTGCAATCTTTACGTGATTCCTATTGAGCAGCTGTGAACTGAAATCGAGAGGCATGACTAACCGTGTTGTAAACTGTGGTATGTGTCCCACTGCAAAAGAGAAAGGATGAGTAGGAGGGGATTGGAGGAGAAAGCTGGTGGATCTCACACAAATGAGAAGCACCTGTGGAATGAGGAAAAAGCCCAGGCTGTGACTGGGTTTTTGTATGTCGCTTACCTAAAAGGTCACACTCCTGTGATACTTCAAAGCAGCTTTGTTCAGTGCAATGACACCACCTAACTCCCAATTGGAAACAACATTCATTCAACATTATTGGGAAATATGGGGCATCTTTGCAGCCAGGTGAAGTTATTGCCCTATTGTAAAAATAGAAACTCTTGTGTGGTAAAATTTGATGAAAGCATGAATGAAACAACCCACAAAGAAAGAATAGATGTTGATTTGACATGCCAGACCACTGACGGCAATAGCCATCCACGCCATCTCCCACTATTATGGATTGCAATTTATAGGCCACTCCAGAGCTGAGTACATAATGGAGCATTTTAGTGTCAGCCATTCACTCTCTCTTTCACTCCCTCTTTCAGTTCAGTCCAGTCCTATGAGTAAGTGTCACATAATCCAGATTGGGCAGGCCGGGTCATTAAATGTAACATTCTGATTAATAGTGGATGGTTGTGGCAGATGTTCTCTGTAGACAGTCTGGGGACAAACTGGGGATGCTTTGAGCAGAGGTCTTGGCCTGCACAGCCGTTGTTGCAGTCACGTGCGTCTGCATACTGTTCAGAGTCAAAGATACCCTTTGGTACAATCATGCTAATACAGTCTTCAATGTTCACTTTTTATCAGTTAGGATATACAATAAAAGTCTTCATAATGTAGAATCAGGTACTATTGTGCCCCCAGCTCTACTATCTTCTGTTGTAGCGATGCCATCCTTGGCCACTGTTGTGTCAGTTCCATCACCATCAATGATATGCACGTCAAATATCCATTCTCAGCTTCAGGCCTAGGGTCCGAGGAAGAGAATGAAGATGCCATCAGACAACTGAAACCTTCTGTTATCCCTGATGGTTAAAGCTGGTAGCTGAATAGGGTTCAGGCAGTGGTGCTAGCTCTGTTATAGCCTTTCACAGTTAACTTGAATAACAGGCGGAAACATTGTAGCCATTAGCTTGGAGGTGTGCTCGTGCTATGGTCACCAAAAGTAAAGCTGAGTCAGTGCTACAGCTATGTTTCTTTTCCTTGTTTCTCCTCTGCTTGATTCTGCTTGATTCCAGGTGGGGAGCCTTGTCACTGATTGATTTCAAGGTTCACTTGGTCCAGAGCACTGCTGCTCCCAGCTGTTTGATTTGTGATTGCTGCCTTGCTGCCTCTCTTTATGGGATTTTGTTGTGTTTTTTCATTGAGTGGTTGCGTGATTACTTGATTTGGCATGTGTCAGTGATAAATTCTTTAATGGTTGATGGTATTGTATGGTTGTGAATCCTGTAGGGCCAGTAAAACAGAAAATTACAGTTCATATTGAGCTAAGTGTCCTCACTCCCCTGGCTTCTCCTGTTTCTGTTAGGGTGATAGCACCACACCCAAAATTCTACCTACAACCATCACAAGGAAGCAAGCTAAGAAAAACAGTCACCTAATGTATGTTTATCAGTGTGTCTATCAGTCCATCTGCTCAGATTCAATACAATGGACAAGCTGCTGGGACATACACACACAGAGGTTTTGCACACTAACACACATGCACACTCTATTTATCTACAGTCCTTTCACAATTCAAAGCACAAATGCCGACTTTCTTATCTGTGGGACTCCCAGTAATCATACACCACAATAGGACAGCAGAAAGTATGAATCCACAAGCCAGCATAGCTGATGTGGTAGGCGTAAAACTGGCCCACTTTTAGCATCACTGAGTGATCTGACTGACAGCTTTCTCCTTTCCTCTATTAAAATGATTTTTGAATGCTTTGGAAAATGATACACTAATGTATGATAGACAGTGTGAATAAAATGTTCAAAGCTTGGTAGCCAAATAAAATAAAATGAAATAAAATAAAATAAAATAAAATAAAATAACATACAACACTACCTTTCTATAATGTTTTAAAAATGCAATATTTACATCTTAGATCATCTTGGATCATCTTAGATTTGACAATCTCTTTTGCATTGGAAAAAAAAAACATGTATGCAATCCCAAAAATGTTAATTGTACATGAACTCACCCACACATACACATCTTAATAATCTGTGAGAAGTATTGTTTAGCTGGAACACTTAGGCTCCCCAATTACTTAATCGTGTATAATTCAGCCCAAGGTAGCTGTAAATCACAACCTTGTTCTATCTGCTCACCTTACATTCCCTACCATTCTTTTTCCATGCTCAAACACCTACATCTCAACCTTATACAGCACCCACACACACCCTCAGCACTGCTCTATACAGAACTCTTGCACACACCTACTCCCCACACACATCGCAAACATCACATTTACATACTGCGTTGGTACTACTTTTCTGTTTTCTTTAGTTGTATAACGTTACAGTGTTAGAAACTTCAGCATCAGTGATGACATACCTTCCTTTGTTCAGTGATGACAAGCCCTGGGATGCTATTTGAGGTCAAAGCAGAGACACTGTGAGGCCATCCAGTGTATACGTCTCATGAGACACTCCTGACTTTGTCCCACACATTGTCAGGCTGTGTGTGAAAACAAGAACGAAAGAGGGTGTGAGAAAGAGCACTTGTCTGTGTGTTTTATTTGGATGCTCTTTTGTCCTGAACTTCATTCACACTGTTGAGCCTATCACTCCTACGTGACCACATCATACTGCTGTTCAGCACCCAACACACTCACAGAGTTCATAAAGCTGGAAAAAGAAAACATTCAAAAGCAGATCACGCTGTGACATTCAACTCATTCTGTGACCCAGGATATTTGCTATAGCTGCTCCTTTGATTATCTGCTTCTTCAATTGAAACTTAAAACTCTGGGGTTGATATTTGGCAGTGCACAAGGACTCCTTGATGACCACTGAGACTTTTTCCTTGTTGTAACTGAAAATAAGTGAACTACTCTTCAACTGAATCTTTTCAGCTTGGGTATCCAAGCTGATCACCAGCATCTACATGTCTGTGCAACATTCTCACATGCGGAAACTCCCTGAATTAAGGCCCAGTCCAGCAAACAAAACACTCCTAGAACTCAGTGCTTTGGTTGCTGTGGAAATGGATCATTGCAAATCAAAAGTATTTTTGAAGCTCCAGTCAGGACTGCTTTTAAAATAGCCCTAAATTAATACTGATGCCTCTAAAACAGTGAAAGAAACCATGAGAATAAACACCCATTTTTCCTCTACATCCTTATTTCTAATGTCTGGAAAATCTGCATTCGAGGCAGGTGTCAGAAAAAGTGAGTTATCACAGTCTGATGGAGCATTTTATAACTGTGCCCTTGTTCTGTGTGTGTCCTTTGACTGTACTTGGTAATGTATGTGTGTGATGGTGCAAGTGTGAGGATGTTGCTCCTTCAGGTATGCAGCGATTGGGGGATCAGCTGGGACTGCTGGAACAATGGGAGAGGAGCAGGACAATTAAAAGGCCGCAGAAGGGAGCACTATTAGGGTGGACACATCTCGCTACAAGATCTTTTGTTAGGAAAGTGATCACTGTACCTTATGAGAGGTGTTGTTATATACTTCATAGATCTGCGTGTTGTCTTTAAACTGCTTAAAATGGTCCACTCATGAGAAAAGCAAAACATTTTTATGAAATTTGCTGAAATGATGATGTCATTGCATTAGGATCTCCTCACTGGATCATCAAACATTAGATGGGTCAGACACAAAATCCAATGTCTGCCTGCAGCTCAGCCCTTGACAGCCCTGGCCAATGTGAAATATGGGGCTTGTGGAGCAGGGAGCCTTAAAGAGACAGCAGCTAAACTTCAGCATTTCAGACTGAGGCTGAAATAAGGGTTTTCTGAAACACCAGTGTAAGGAAGGAGCTGTACCATTATTACAGTGTAAAGCTTAAACAAACAAAAACTCAATATTCCCCACCTCCTCTTTGAGTGCTTGCATGATTTGGTTCTAAAAAAAAAAAAGAAAGAAAAAAAAGAAAAGAACAATAATTTAGAACATGGTCATGGATGGGAGTAAAGGTAGTAGGTCAGTCACATTACTTCACAAAACATCACAAAATCAAAGACAGGGAAAAAAGTTGAAAGAACACTCGCTCCTGCTGCGATGGCTCATTGCCCTAAGCTATTGGTTATACATGAGTGAGAAAAATCTGGATGATTTTGAGCTGTAAAGCTGCTACAGGGTACTTGAGGAACAATAGGAAGCCTAAAAAAGGCACAATACCCCCTCTTTGAGTCTACAGAATTCACTTTGTTCTTGAGCCCACAACATAAACATTTCTTTGTCAAACCTTTATCTTCCCACAATTGTCAATCAAAAGTATGGCTAATACTAACTGCACAATGAATGAACACTGTCAGACAGGCCCCTGATTGACAAGCGCACAGGCAGGTATGTTTCCTGGGACAAAGTCAGACATGAAAGTGTTCAGCCAGTCAGCCAAACTGGCAGGCCATCAGGTGGAAAGACTGGCAGGTAGGTGGTCCAGTTGTCATGCTGCCAGGTGGGGATGTAAGTGGACAGCAAGAAAGGCAGAGCAGCATTCAGACATATCGACTCCCAAGCAGCCAGGCAGACTGACAGGGGGAGAGGCAGATAGATGGACAGACCGATAAATGGGGAATTATTGGACTGTCCTCCCACAATCCCTTTTGGTCCACAAAGGACTAAGGCAGGTGGCATGAGGCGTGTCACTGAAACCCGATGACAAGTAAAGACAGGGTGATAGAAGTTTTAAAGGAAGTCCCCTAATAGGCAGGGTAAAGTTTGAGTGCAGATCAAACTTTTATGCTCAATCTATACATTTGATTTAAGGTATGAATTGACAGTCATCATTAAAAATGTGATATTGAATGAATTAAATGGTTATGTTTTTACTTGTATTATTAAAATGTCCTCTATCAAAATGTCTGTTGAAATAGAAACACTGTGCCTGTTTCCTTTCATCTCAGGGTGTCACTATGGTCGAGCTGTATTTGCAGCCGCCTGTTTCGTCATTGCTCACAGCGCTGCTTGCTGTCCACATGACAGAGTGTCACTGATGTCCGTCCATCAAGGAGCGATGACTTTCAAAGGTCAGGGATGTCTGAGTTGACTCTAATGCCAGTTATAATGTCTAGACATATCAGTCAAACATTAGGACTGTGCTTTTATTTTCCTTTTTTGTCATCCACATAGCTGTTTTGTTTTCCTTTTGCACACGTTTATTTTTATGTCAAGTCTTTTCATTTTCTCTTTTCTGCTCAGTTTTAACCCTTTATTCCTCTTAAGTTTTTTTTATTTGAGGTTATTTTGGTTTGATTTAATGTCTCATTAGACAGTTAATGAAGTAATTTCACCTAAATGACAAAAGAGACTAATCTGATCCTTAATGACTTTGTCTTCGATAACAAATCAAGAGTCATGCCAGGTCCAAAACGGATCCAGTCATTGCATTTCTGAAAGCCATTAGGGTAATCTGGTTAAGTCAAAATACTTGGTGAAGGTTATGAAAGATCAGGGATTTACTGGAGAAGACATGATTTTTTATTTTTGTTGTGTGACCTCAACTCATGAATTAAATAAGATGCTGTTATGCTTTTTGGAAAAGTGCCTGTGTGATCTATGTAAATACACTCCTCATGACTTTATCTATTTGTGCAACATTGTCACTCACTGTCAAGATTTTCATTTCAGAGCTAGAGCTTTTGTTTTGGCATGACACTTGTCAAACCCCAAAACCCAAACAGATCAATGTCCAATTTTTGCTGTGTCACTCAAAGTGTAAAAGTCTAACTGATGATCTCATTAGCCCCGGTCTGTAATCTTAAGGTTTAGCACTGCTTCATGGTGACAAACTGGCCTGTCCGTGTCATGTGAGCCTTACAAGGGGTTTGTAGTGGCCTTATGTCATTCTGTTTGACATCAGCTGACAGGCTGAAGGAGTGAATGATGGCTTTTTGTGAAGAAGAATGGCAGCTTTACAGACCACCAGCTGCTCCAAAACACTCATCTCTAATCCCACAAGAACTGCTCGAGTACGTCGGAGTGTCTCATGAATGTTGGTAGAGATTGGTGACTGTGTCCTTGATTTTGTTTAAGACCACAGCTAGGGTCTCATAATTGATATAGTGGAGATAAGGCTGTTTGACATCTGTGAATGGAAATGTAATGTCGGCAACATGATGACAAACAGTCTCTCAAAGACTTGCTGAATTTTGTTTTAATCCGCCTTGAATTTGATCTCCTCAAGGGTTTCAAACAGGATAAAGGTTTTCTCTAATCCTAATTTCAGGTATAATCCTGCAGGTCAGTAGGTTATGCAACTCATTTTTGAGCTGGGGTAAACCAATCTTGTACTTGTTTCCCAGGTATCATTGGTTTTACCCTCATGACAGAAAACTACACAAGGTATCGCTGTTTTCTGTGCCACATGTTGGCATAGATGACATACAAAGATAAAGAATCTCATACATACGACAATTGCTGACGTGAAACGCTTACACAACTGGTAGTTTTTCAAAGGGTCCCAATCTAATCCTACATCCTCAGGGAATCTTTAAAAAGTTTAAAGAGAACAGAACTACGCTTACACTGATTTACCAGACCTTCAGTCAGAGTTTATTGACTTTTTTATTCACATGGGGGGGGGGGGGACTATCTGAGCCAACAGGAAAAAAAAATGTTCAGGCATTTTCTAAAAAGGCCAGGTCACTGGGCAACCGTCAGAGATCATTTTAGAAATAACAGACTTTACCTTATGATTTTATCTTACATGAGCTAAAATGTCCTTCCTAACCTTGCAGCTTGTGCTTTTTATCCTCTACAAAAAAAAAAAAAAAAAAACGTGTTTCATGTAACATTAAACGCAGTAAGCTGTATTTTATGAGCTCTGTGCAAAAAAATGTAAATGCTTAAAGGTAGGCTTGTTGATCTTGTTGATTATTTAGTCCATGTGTGGGATTTTCAGACCCCTAGAGAACTCATGCCCCCTCAAAATTTACCCCTATGGTTAATGTATTTATCATCTAAAGGAAAAAAAAACCTACTACATTGCAAATAATCTGCTTGTATTATTTGCCTTTAAGAGTCAAACGTATGTTTAATAACATTAAGGATTAGAAGATTTACAGGACAGTTGGATTCAATAGATTGTTGTGTACCCCAGTGCACATATAATCTGTGCCTTTTAAGACAACAGTTTTCTGGCAGTACAGTGTTTTAGCTGCTATGAATATGGCAAAAAAAAAAAAAAAAAAAAAAAAGATTCTTTCTCATAAGAACAACTCGTGATGGAGTCCCGGTCGTGCTTGTGAGATCTAGCTCTGCTCGATGCTCACTACACGGGCTTGTGTTGCCCGCTGGAGGCGAGGCGGGGGAAAGCACGCAAACGGTGGGGAAAGACGAAGCGCTCCGTATTTCCCTGCCTGTCTCCCCTGCTTGCTGTAGAAACCCACGACCACCCTATCCGTCTCCACAGCAGACAGGGGAGGCATTGGCTGTATGAGGGCTGCCAAAACTACATTTTACTCAGAAAACTCCGCTCAGCAGAAAATAAATGGGTGTCACTGTGATAATTTTAAGATTTATCTCAATTCTGAATAATAGAGAGAGGGAGAGGGAGCCGTCTTGCTGTCATCCACAGGTCTGACAGTCCCACCCCGCACCACGCGCTCCATGACTCGTATTTATTTATATATTTGTCTAGATGCGCGTCGCCGCTAAGAAAGCCAGAGCTCTCCTCACCCTCTCCTCTCTTCACTTCGCTTCCTCTCCTCCACTCGACAGCATCCAGAACTATAGCACAACCGTCCCCATCACTCTTTCCCTCCTCTCCTCCTCTTTCTCTCACCGCTAGATCTCTCTCCACTGCGTCTCTCACCCCTTGGCTCCCCTTCCACACCACCACCACCACCTCCCCGGCTCAGTCCCTCACTCCTCTCTGACGCACGACAGGGAAACGGACCCGCAAAAATGAAGACAAAAATAAATAAATAAAAAGCAGCAGCTGACCCACGCGTCAATATGATCAACACACTCCTGCTACCGCCTCGCCGGACAGAGACACGGTCCTGAAACCGAGAGGAGAGCACTCTCACCCGGCTGTACAGTTGTTGAACGCTCGCCCGAGAAGGGGGTGCGGAGGCGACGGCGGCGGAGGAGAAAGAGGAGGAGGGGGATAGGAGAGGAAGAGGAAGCGGACTGGCACAAGTCGAGGGCTTGCATTTTAAGCAAACTACTTAGAAAAAAAGGAGACGAGAAATAAGGGGAGAGAGTCAGAGTCACCGGAGAGCAAGAGTGGGGGAGATTGCATTCCTATCACGTCTTCATTCCTCCTCTCTCCTCTCTTTTGCCTCAGCCACTGAGAGAGGGTAAGAGAGGGAGAGAGGGAGAAAGACAGAAAACGAACAGGAGAGAGAGATCTAACAAGATTCATAGTGCTTTTTTTTCCACCTCCGATGCTTTCCAATCGCGGTCCCAAACTAAGGTGAGTGCTTTGGCTGTTTGTTTTGGAGTGCATCATGAGGGAAATCTTATGCAGATGTGTGTGTGTGTGTGTGTGTGTGTGTGTGTGTGTGTGTGTGTGTGTGTGTGTGTGTGTGTGTGTGTGTGTGTGTGTGTGTGTGTGTTGTATGCTTATGTGTCTGCGTAGCCACGGACTTAAAAGGGAACATCAGGCACTCCGTAAGCAGGATAACGGATCGCAGAGATCCAGTCGACTGATCAATAGCTGTTTGTTCTTTATTCACCGTTTCCCTGACAATGTCACGACGGAAGGCTACTGCATTATGCTTGGCATGTATTTCAATAAGCTATCTCCTATCTCTGCTCTATTGACAGCGGGGTTGTTTAGTGATAAATTCCATTAATCGTGGGTAGTATTTCTTTTCCAGCACGGCGACGTGAGATTTTAGATAACATAATTCTTAATAACTTAGTTTGACGTGAATTTATGCTTGAGTTCTGTTGTTGGGTCATTCTGAATTTGTCACTTTAATTCATGTTAGTATACGAGGCTGTGGAGGATCTCTCCAGCTTGGCTTTGAATCTGTGGCTCATTCACATGCGCATCTCTCCCCTCTCCCTGCTCTCTCTCCCATCTATGTCCTTCCCATTCCTCTCATCCTCTCCTCCTCTGACGGCTCCGTCACCCCCTTTTCTTGTCCTCTTCCTCGCAGCCCGGCATCGGACGGTGAGCGGGACGCATCGGGCAACAGCAGAACACACCGCAGGAGGATATGTGAAGTTGGAATCCCACTGAAACTAAGTACGTAAATCGTCTGACTTCAGACACCTCAAGGGAATGCAATGTGGCACGATTTTTTTTAATTGCCATAAATCTCGTTATTACTTTTTTCGACGTCGCATCTGCGTTTTTTGATCTCTGCGGTGGAGGCGGGATCGATAAATCCTGGAGGATTACGCACGGAGAGGGGAATGAAAACAGTGAATTCTGCATTCTGGAAATCAAACAAGGATTTTCTTCCCTTTTTTGACAACATCTTTTTGGGGAGTAACCGTTTTTTCTTCCCTTTCTACTTCCCTTTTTTTGCTGCTGGGCTTTGTTTTCAGCACCATGGAGAGTGACTTTCTGTTAGACGGTCCCAAGACTTGGATTTTCAGCATCGTCGTCTGAACGGACAGCGCCGTATGTGTGCGTATGTGAGAGTGTGCGTGTATGAGTGTGTATGAGCGCGCGCGCTGGTGTATGAGAAGTGACAGCCTGCTGCAAAGACATTTGCTGTGTAAGTGTGTGTGCTTGCCAGTGAATGACTTTCTCATATAACTCACGAAATCTGCGATAACCTCATCGTTGTAAATCAAAGGGAGTTTGTTATTATTATTATTATTATTATTATTATTATTATTATTATTATTATTATTATTATTATTCGGCCCCAGGGCAGTCCGTTCCACTCAAATACAACCTCCACCAACAGAGCTTCCCGGACCAGCGGCTTCATCGTCTGCGATTTTTACTCGTGCCTCCACTCCTTAACATAAATAGAATCACCAATAGTGAAGACCAAGGAAAGTTGAATCGATTTTCTTTTTCTGGTTAATTATAAACTAAATTACAGTGCAAAAGTTTACATGGTTTGTACGTAAAGGGCTTACAAAGGAGAAATAGCTGTTGGAAAAAAGCAGAGGCTTTCTTTTTTTTCCTGCACGTCAGGATCATTGAACTGAATGGACTATTATCCTTCCCTTCTTCCTTTTTGACATGAGTCTGACGGCTTTTCAATGCTGAATAACGCTCATGTAGCATTATAGCCCCACGGGAGCTTTTCTCTGCTTTTTTAAGCGTGTGTTTTCCCTGATTTTCACGAGTTGAAGAGCGCACATATTGATATGTTGCGGTCATACTTAACGTGATGGATGTGCTGCAAGTCCTCCAACAGTTCTCATCTCGTCCCGGCAACGGTGGCCAGGCTGACACCTTTTCCATTCCACCCTCTCCCTGCATAAGACCTCCAATGCACCGCTCTTTTCTGGACTCCCATTTATCGAGAGGGATTGAGGTCCCCGTTATGTAATAAACACAACCCAGGACGGTGTCTCCTCTCCACTAACCTCGCCCACTTGCTACTGCCTTCGTTTATTCACGGCGATAAGCATCTCTGAGTTGATTTATTACGACCTTACCAGCACATCTGCTGTATAATAAATGGGTTTTCCCCTAATACACTGACGTTAACAGTCTGAATGCAGAGATTTGTTTGCGTTGCTGAGTATCACATCACCCACCCAAGAGTGCTGGCATATCAATTTTTTTGAGAGCCAGAATTTTTTCAACATCTTAAATAGTGTTGAATGTTAAAATATTATACACTGATGTTCACCCCAAAGTTTTTATTGCACTGACCCCCACAACCTCACCCCTCCTCCGCCTGCCTATCCCTCACCTACACTCACTTTGTGAAAGTGTGCATGTGTTCTTGTTTGTTCATTTGCATCCACAATCCCCATTTGTATGTGTCATTTGATTCATTATCCCTCTGTTTTGTGTTGCAGTGGTGTGAAGTGGCTCTGTCCCTGGAGCCAAGACTTCATCCCCTTGGTGTCAGCAAGGATGCTGTGGGTTACCTTGCTGAGCACCATAGCCTTAGGATGGACCACCCCAATCCCACTACTGGAGGACTCGGAGGAGATCGACGAGCCCTGCTTCGAGCCCTGCTACTGCGAGGTCAAAGAGGGCATTTTTCACGTCCACTGTGACAGTAAAGGATTTACAAATGTCAGCCAGATCTCCCAGATGTGGAGTCGGCCATTCAAACTCAACCTGCAGAGAAACTCCATGAGGAAGCTTTACTTTAACAGCTTCCTCCATCTAAACAATGCCATATCCATTAATCTGGGTAATAATGCCTTGCAAGATATCTATGCCGGAGCATTCAACGGATTAGGAATACTCAAACGGCTGTTCCTACATGAAAACAAACTTGAGGTTTTCCGAAATGACACTTTTTTGGGGTTGGAGAGTTTAGAGTATCTCCAAGCGGACTACAATGTTATCAAACGGATTGAAAGTGGTGCATTCAGGCATCTTCACAAACTGAGAGTGCTCATACTTAATGACAATCTCATCCCTGTGCTCCCAAATTATCTTTTCCGGTCTGTGTCACTCACGCATCTGGACCTAAGAGGAAACAGACTAAAGACATTGCCATACAAAGGCACACTGGAGTACATTGGGAGGAGCTTAATGGAAATCCAGCTGGAGGAGAACCCCTGGAACTGTGTGTGTGAGATTGTTCAGTTGAAAACATGGCTGGAGAGGATCCCTTACACAGCACTGGTTGGGGAGATCACATGTGAGTACCCATTCCACTTACATGGAAAAGACTTGAGGGAAATTAAGCGCAGTGAGCTTTGTCCGCTACTCTCTGATGCAGAGATCGAGGCCAAGCTGGGAATTCCCAGGGTCCCATTCAGCAACGAGAACACATGGCCTACAAAACCTTCCTCCATGCTCTCCTCCTTCCATAACACAGCCTCTTCTGTGGAATACAAGGAAAGAGTTGTCAAGCCTACCAAACGACCTCGGCCCACCAAGAACCCTCCAACCCCTCGTAGCATCTACCCAGGCATCAATCAGCCCCCTATTGCTGGCTACCAAACAAGACCTCCCATCCCAATAATCTGTCCAACTGGATGCACATGCAACCTTCACATCAATGATCTGGGACTAACAGTAAACTGTAAAGAGAAAGGCTTTCATAACATCTCTGAGCTCTTACCTCGGCCTCTTAATGCCAAGAAATTATATCTCAGTGGGAACCTTATACAGAAAATCTACCGCTCTGATTTCTGGAACTTTTCAAGTTTGGATTTACTGCATTTAGGGAATAATCGGATATCATACGTCCAGGAGGGGGCTTTTATCAACCTGCCAAATTTAAAAAGCTTATACCTTAATGGGAATGACATTGAGAGGCTCACCCCTGGGATGTTCAGAGGGCTGCAGATGTTAAGCTATCTTTATTTTGAGTATAACGTCATCCGTGAGATACAACCTAACTCCTTCTCCATGATGCCAAACCTCCAGCTGGTTTTCCTCAATGACAATCTATTGCGCTCCCTCCCAACTGATGCCTTTGCTGGCACCAACCTTGCACGACTCAACCTCCGCAACAACTACTTCCTTTCCCTGCCTGTGCGAGGTGTTCTTGAACATCTGACCTCCATCGTCCAGATTGACCTACACCAAAACCCCTGGGACTGCTCCTGTGACATCATTCCACTCAAACAGTGGCTGGAAAAGCTCTCCTCTGTCATTGTGGTTGGAGATGTCTTCTGCAAGACTCCTGAGTTTGCTACTGGAAAGGACCTGCGTTCACTGGAGGTTGAAGTCATCTGTCCTGAGCTGAAGTACTCTTCAGGCCCCTCACCGGCTCTGCCTGGTGGGGATGACCTCACCACCGGGAGCTCTAACATGGGAGAGGCAGGAGGGAGAGGAGCGGTTCCGCTATCTGTCCTCATTCTGAGCCTTCTCATCCTCTTCATCTCTGCTGTATTTGTGGCTGCTGGTTTTTTTGCCTTTGTTCTGCGTCGCAGGAAGAAGCTGCCCTTCCGGAAACGTTCTGAGGTCGATCTAACAGGGATTCAAATGCAATGCAGGATTTTTGAGGACCCACCTAGACAGAGTTGTGCTGGTAACACTGGCACACCGGAAAAACCAACACCCAGTATGCACACGCATACTCACACTAGTCACACACATGCCCACGGTCACGTTTATGACTACATTCCTCACCCTGTGACTCAAATGTGTAACAACCCCATATACAAGCCGAGGGAGGGAGAAATAGCGGAGGAAGACAGAGCGCAGTTTTCAGAGAAGAAAGACAATGGCACCAGTAGCAACAGCAACTATAGAACCTTATTAGAGAAAGAGAGAGAGTGGACCTTGGCCGTCTCCAACTCTCAACTCAACACCATTGTCACAGTCAACCACACAACAGCTGACATGGCAGGATTTCATGAGAACGGAGGGCTGTGCCCCACAGTAATTGACAGTCAGAGGCCCACGCCAACAGTGGGCTTCGTAGACTGTTTGTATGGGACCGTACCCAAACTAAAGGACATGCATGTGGCGCATGCACACCCACCAGGCATGCAGTACCCAGATTTGCAGCAGGATGCACGGCTAAAGGAAACATTGCTTTTTACGGCGGGGAAAGGCTGCTACCCTGACCCGTCCCAAAGCGAGTACCTCGAGTTAAGGGCCAAACTTCAAACCAAGCCGGATTACCTCGAAGTCTTGGAAAAATCTTACCGGTTTTAACATCTTTAGCCCATGGGAAAAAAAAGCAAAACACAAAATCAACACTCACTTCTCCACTCTCAAAACAAAATCACCCAAAACCAGTTAAAAAAAAAAAACAACAAAAACAATAACTTGAAAAAGCAGCATGAGAAAAAAGAAATATTACAATACAGTACAACACAGTTCCCCCCAATCACTTTGGAGGAGAGGCCATTCTCAGATATTTCAATGAAGTGCCTTTTTTTCAGAGTAGCCAGCAATGTCAACAGCCGTTATTTTTATAATATATAAATATCTCTATATGCCCGAGAGAGCAAAATGGGAAAAAGAGGGGCACTGGGGAATAAAAACATACAAAACATCCTAAAGTACATCTCTCATGAAAAACCCTTTGATGGAGTTACCATGGTGCGAAAGACACACGGGAGCTGGACGTCTCCCTGACTTGGGGTTTCCTTTCTGTCTCTTTTACCCCTGACTAGGATGAACAAACACCCGGGGACCGTGCACATAAAGTTTGTAGGCAATGATGGAGAGAGAGAGAAAAAACTATATATTAAAATGAACTGCAGTTTGCTGCATGCACTCGCTTCAGTGCAGGAAGCGAGGGGATTTACTCATAACTACCACACCACATTATGAACAGAGATACTGCAACGCATTTACAGTTCAGTGTTCTATTTAATTTTTATATCTTATTAATATGGTTATTACTATTAATGAGGACTTCTGTCTATATCAGGGTGCTTCTCGTAAAAAAGGACGCGCCGACGTACGGATGGTTAAACATTTGTGAATATTATTATAAGACAACGCTCAAGGTTTTCTGGATATTTCCATGCACTTTGTTGATCCCTCTTCCATTGCTTCTGGATTCCCCATTGTCACCCACTAACGGCTTTGTAGGAAGCACTTTTAATGTTTTCTCTCTCACAAAGATTTGAAGAAAAATGTGCATATATTTATTCTGTAATTTCAGTGAAGAATTTAATTGTAAAGGTAATGTTAAATCAATGTATAGTGATTATGCGTCTGGTATAGCCTTCTTAATAAAAACAAACTCTTCAATCAAATGATGAAAGGGTTGATGCCACGGAACCTGTGTGTCCGGCGCTGTTGACAGGCTGTGTATTTGGTGTCTTGTTTCAATGGCATGTTGGAGCTGTGGCCAACCATCATGAGATAAAGCTGCTGGAGAAGGGAGAATAGCTAGTGAACCAACAGAGTGCTAGACAGAAATGTAGTGGAGGGCAATAACATTTAATCTCATTTCAGCTCATTATTTTTGGATTAGTATGGAGGTAATTTATGTTTTGGGGCAAGGCACTTTTTTCTTCAGAGAAATAATACATCTGTGTGTCTATTTGTTATCTGCCCTATGATTTCCCCATGCTGGTTATCAGAGCGCACAATTTTTATTTGCCACTACATTACTGCTCCTGGTTGGATGTAACTTAAGAGTTAAAAGACTCAATGCCAGAACAAGTTAAGTTCCTGCTGCTGGTTTGAAAGTGGGTGATATCATAGGATATACCAAATCAGCGAGGCATGCTGCAATTTTAATTAACTTAACGGGTACTGCTGATGTAGGCTAATTAACAGTAATTGGGAGGCTGTGAAAAAGTGATTGGAAGTCACTCTTTGAATTTGTGCATCTAATTTTTCTGACTCCCTCCGAAGTAGCACTTTGGACTTAGTCCACTGGGGGGAGATAATAAGGTGTTCAGGTTCACTGGGTATTGAGTAGATTGGTTGCAGTTACAGTATAATGTAATGCACAAAATGCTTATCCTAAGAGGTCATCAAGCCTTGTATTTTTATGAACTGTTTTCAAAGTATCTATATAAAACCTTCAAGTTGCAAAGCCAGTTTTATTCATTCCAGCACATTTTCACATGTTAAATGCTTTTTTTTTTTTTTTTCGTTTCACTTGATTTATTTCAACCAATTGTCTGGAAAATGGCAGAATAAAGCAGCTCTATCAACAAAATAAAACTTTATTTTCAAAGAAATAAGCTTTATAATGCTCTTGCATATTGGTATATTAAGTGTTGGGTTGCTGATTGTCAACATCTCCAATAGTATTCATCTTGAGAAGTCTGTATTCCCCAGAAAACCTTAACTGCTCAATTGTTTTGCTGTCACATTTGTAGATATTTTGTGTTTGACTGATTCATATTTTGGGACCAAATAGCACAAGCGGACAAAAACAAAGCTAGGAGCAGCTGTGAAGTAATTACTGTGTTAATTGTACACATAGTGCTATTCTTCTCTTCTTGAAGGGGAGTTTTAACTTAGGGAAGACATGATACAAACTTGGTGCCTGTAAATTTGGGGTTAGGTGCATTTTTTTCTTTTTTTTTTTTTTTTGCTTCGAAATAGGCTTGATAAGCATTTTGCTTTGGCATTTATAGGTTTTTAAGAGGCACTGTTCCTTGTTAAAAATGGATGTTAGAGTTACTCGGATGTATCAGCTTAAACTAAGAGGAAGATATGTCGCAAACCATATACTTCCAAAATAAACAGTGCTGCCCTTGGCTAGTTTATTTAAATAGTTAGCTCATCAGTGACCTAGTCATCACTAATATGGAAAGATTACCTTGTGTTGTGTTTAATGTTTTATTTCTATTGTTGCTCAAATGAGTGAAGGTCACCTTGATATAAAGCCTTTGTTAGCATATAACATTATGCCAAGGCTCTTTCTACTTATACAATGCTGTACCTCCATATTCTGCTGCCCCACCTAATTTTCTGCTCTTGTTTAACTTTAAAAATTCACACGCAAACACACCCAGACACACATAAAGCCTTCCTTTCCCTGACCAAGAGGTTAGACTATGTGGTCAGCATTTCCAGTGTGCACTCAGTTTGATTAAAATTATAATGCATTACTCTGTTAACCCCGACCCTTCACGTCAACCCCTCCCCCAAATGAATAAATAAATAAAGTTTTTGGATCATTGATGGTTTTGTTATACTCCCATATCTAGGTAACCTCCTATCCTCTCTACCCCCCCCCCTCCCCCCCCCCTCCATATTTCACAAATGAGTGCTGGGCTTTTGTCCCATTATACCATGCTGAGTGGTTTTATCCCAATAAATCCTCTTGTTATCCTGCACTAATATCTCCAAGTGATTTCATCCTTTAGTGGAGTATTAGATAGGGGCAACCAATGCGCTCTCAGGTTGGCTAAATGTTTCTTTTATGTGTGAAATGTAAACATGCTCTGCTGGTTTGAATTGTCCTCTATTATCTCAGTGATATTTGAATTTTGCAGTGGAGTTAACCTTTCCTTGAACATCTCTCTTGAGGTTTGCTCGTTGGCAAGACTTCAGTATGGTAAACGCAGTGTGTGCCTTCTCTTCTGTCCTTGTCTTTCACCGTGTCTCTGTCCCTGCAACATTTTTTCCCTGTCTCTTTCAAACCATGTAATCCTTTGTGTCACCTGTTCTTCTCTCATGCTGGCATCATGTCGTTTATTTGGGCCACTACTGTTCATGCATTCTTAGGCCAATGTCTTAGCTTGCCAAAGATCTGGTTGTGACCAGTTTAAGCAGATTTGAGAGAAAGTATGATGAAGGAAAAATTCCCTTCAAAGACAGTTTTTCATCTCAATTTTGGGTTCTTTAAACTGTTATCTAATATCTGTGCAACTTAGTAATCTACCTTGACTTCCCTGCTCAGTTTCAAGCTGTGTTCATTTTATTCAGACAGACTGTGCTGAAAAAGTGGTTAAATTTGTTTCTTTGGACACAGTTAAAGGGAACAGGACACATTAAATACAATGAAACTCTGGCACTAATTTGTTGTGCAATTAGTTTTCCTTTTCTTTGTTTTTTGTTTTTTTGTTTCCTCTTGAGTTGCATTGCTTTTCTTGTATTTGAGTTAAACTGTAAGAGAGCCTGGAACACTTCCCTTTAGGCGTGTATCTTAAAGTTTAATTAGAACATAATGCAGGGTGCAATGCAGCAACATATCCCTTTAAACCAACACTTTGAGACAGTCTTTTCAAATTGGATTCTTTAAGAGATGTGAAGTAATGTAAGCCTTTCGGGAGAGCTTCTGCAGACCCTCACACCATTTCACAGCAGCCATTTGTTGTCAGTGTAAAATAAGTGGGTGTTTTGTGTGTGTGTGTGTGTGTGTGTGTGTGTGTGTGTGTGTGTGTGTGTGTGTGTGTGTGTGTGTGTGTGTGTGTGTGTGTGTGTGTGTGTGTGTGTGCATTGAGTAGAGGCAAGGACCTGGGTGTGACTCTGTGGATTTCTTGTGCACTTTTAAGATGGTCTCCAGGGAGGTGGTTTCATGTGTGGTATGATGTAATGTTTTCTTCCTCTCATTCCCACAGGCATTTTTGCATTGGGTATTTTAAGCCACAACAAAAAAGATGTCAGTCGTCAGTTTTTCTTAGTTTGTTTTCTCTATACACATTTTTATATGAGATTGAAAACACATTTTTATGTGTTTCTGTGCTCTTGATTTTCTTTACCCTATCATTAAATGAGTACCTCAGAGTCTTGATTACCCCAGGCATGGTTTGGAAAGGTAGCACTGAATGAACAGTGAAAGAGGGGAAAAAGAGTGTTGAAGGGATCAGTTTGAGAGTACGACTGATGGGAGGGGGAGTACTGACAAGAGGCTTAGGGAAGGGTGAGAGAACATGGAGTTGTCAGGAGAGGATTGTGAAGGATGTGCCACTTAGAGAAAGTAGGGATTCTTTTTTTCTTTTCTTTTGTCGCTGAAGGAAGCTGTAATTGTCCAATTAACCAAAAGGAGAGAGTCCAAAGAAGAGAGAAAGCACATTATAAAGCCACTGATAGAGGCATGCAAGCACTTAGATTTGGCATCACTTATGTATGCATGTGTTTTGATATGCTTTTGCCATTTGGGGAATAGGGAATTATCTTCAATGTGCTGAAAAAGCCAATCTGTCTCTGGCCGTGGTGCTGAAGTTGCAGTAAACTGCAGGTGCTGCGAACAAGAAGTCACATTCCACTTCTTTGGAGCATGTGTGTTTGTTTATGTGGTTAGAAATGTGGCTCTCTTGTGTATGTGTCTAAAAGCTTAGAAGTTCTGAGAGATTATGCTGATGGCACATTTGACTTTTTTTCTTTGTGGTGTTTTAAGTTCTGTGGAAACTTCACTTTCAGTTTTACATATATGCTCTACATCCAGTGCTACATAACAATACTATATCAATAGCATGTGGACTGTGAAAGCTCTTCAATTTGAAAACAAAAAAAGAAAGACAGCTAAAGACCTACTTTTTTCATGGTTATGTACAATTATAATTTGTAACTAGAACAAATGTTGTGCTTGAAGACAACAAAAAAGCTTAAGAAAGAGGGAAATGGGTTGAGAACCATTTGCTTCAAACCAGTTTCTATGGCTCTGAAATCATGAGAAACCCTTAAACACAATCACTTGACTTTGCTGCAGTGCAGAAGCTCAACTGACCCACTATGTTCAAAGGGGAAGACGGGAGAGAAGTGGGGCTGCAGAAAGAGAGGTAGAGAGTGAGTGTGCATGTGTGATACAGAGAGAAAGGGGTAACTCAACCCTCTGCTACTTCTGCTGCTGTGTGCGCCATAAAAGTCATGAGTTGGTATTGTTTGCCTTGTGAATTCTGGGTCCTTGGGGATTGTGGCCCTCTATCCTGTATGAAAAAAAAAATCTGCAAGTTTGGGAAAGTTGCAGTCATTTGTGCAGCTCAGCACTGTGCTGTACAGTCTTAGCTCCAGTATGTAGGAGAGATTAGCAATCTGTGTCGTTATCACTCACTTCGGGGGGGGGGGGGGGGGGGGGGGCATAATTTTATAAAGTAAAATGGAGCATGGTGTCCCTGGCTGGTGTTCTGGATAGCCCATCTCTCTTTGTTCTGCAGTGTGGGGCCTACTTTGTGGAGAATGGCCTGTAGTTAAACTGACAGCACTTTTTTTCTGCATCTTTATTTATGCTTTGAGCTTTGGCAACTTATTTCTTACGTCACCGTCGCTCAAAACCTGACCAAGTCTATCATCTCATGGCCTGTTTCTTAGTATCATGAGGACTGCATTTCTCCTCTATTACACTTTTTTTTATTATATAACTCCCTCCTTTCACACTTGACGGCATTGTAAGCTATGATTAATTTACTTGTGCCAGTACGTCTGTCCACTCATATATATTTATCTTTAGAACTCAGATAAATCCAAGTGCCAGCTGTTGAACTGCTGACCTTTATTCTTGTCGGTATTTTGGGGCACTCTGTAATATTCCGCTGATACCACTTTAGATTCACTTTAGTTCACACATGTGACCTGAGCTTTGCTCCAGCTGACTCATTTTGACTGCTTTTTGCCTACGTGTGTGTGGTTATGTGTCCACTTTTTGTGGACACATAACCACACACCACCACCAGGTGCATTTTCTTTTTAGATGCTGCTCTATCAAATCCACAAGTGACCGGCCAAATCTGTGTCTGTAGCACAGAATAAGACAGCTCTTTGTCTTTTTCCACTGAAGGGATGTTACATGTCTGCTGTTTCAGGGCTGTCATTTTGCTGCCTTGCTTGCAAAGCTAAGTGTGAATTAAATTGTTAGTCTGACTACCACAAGTCTTATTGTTGGTGCTCCTGCTTGCTTTTGTGGGTCGTATTAATTTAGCACTGCATCACAAACCATAAGAGACTCTTCACAATAGGTTCTCATTTAAGCAAGATGTTTTATTTAGCCATGTAAAACTCTATTCACTGAGGTTTAATTAAGAGGAAATGTAGTAAAAGATAAAAGAGGACTGGAGTCTTTTTGTGCCTGCTTTCAAACTTTGAAATTCAGCTGCTCTGCTCAGGTTGTGAATCGTTTGCTTGGCCAAGGCCACCTGCTGGTGGCTGGTGTAGCAGACGCTCCTGGTTATTTAAAGCGCATAATGCCAGTGATGTAAAAGCAAAGGGCTTAGTTCTGCTGCAGATTTAGAAAAGATCTGGTATTTGGAGATTTAAAGGAAGCAAAATGCATCCCCTGTTTTAAAAATATCACTACCAAAGGTCCAGTTAGATTTATGCAAGTTTAACAATCCCTGAATATTGTGTGGACCGTTTTGCCAGGGCACAA
The DNA here is from genome assembly GCF_033239565.1 of Halichoeres trimaculatus. Taxonomy (NCBI): domain Eukaryota; kingdom Metazoa; phylum Chordata; class Actinopteri; order Labriformes; family Labridae; genus Halichoeres; species Halichoeres trimaculatus. The sequence goes on from NW_027437188.1 coordinate 21,426,312, forward strand.
ATTTCATGTGACATTAAAGTTATGAATAAAAAGGAAAGTAGAAGCATAGAGGATAGAGGGAGAGAGAAAAAAAGGAAATGCCTTCATATTCTGCTCTTTGGGTGAACTAATTGGCTGTTTGTTTGATAGTGAACAGAATCAAACTCAAAAATGCAGCTGAGACATACATAAAGTGCATTAGCATGTGAAATAAATGATTTATTTTCCAGGCTGGGTCAATGTGATTCTAAGCTGAACTCGTAAGGGTCAAGTGTGATGTAATGTCTTGTTGCACCTTGAACGTGAACATACTGCTGTTATATATGGTTTTGGATATGAATAATATATGAGTATTAGCATGCACACACAAAACACTTCTCATCTGCAGGAAAAACTGCAACTTTGCTACAATGAGTAAAGCTGACTTACACTTTTTTTGTGAAAATGTGGTTGTGTAGTGATGCAATCAGCCCACCTCTGTTGTGTAGGTATGCGAGTGCATGTCTGTGCAGGTGTTTATGTATATATTTGTGTTACTGGCTCTGGCTTTACGATCAGCTTGCTGACAGTGATTAGCCCCAGGCTATGGTTGAAGCAGGAAGAGAAAGGGAGCAACAGAGGAGGGGAAGTAACAGAGGAGGAGAAGCTGGAAGGTGTAATTTAGGCATAAGGTGCACTTAACTGAGCTGCATTAGAAATAATAGATTTTCTGTTTTGCAATGATGGGATGATCGATTGCTGAACTATGACTGACTATTGCTAAGAATCTTGTTTGATTTGCTTTTCTTTTCTCATGGTTTTATCCACATCTTATCCTCTTTAGAGTCATTCTTGATATAATGCAAGCATTGAAGTAAACATTTATAGGTATTAATCATTGAAAACATTGTAACTGCTCTGTTATGTATATCTGACTGCTCTAAAAACATCAGTAATGCCAACATAACAGTCAATTTTGCTTGTATTAAGATACTCACTTTGAAGACAGCTGTCTACATGGCTGGGTTTTAAATTCCATGTTGTCTATAAGCTTTCGCTAAAATACCACATTCTAACATTAATGAATTGTATGTGTCCCCACTTATGTATTTGTGCCTTTTGGCCTATCAAGATAGACCCCTTGCATGTCCTCGCCCACTGACCTGATGTTAGCAAAACATTTATGCTCTGTTAGTGAGCGTAATGGTGTGTAACATCTCTCTGCACTGCCTGTGTATGGTCGTGACTGTGATTCTCTGTGTGTCATTTTGGCGTGTGTGTGTGTGTGTGTGTGTGTGTGTGTGTGTGTGTGTGTGTGTGTGTGTGTGTGTGTGTGTGTGTGTGTTGTTATGCTAGTGCTCTTTAACTGCAACCACAGCAGAGTGTTGGAGAGATTTGTGGAGATTTTTGCCTAATGAGCAGGGATCACTTGCATTGTTAGCATTAGCTCGACAGTGCAGGAGTTAGCTTAATTAAGGGCTGAGCGCTTTGAGGGGATCAGCACTATCCCACACAAACACACTCAAGATTATACATTTCTATAGGTAATGAGGATCTTAATAGTCGCAAATCCAAAAGTGCAAGGGGAATTTTGAGACAGTTTGTTGAACATTTATTAAATAGGCTGCTGATTTTTTCTTTTGTTTTGTTTTCTTTTCTTTTGTTTTCTTTTATTTTTAGGTTGAGGTAAAGTATGACTTTAATATTCCCAAGGGTCAATTCACATTGCAGACAGTAGTCAACACAATACAAAACAATACACCAGACACAACTTAACGGCAAAAGATCAATGCATTGTCCACTCACAGATCACAGTGGTTACAGATTATTCAAGAAACCAACAGCCGAGAGAATAAAAGACAGTCTTTATCTGTTTGTGCTGCATCTGGAAAGACTGAACCTTCTTCCTGATGGAAGCATCTGAAACTCTCCTTTTAAGGGAGCTGAGGGTCCATAACTACAGCCATAACTACAGAGATGGCTCCTCCTTCATAAATGTGCTGGTGGGGTTGGGGGAAGAGGTAGACAGAAAACTGTTTTGTTGGACATTTGTTGGTAGTTCAGATCAGTCATTCTCATTGCCACCTGTATTAATAATACCCATTTTTACAGCAGAATAAAACATGTTTACTGCCTGGTGGAAAAAAAAAAGGTTTTATTTGTATACCCACTTTGCCAGGATTGAAGTTTTCCATCACTACTTTGTTTTGAATATATTAAGACTGCACAATTTCAATATGTGGGTATATTAAGAGGCATGATGGCCAGCTTGACTGAGAAGTGGACATGCTTTGGCTCTGTGCGTCTCACTACATAGAGCCAACATTTCCAGTAAGGCAGCCACTACAACTGGGCCTCAGACCTCCCAGAGTGTAGAGTCTATGGGATTTCATGATGCTTTTAGATTACATTTACTGGAGTGTTGAATATTTAATGCACTTCATTGACATTTTTCAAGAGTAGAAAAGTAGCAAAAAAAAAGTAGTTTGGTCTACTTTAAAGACATAAATGTGGTAAGACTGCAACTGTTGCCACAAAATGTGTAATGACATTTAAAAACACAAATGCCTGAAGAGCAAAGACTGAAAGAACAAAATTAAAGCTAGAAGTCAGCAAGTGAAAATGTTTGGAAAGTAAAAAGTTTGTGATAGTCTGAATGTAGGAGGAGCATGTATAATTTCTGTGTTGGCGTAAAAACTGAAAAATTTTGACAATAAGCCCTTGTTCTTGTTATTGACACATTCCACTGATGTCTCGGTCTACCAGCTGCTGCCGTATGTGTTTGTGTGCATGTGTTTTTTTTTTTCTCTGAACAATGTCTAGAGAGTATGTGGGTTGTGCAGAGAATCCATAATGCAGCCCTATAATTCAGGCAGAATGCTGATTCATGCTCACAGGCAGGACAAAAGCAGTGTCTTTGCTTTCGCACACTGCAAAGCTGTACGGGTGCTGGTTTAGCAAATCAGCATGCGTGTCTAACATGCCTGCTTTGCTTGCAAGTGTGGAATGTATTCTGAAGATATTTCCTGTCAGTGTGTATTTCTATGTCTCCCTGCAGGGTTATGTGAGTGTTTGTGTGCAGACAGGAAGGCATGCAAGGTGTGCGTATAGTTGTCAGACGGCAAGGGCAGTACCAGGCAGATCTCAGCTGTGTGAGTGAAGCTGAGAACCCTTAAAGAAACACAACCAGACATAGAAGACCAGAGACCCCTGCTATGTGTGTATGCATGAGAGAGGAAGAGAAAGCACAAGGGAGAGGGAGAGTCAGAAAGCGAGATAGAAAAACAGGGGGGGAAGCCCCCCTCCTTTCCTCCCCATAAGCTGCTGTCACTCTTCTCACCACTATCTCCCCTTCCACCCTGCTCTTTTTTTTCCCACCCCTTCTCTCCATTTCGCCTGGAGAGGAGAGGGCAGGGTGTGATAAGAAACCAGGGTGGAAGAGGAGGGGAGAGGGCTAAGATGGAAAGGTGAGGAGGAGGAGAAGAGAGGTTGGGCTGATAAACAGTGTAGACACCGCAGACAAGTGAAATTATGGACACTTTTAAAGAAGACTTAAAATGAATTTGAGAGGAGACGGTGAAGTAAAGGGTAGGAACTATTTTTAAATGTCTGATGTATGAGCATGCTTAACTGCTTCGACTGAGTAATTTTCCGAGCTCCATGAATAATTTGCTCTGGAGAATGATTGAGCATTGGAGAGAAAAGTGAGAGCAGGTGATGACAGGCAGGCGAGGACGATGGACTGTAAAATGTAAACCTCTAATGCTGTTCCATTTACACTTGAACAGAACTGACACTTGAGAAACAGCACAGGGGAATTTATCATCATTTCCACTGGTCATTATACAAAATTATTTTGAACTTAAAAAGAGGGGAGGCAGCACAGAGGATTTGCCCAGATAGAGATGCTTTATTTCATTGAAGCAGTTAGCATTTTTTACGAGCATCAGTTCTTAAAGTGCCAAATGAAATTGAGGCATGCAGTTAACTTACAAAAGGGAAAAAGATGAAGAATGGCGAATATAAGAGGTAGATTTTCTGACACTTCCTGCTTAAAACCCTAAAGGTCAGAAGGATTGTGAGGCCCAGCTTTCCCGGTCTGTACTCATACTGAAATCAAGATCGATGGAGCTTTTCCCTTCCCTTCTGCTTCTGGGAGAGGAAAACCATCACCTGTCCCTTGGCCGACCCATTGTTTCTTTGCATCTTGGGAGAGGCAAATGCAGCTTGGCCATTCTTTCTGACCAGTCTCCCTTTCACTCTACTCTTCCTTTCCTTCACCTAACATCCTCACCCCCTCCCTCCATCTCCTGGAGCTGCAGAGGCAGCAGCGGTTGATGGATCGTTCAGGTCGCCAGGGTTGACAGGCAGGTTGATGTAAGAGACAGGGAGAAGGCAGGACATGGGGTGCATGTTTGTATGTGTGTGTGGAAGAAAGAAAGAAAAAAAAAAGAAAGAAAAAGGACGAGAGGTGGATACCCTCGTCTTATCCTTCACACTCTTGTTTTTCTGTCTTTTTTTCCCTCTGTGCCCTCATCCTTTGCACTTGTAAAATCATCTGTTGCTACTTTGACCCCAGCTATTTTTCTCCCATCCCTCCCTCTCTTTCTGTGTCATGTGTCATGATTTCACAGAGGTGTTCTGAAGCAGCAGTAGCCTTAAGGCTGGAGAACCAGGCCAGTTACTGAGGTGTTGCTGTCAGCCTGAAAATCTGGCCTGGCAGGGAGAGTTGCTGGGGCATGCAAATGAAAAACAGTCAGCTTACCACCGATGTGAAATGAGAGTAAGATCATTTTGACAATGTGATTAGAGTTAGATGTGAAAACTTATATGAAACCCCTGTCTGCGCACTCAATACAAAACTACAGTGAGGGACATTTAGTCTAGCAAAACACCTGGAATTACAGCTAAATAAATATGTTAGAAACAGTATAAAAAACAATAAAAATGCACATATAAATTTTCTGAAGCTGAAGCTTTGACATGTCGGGTCTTTTTCATTTAATAGGCTGTGAATGTACATCATATGGAGGGCTTCTCAAGGCTAAAGTATTCACTTCTTGATTAGGCGTTTATGTTATGGAGATGTTTGGTGAGTCAAACTGGGAGCAGAAAATTATTGATTTTCTCTGAGGGAACTTAAGCTCATACTGTGTTTTCCTCCCGAAAGATGAAGCTGATCTTTAGCTATACTAAATATTCCTCAGCATCTATATCAAAGCTTTCACCTTCCCTTTCCCTGTTGTATTCCAGGCCATGTTAACACGCATGAGTGAAACTGCCCAGAGTGTTTACTTAGTGCTCATCGTTGTGGAATGGGGAGGGCAAAAGTTGCAGGACCAACAAACACACAGTTTTTTCACGGCATTTTGGGCTCTGAACTAAGCGTATTAACATGTAAGCATGGATGAGTGAGGTCTTGGCCAGAAGCTGTGAGCCATCTAAGGCGGGCACAGAGGACTAGTGCAGAGCATGGGGAACAGTGGGCTTTGAGAGAGACGCCCTGTAATGAGATCATTGTTTATTTTCCTAATGTAAAGAGATAACATATAGCACAGATTCCAACGAGAGGAGTATGCCTCTTTTTTTCTTTAAATTAAGGTTATTGTGCTTTGTAAACTTCAATGAAGACAAATAAAAAAAACCCAAAACAAACAAAAAAAAAAAACAGAACATTAAAAAAATCTGCCTATATGGTAATGCAGGAAATGCATGTAATATGTTCTACATGGTTTACACCCGTCTGCATGTCTACATGACTGATTGCTCCCATGTGCACAAATGTTTCCATGATTTCATTCTCAGTCCAAGAGCTGTCTGTGACTCACTCAGTCATAAACGTGCATGCTTCACTGATTGGATGTGGCTGTGTGTGTGTGTGTGTTTTTTTTTTTTCAAAGCTCTTTGTTCGTGACTTCTGTCTTAACTCGCTTGAATGACAGCACGCGTTCAGTCAGCTAAATCCATGCCGGTATTTTCAGAGCAAGTATCAAATTGAAGAAGCTGTGATTTCCTGTCCTAATTTTTGCATTTCTCATCATTTTAATTGAAAGAACATCAAAGTCAAAGTCAGCACCTTTCATTTTCCGGGGTTTATCATCCAGCAGGTTTTCCAATTTTTTGTCATTTCTGATACAGCTCCAATACTTTTTGACAGTGCAGTTTTTTTGATATATGCTCTCATACTGAACTTTCATCTTTGACTTCCTGCATTAATATTTGGAGAAATCAGATGAGTTATCCAACAGTGTATTACATTTGAAGCTTATTTTGATGATTCTGTCATGTCAATTTAATCCTAGCACATGACAGTTTGCTCAAGCAAGAACCATGTATGTAAGAGACGCTTGTGTATTTTGTCTTTCTTCCTTCCCTTTATCCTTTCTTTCTTTTTCATTGAGCTGTGTAACATGTGAACCACAGAGTAGATTGGTGTTGTGGGACCTGATTGAACCACTCCCTGGATTGAACTAGACATCAGCAAAGCCTGACATGGTAAAGGGCTACTGCTGAGTTCGCATTGCTTTATTTATCACCCAGTAGAGCATTTCAGATGTGTGTAGTGTATGTGGGCATTCATGTGTTTTTGTGTTTGTGTGTGTGGTCATGCATAGAGTATTGGAGGTTGCGTTATGACATGTTACACCAAAATATTCAAAAGGGAAGACGCATCACAAACACTCATGCATACTTGTGTTTGGGACTCTGGACTTGGTCCAAATTCTGTGTTTTCTCCTTTTTTTTGATAGTGTTATATTTATACCACAAGGGCAGCAGCGATGAAGTCAGGGACAAATTTGAGATGAGGTGTGCACGTTTATTTTCGTTTGGGTGTGTCTGCATGTGTGTGTGTGTGTGTGTGTGTGTGTGTGTGTGTGTGTGTGTGTGTGTGTGTGTGTGTGTGTGTGTATAAGGGAGGTGGGTGTGTCTAAGTATTTATAACACAAGGACAGTGATGCAGAGAGGAGCAGCATACTGATTAAGTGAAGTCGAAGAGAGGGCCTCTGTGTTGGCAGGCAGAATCACACAGCAACAACAAGTCATTCAACTAATTTAGGACACACACACACACACACACACCAACACGCACACACACACACACACACACACACACACACACACACACACACACACACACACACACACACACACACACACACACACACACACACACACACACGTTTCAATCCCGTTCTGATTACTGTGCATGCAGAAGCAGCCCCACAGAATGTCATATAAGTACATTTTGTGTCTCCAGCTGCAGGGCTCTTTGCAATGAAACTTTCACTTGAGAGGTTTTAATAATCATCACGACATCGACGTTAAGATATGCAGATATGCAGTAGCTCTTCATGGCATCTGAATCAGCAAAGAGGTCATTAGCAATGCATGCGGGAAGAGGAGAAAAGAGCAGAATGTAAGGAGGATAATGGATAGAGGGAGCAGAGAAAGACACAGGAGTATGAGAGAGGATGGGAGAGATCAATGCAGCGTGTTCTTTGAGAGCTAAGACTCAGCATATCATGGAACGAGGCGAGGGAGGAGAGTAGGTGTTCAAAAACAAAGTGCACACAATAAGTTATCACGTTTGTGTTCAGGGTGGAGAAATGGAGGAAAAAGACATGGGAGCAGATGCGCACAGCAAGGGGTCCAGAAAGACGAGGAGTTCCTTTGAGTCATTTTCAGTGATAGGGAGAAGTGTGCAACAGTGGTGTTTCTGAATGGCCGATAATGGCAGACGCAGAGAGAGGAGCTGGGGAAGACAAGGGACGGGAGAGTCACGCTGCCTGAGAAGTGAGAGTGACAGACCTAAGGGGGATTTGCAGTCTTTCTGAAAGATAAGCTCACTGTTTTCTTTTTATCCCACTAACCCTCACAACCGCAGAGGCACTGTGTGCAAGTTTCAACACACACACACACACACACACACACACACACACACACACACACACACACACACACACACACACACACACACACACACACACACACACACACACACACACACACACACAGCATAACACTATTCTGTTGCAGCAAGCTCTTGGCACCTGACAAAAGTTCACCCAGCTCAGAGTTGCCATGGCAACGAGGAAATTCGTTGTTGCTATCCATACAGCCTGACTTGCATGGAGCCTTATGAGAGAGAAAGGGGGTTAGATAAAACTGCAAATTAAACTTTATATAAAGATGTTGACTTGATTACAAAGCACAACAAATTGGAATCTCATGATACATATTTTGCTGTTTTTGAGGAAGTTTTAAATTAAAGTTTGATCATCATTTTTTTCCAGCTTTTTTTATTTGTTTGTTTTATGTCAGGAAAAAAAAAGCATAATTTATCAGAGCCAGTTGCCAGGCTTTAAAGAATCAGTGGTAACATAAAAGTAATAATAATAATAATAATAATTTAAAAAAATGCAAATAGATCACCTGTTTGATCAGAATAAGTCACCACATACAGATGGTTCATTCAAGAATCCATCCAACCGTCCACTCTTTGTATGTGTGACCTCAAAGAGGTAACGTTTAGCCCTTTCAAATCAAAATTTAACTCTACTGAAAAATGTTGGGCAAAGTTTCAGATTGTGCAGTAAACATGTATTGGTTATTGCTGCAGGTTGACCTGAACATCTGGTTCAAGGATTTGCGCAAGATTTCAGCAAGACCAAGGATGGGAATTTCTCAAATAATGACGTCACCAGGATGGAGCTCCATAAAAGAGTTTTTTTTTTTTTTTTACTTTGTCTGGGAAAAATTACATTTTATTGCATGATAACAGTGGAGGAGGCTTCTAGGATGCCAGGATTTGGACAGCTGGTGGGGACATGAAGAGAGTAGCTGAAAAGTACTTTGAAAAAAGGCTAATTTTAGGGGTTTTAAAACATTAGCTTGAAATTAGCTAAGGGTTATTCCAACAGTAGCCTCCCTCTTTATGGAACATTGTATACCCCACTTAAAATTAGACCAAGATGATACACAAATTAGTTTCTACAATTCTGAATAGTTATCTTGTGCCTTTGTATCAATGAACTGCAATGCACATGGATACATTTTTTAATGAAGTAGTTTGGCCTTTGTGAAGAAAGAGTTTTTTTGAAAAATAAATAAATAAAGATTCATGAAAGAAAGGAAGACATTTGTATTCATATCACTTGTACTATTGCTTTCAGGTGAAGGTGTATCTTTAATTTGCATTTACTGCATAGCCCTGAACTCAAGAGCAAATAATAAAGCTATCTCTAATCATCATGTTATTTTCCAACTCAATTACTGATCATATCCCTTTGAACAAATAAGGAAGTCAAAGCTTATGAATAATCTCAAGTGTACCTGTCATAAAACATTCTAAAAATATTTGGTGATTGTAAACTGTGAATCAACACCCATCACATATCCAACTCCTAAAAACACATTAAACCAGAAGGTTTGTGTCTCAGCAACATGACAAAAAGATTTCTAATGGCCTAGTTTTCCTTTGATCTTTTCTTCACTGAGTTTGCTTGGCAGGCAGTGACACACGGAGCTGTTCCAACTCTTCCAAGAGGTTTTTGCTGCAGAGATTAACAAAAAAAGCAGAAATGCAAATAGTAAAAATGGTGTAAAAAATGTCAACTGAGCAGCAAAAGGTATTTATATGTCTTCAATTAGAAATAGTGGATTTTGTACCACACATGAGGAGCATTAAAAAAAAAAAAAAACACTGCAAGCTCTATCGATCAAACTGGGACAGAATCAGGTTCACAAGAGGGACTCAGGAGGGAGCCCTTCAGCAGGACTGTTTGTCAAAGCAGGAGCAGACCAGCTTTATCTGGTGTTTGGCATCACGCGTAAGGCATGCACATGCAGAAACACAACTTTGTTAAAGCTCCTATCAGCTTCTGGTTAAATTATCCGCCATACTTTCATTGACAACAATCAGATTACCTTTACCAGAACTGGGTGTGTTCAAAGTCCAGATCAAGAGAAATAAAACGTTTATTTTAATGGTGGATAAAATGACTCACACTAATATTAGTATATTTCAGATATGATGGCTGAGTAGGACTTTAATTTGGAGAGGCTTTAAAAAATACATCACCATAATCTTTTTTTTATGACAAGGCCATTTTTCCATCATCAGCACAGATAATCTGAGATAATTAGCCTTTGGTTAACTTAAGCCATTAAATCTAAAGTATAAATAAATAAAGGACTGTCAAGGTAAAGTAAGAGAAAAGTACAGTATGTAAACACATGCATACTGAAAAAAAGGAAACAGTTTCATTAAGCCCATCTTATTTCCCTGCCAAGCACACAAATATTAACTACATACCCCTTAGACCATGAGCCACAACCGTAAATTTTGACTTGAAAGTAGACAGCAGTTTTCTTTGTATTATTCTTTACTTCTCTTTTGCTTTATTTCACAACCTTGAATAACTTTAGGCCTTTGTGAGTTCACAAGGTCAGTTCCAGCAGTCCACAGCAGAACTGATATACAAGCAGTCAGGAGGATTATGAGAAATGTTCACACTTTGAACTTATTTGGACAGATAGTAGCAGCTGGTGAGCTTTGGACATGAATAACAACATGGATCTTTAACACACTTATACAATAAAATGGTGGTTAATGATTATAGTTTATCAGTGTGAGTGTTAGGGCTTGATTGCTGATGTAAATGACATGGCAGTTGTTAGCTTGCATTATTTTTTAAGAGTGTGTGTGTGGCCATGTGTCGGTGAGTGGGTGAGGAAGAGGAAGGCAAACATGCAGACAGTAACAGCAGGGATGGAAGACATTTTCCTTAGAAATGACACAGCAGAAGCCCAGTTTGTGTGTGTGTGTGTGTGTGTGTGTGTGTGTGTGTGTGTGTGTGTGTGTGTGTGTGTGTGTGTGTGTGTGTGTGTGTGTGTGTGTGTGTGTGTGTGTGTGTGTGTGTGTGTGTGTGTGTGTGTTTAAAGCAGCACATTTGCATTTTTTCTCTTCATTCACTATGCTGTTTGTCCCCCATAGGGGTCTAACATCTGTGCCATGCTTATGGGGAAAACTGCATAATGGGAACACTTAGATGGGCCACCTGCATATTATGCCTTGTGCAACCATTGGTGATATAGCAGAGTGAGCAAGAGAGGGGAAAACAACTGAAACGCCACAGCATAATTGCTTGACGACTTTGTCTCGTAGGAGGTTGAATGACTGTATCAACATGGACTCTTCATTTTTATGTTGCCATTTCCTTAGCTCGATTTCTTGGTGGAAGGAGGCAAAGAAAATCAATGCCCCACCACTGAACTTTTTGCCTGTGGCAGCAGTTTAACCATGCCAGGAAGGGGTTATCCTTTTGCCATTACAAGGAAAATCACTACACAGTGTGAGTAAATGGTGATGCAGTGGGAGATCAATCACACTTATTGCAATGTGAGTTCCAATACAGGCTCAAAAAGCTTTGACAATTGTATTACTTGGAGATGTGTGCTACATGGGTATCTCACCACTATTTCTTCAACAAGTCATAAACCATGTAAATGGGCAGTACATTTTTACACACAAATACCAGGAACAACAAGCTTAGTGGTGTCACTGTCTGAGTGTTAAGTACCACGTGTGCATGGGCTGTAATCACATTACGCCCCCTACCTTATGTCGATGCTTGTTCAAAAAAAAAAAAAAGCAAACACTATTCAGTGAAGGGAGCACATCACTCAAGTAAAAATTGCTGTCATTGGGGTTAGGTTAAACATTGATGAACTGTGACAAAAGTTGCTGAAACAGTTATTATTCTAACATGTTGTCTTGCCTGTAAATGCCTTTACCATAAGAAGTAAGCTGACAAAGGAGAATTAAAGCACAGCGAATAACTCAGAAGATTTCTGTTACGATATAGAAAATCAAGAAACCCAACCTGGCAAGGTCTCTCAGCAAAGGCTTTTGTGTTATGTTACAATTTGGTAAAATACTTGTGTGTCAAACACATATTGAAAAGGATTTTTAAAAATCTGCTTCTTTTCAGGGTGGGTTCACATCTACAAGACCTGGAATTTTTGGAACAACAATGTGAAAGTGTGAGTGTAGACCTTGCACAAAAGGACCAATACTAGGAGAACAGATGCAAAGGTAAAATGACATGAAATGAGAACGAAACTCGTACCCAATGTAAGAATGGGTGCAACGGTGATGAAACAGAAAAAAATGAAAAGTCCCAAAGTCAAAGAAACGTCACTATTGCTAACAATGACACACAGGGGCAAAGGCTACATTGTACAAATATTAAAAATCATCAGCATTTTGATTGACTGTATATCACAGCAGGACAAAACAATTTACAATGACCTTTTTTAAGATTCAAAAGTGATAAATTCTATAGGTTTAAATACCCAGGTTGGGAATAACTGAACTGTTCCTACGGAATTATTACATCAACCCTCAGACAAAACAGAACAGCAGGAATGTTCTCAAATCCTGCAACAGCATGGTGATTATTTTGTCATAATATGTTGAGAGCTTTGAATGTAAATGCAGAAGCTGGAATTAACATGATTGATTTGGTGAATTAAAAAAAAAGGCTCCCATCTGGAGCATTAGGTTGAGGGTGCATTAGATCCCAGCCTTCCTAAGTGAACATTCACCATGGACCTTACAGTCAATTATTAATAGAGCAGGCATTTATCAATGGAGAGAAAAAAAAGAGTGCAGACACATTGTCTGAGTCACGGTTGGAAAAAAAGCACATTTTATGTTGAAGTCTTTATTATGTATTATTGTGCTTAATGGGAAATTTGATTTTGACATTGTATAAAAAATGTAAAGAAATGATAAGTGTCAGCACATGCGGTCCAACTCTAAATTATATATATATATATATATATATATATATATATATATATATATATATATATATATATATATATATATATATATATATATATATATATATATATATATATACATATGATTGGTTGGTTGGCAGCTTTCAATGTTGAGTGCCAGGTTTTAAAGTGACTGGATCAATACAGGGGAGTGAATTGCCAATTTTAGTTTGTTCAATTGAAATTGGCTGGCGCTGCATTCTAGAGAGTGAGCACCTGAAATTGGCAGTAGCAGAGTGGAAACAGATTTGTGAGGAGAGAAAAGAGTGATCAGGAAAGGACTTGGATGCCTACACACATGCATGAAAGATGTTTTCAGATATGTTGGCTGAGCCACATTACGGAGACACGGCTTTGAAACCCTCTCTTTACTCCACGTCTCGCCTATTGGGAGCCACTCACACATTCTCACCCAGAACTCATCTCTGCTTCTTCGATTGTATCGTCCATGGCAATCAAGCTCTGAGCTGGAAGAGTAGATGATTGTGTCTCTAGATTGTGAAGAGCTCATTCAGCGGATCTTCACCATTCTGCCTATTGGGATGACATGGACCGAAGTGATCATGGAACTACAACATGTATTGGCCTGGATGGATGTCTGGTGAGAGGAAACTGCACTCAATTCAAGCCACAGATCTGCAGTCCTTTCTAGCCTGACAAACTGAAGCATCGGAGAGGAGATCAGATGATTTTTAAAGGCTGCATAAGGATCAACGGTGTTAGACCCCAGAGGACCCTGACTTTTTCTGGGAGCCGGGGACCCCTTTGTTCAAACACTTGTCAAACAAATGCAGCTGTCAAATCTTTAGTAGATCTCATTCACAATTTTTAAGCCTCCAATATTCAGAGAAATTTGAAAGGAACTTTAATAATTTCATTTTTCTGAACATGGAGTATTTTTCTCTGTTTAACAGCTTTGCCCTGGCCTCTAAAGGTAACATGCAAATCATGGGCAGCCCTCCTGCGTGCCTGTAATAGGGGGTGAAGCCCCTGAAGCAGTTTTATAAATGCTGAAAAATGCCTGAAAAAGAATAACCCTTTGCGCTGACATTAGCTAATAACTACCGTCCCAAATCCATGAATGGATCACATCTACCAGACAGACACATGTATCATCTTCAGTGACTAACTCACACACTGCCCTCTCACTCACCCATACAGATCAATGCTCTCTCACCCACACAGAACAGTCCCCCCTGTTTGAACTGTGAAAAACTGTCCAGCAGCTCAGTTTGCCGTGTGTTAAATTGTATGTGTAGGACTCACAGGAGTCATTTCCTTTGTTGCTTTAATGCGAGAAAAACTGAATCTTGGTGTGTAACCTGTGAAAATTTGCTCACTGGAGTCACTAGCCATCCAGCATTTTCAATGTAATGCTGTAATGTAATGCTACGGGTCACTATCAAGTATTCAGTTTGCTGTAAGAATGTGTAAAACAAGACAGAAAGGAGTCATATCACCATGAATATTCTTTCAGGTGTCCCTCTTTTATTTTCTTTTTCGCAAACAAAACAAGTTCTAGATATTCTCAGATCAATAAAATCCCCACTCCAACTATTTGTCAGTGAGCTGTTCAATAAGTATTATTATGTCCAGTGAGAAGGTTCTGAAGCAGAATTCATCACCCTTGACTTCCATTCCACTGACTTCCTGTTGGTACTCCAGCAACCTGCTTTTCCCTTACATTACCTCGTCATGAAGCTTATACTGTAAAGCAGTCCTTGTTTCTTTTGCAACGAGTTGGATACATGTGTGTGGTGTGTGTTTGTGTTTGTGCACAGCTGTGTCAGTTACTTGGATGCACTGGGGTAAAGATTATGAATGCTGAGTCATGACTTACATAAATTGGCCAATAAATGCACAATTATCTCTGGCCAAATTACAAACATACAAGATTTTTTTTCTCTCTGTCTCTCTATTACACACAAACACACACACACACACACACACACACACACACACACACACACACACACACACACACACACACACACACACACACACACACACACACACAAACACAGACTCATAGGCCTTGTGGAGTGAAACATGATAGCGGGGTTGATTATAACTCCCTGATAAGGGGATTAAGGATGCAGTTGTTTCCACACACACAGTAGATAGTTATCTGACATTTTATGGCTTTTGGGTCTGCATGCTGTGGCTGTAAAATACGCACATCCTGATCACACACACACACACACACACACACACACACACACACACACACACACACACACACACACACACACACATGGCAGTAAAGGAGTGGTGAGCCCCCATGACCATAATGACCATAGTGGATTATAAGAAGCTATCTCTCTTGAACTCGGCAGCACTTTGCCCCAAACATCAGAGAGAGCCAAGGTAAGACTGCAGCTGCAGACTGTCTTGCTGTTTAACTCAAAGGCAAATAATCTTTATTTTATGCTTCAATAATTATTCTCTCCAGAAAAACAACAAAAAACTTATATATATATATATATATATATATATATATATATATATATATATATATATATATATATATATATATATATATATATATATATATATATATATATATATATAAATCAACAGAAACAGCACCTGCTGTTGATTTCTGAAGAGATGTCGGAATCATTTTTCTCTAGTACTGGTTGGGTTTTCTGTGGTAATTTCTATAATAATGCACAACAATGATCAATAAATCAATATGTTTACCTTTAGAAACCCTACAAAACTGCTGTATAGCCTATCTTTGAAACTTTGCATTGCTTGCAGATGTTTGCATTATGCAGTTCACTCCGCTTTGAGTGGCCGCCCTAAGTTTGTTAATCATAGGTTGGTTATGTACAGCTCTTTGCCAGTGGAGTAAATAATTCACTGTAACTTGCAACACAGCCTTGAAGAACAGATGTCTGTTGCTGGCTTTGAATACCAATGGGGAGTCAGTTTTCAGCATTTTCTTTTTTTATTTCATTCTTTAGAATTTATTTCCACATGTACTCTGCACTGATGCAGATTTTTGCTCTGGTCTATAATGTAATTACAGGTGACAAACCTCCATCCAGGCTGGCATTATCTGTTAAAGATATGTCTCAAAGTAACCAGTGAATTAAAAGTATCAAGTTCAAGTTCAGATGAAATATCAGATAATATTTTACACCTCCTATACTAATGGGAAGCGCTGCCTTCAAGGGCACTTTGTCCCTCTCTTGTTTCTGATCTTTAATGCCTCTGCATGTATGAGAATATCTGCATAATGTGATGAGTAAAATGATATGCTGTTGTGGTTGGGAGCTATTCTGAGCAATTAGCTAAATGATGTATAGGAGTCTAAGAAGGTTTCTTTTTTTCTTTCCTCTGAGTGTCTTGGTGTTAGATTTCAAGTTTGCAGGCACTTTTCTGTTTTTCTGTATGATACACATTTGGCTCTCTGTCTCTCTGTTTGCCCTCACCTGCTCTTCACACTACATTACACCAGGTGGCTATAAGCCTCTCATTCAACCAAATAGACACAAACCCACACACAGAGACATTCACCTTGTTTTTGTCTTCAAGAGTACACTGGAGTGAAGCCTAATTGCTTGAGTGATATGAGGGGTGTCTTGCAAAGACTACACCAGGCCCATCTGGGAGATTTGTCACTTTCCTTTTTCTATTTTTTAAAGACTTGACCTTTTCTTCTTCTTCTTTTTTTTAACTTTACGTTTATTTCCATATCTGTGCCTGGACAAACTTTTCCAGAGTCCAAGGTTAATGCAAGGGAAATATGTATGCGTTAGATCCCTGTTTACTATATTTTTTTGTTGTTGTGTGCATATGTGACTGTGTGTGTCCTGCCAATGGGCCTCATTAAACAAGGGAAGTTTTTGAGACCTTAGAGACCTTGCCTTGAGTAAACTTGGTGTCATTATCAGCTGTTAATGATCTTGGCCTTGGTAATCACTTACTATTTGTTTGTGTGTGTGTGTGTGTGTGTGTGTGTGTGTGTGTGTGTGTGTGTGTGTGTGTGTGTGTGTGTGTGTGTGTGTGTGTGTGTGTGTGTGTTAGATGGGGAAAAGGCGGTTCTCCGGTTTGGAGGTGAGCCTCATGGTCATGTTCACCTTGATGTCTATAGCGGCCATCACCCTCATAATTCTGTATGCCACGGGGGAACCTGGAGTCCGTGAGGATGGTAGGTGAACACCTTTGCAAATAAACAAAGGTGAATCCTTAACACCGGAACCATGACTTTCTCTCTTGTTTTAGTAAAACCAAGATGCTGGCTAGCCAGGGGGAAATGAAGGCTTTCAGTAATTATTACTCCTCAGATCTTAGAATTTTTGAGGACAGCTTTGGTAAGATGTGAACTTGTAAGAAGGTAGACCAATCCTGCAAACTCGAGTACTATAAATTGGTATAGTACTCACAACAACCAAGTAAGAGGGACTTAAGAATTTGTAGAATCTTAAGAGTTTAAAAGTAGAGTCTGCATGATTTTCTTAAAATAGAAAAAAAAAAACGAAAAGAATTTCAACTTTTAAAGGTATAATCCTGCTCAATCGTCACTTCTGGGCCTCTATACATGAGTGCCAGTGTCTTTGTCTGCCTCAACCCTAATCCCCCGCTTGTTCATGTGCTGATGTTTTGGTTGGGTTGGGAAATTTTGGGGCAAACAGTAAGTATATTACTTCAGCCAATCACAGCCTGCCTAGTGGGCAAGTGACTTTGTGTGTTGATTAGCAAGTGGAAGGAGCTACCATGGTGGGTGTAGCAACAAACAAACAAACAAAAAAATAAACAAAACGGCAAACAAATAAAGCTTTTGCCTAAACGAGGGTGAAGCTGCTGCTGGCACTGAGCCAAGGAGGAGGAGCCTAGTTTGAATTTGTGTTAACTAACAAGTAACAAAAGGTCTCTGCAGACCCTACCTTTAAATTTACAAATCTCTGTGGAAGAGTGTAACAGATGGAAACAATCTGCTTTGTTTTTTGTTGGTCACATTCCAACTATTTTTGGGTCAGGTTCTGAGTCAAAAACATATGAGCACATTTCATCATTTGTCCTTTTACATTGTGAAATACTGATTCACTCAATTGCAACAACTTGATATTGTGCCAACAACAGAGGAAATGTGTATAATACCTCCAACCCAGCAATTTAATTAAATAGGCAATGCAATCTAAAGAGTAGTTACTGCAGGATTTATCAGGTTTATCTTTACTGGTTTGGTTTGTTTCTTTGGTGGCTTGATTGTTTGTTTTAAATCACCACATGGCTACCTTCAATTCCTTCAAAATCATGACAGAAACAAAATGTTTTGTCACAAAGGACTGTGTATATTGTTATTCTTTGTTTCTGCTTGTTCATTACATGGGTATTCGTCCCTAAACTACATCATAGACTGTCTGCTATTGATATATGGCAGGATCACTGGGTTTTGGCTTTGAATTTTCATTTTCTGTGAATATTTCCTCTTTTGGCAGAGACAACGACAGCATTCATTCCTCAGTGCCCCTCAATTTCTCTGGCAGAAAGAGTAGACTGTTTCCCCGATGCTGGAGCCTCAAAGGTATGAGTCAGTTCCAATAATCATAAAGGATATTTTTAGAGAAGGTTTTTGAAATTCTTTGAATTAAATATGTATCAAAAAGGGTGTCAACACTAACCTGTCTGTTTGAATAGCAACAATGTGAGAAACGTGGATGTTGCTGGAGCCCAAGGGATGAGCGAAATGTTCCCTGGTGTTTCTTCCCCAAAAACCATGGATACACAGTCGAATCAGTGAAGACACCCAGTTCTCATGGTATATCACTGCTTCCCCTTACTCTACCCTGCTCATGCACTCATCAGCTGATCAAAGTATTTGGCTTCTGTGGAGTTGATTTTCGAATTCTAACTGCTTCACTTTTCTGCAATCAGTCAGTCTGTCTCCCTCCCATCATATTTCCTCTTTCACTTACTTGGCCTTAGGCATTGGTTTCTGTGAAATATGACATGGATGACATATCAGAAAACATGATTGACTTTGCGGTATGCAGGTTTTTCCATTTTCTGCTTGATTTCACTGCCGTATGTGAACTCAGTTATTGTGTAAAGGCAAGAACCATTTGGCATTTTAAAACCTCATTTTTTTTTCCAGACAGTTTTTTAAATTCACAACAAAAATCATTATAAAAAGAAATTAATGTCTGAAGAGTTGTTTTATACTTTTTTTTTTTTTTTTTTATGAGTACTTTAAAAAGAGGCTAAGGGCCCAACGTCAAACACAAACAACTTTGTATTGCTTTTCTGAAAGTCATCGAACAAGTACTGAGCTGAGACAAATTCTCCATATCTTACATTAATTTGACAGTGTTCAGGTGTTTAAACAAGCGTTCTGCTTTGGGATCACTCATAGCTGCTATGCAAATTCTTCACGTTTACCCCAGAAGCAGTCGAGGACTCTGGAAGCTGTCTGAGCATATTGCACCCTTTGATCATACTGGTAAATGAATAACCAGGGAATACATCTGTGTTCCAATGAACTCTCCTCCTTGCTCACCTGATACATTTTCAGAAGAGTACTCCAACCAAGGACTGTTTCAGTGCTTTTCTTTGTATGCAAGTGCTCTTTAGAAAAAAAAAAAAAAAGGCGTTTGTAATTTGGTCAAAATGATTTACAAAGCTAGCATGATTGTCTTGAAATAAATGAATAAACAAAGTTATTTATTTTAATACAATCATGCTACCTGGGTAACTAATTTTAATCATCCAGCAATTATTCTCAAGAGGCTTGATGTCAACCAAGCACACAGGGATAATCATATACGCCACTTGATTTTGAGGCCTCTTGAATACTAAGTTGAGGTGTTTGTCAGAACTGTGCAAGGGAACAGTGCCCAATATTTTGAGTACTTCAAGCTTAGAAGTCTAAGGGTCCAGTACTCTGTATGGTGCCATACAATCAGCAGAGATAACCTGCTTTTATGAGTTAAGCATAGGAGTTGGAACATATTGTATAATGAGTGTCATAGAGTGACAGTGAGCATATTTAAAAACAGTTCTTAGAGCCTAAGCTGTTCTCTTTCCTTCATCAATTCTACATACTAACCCGCATAAAATGTAGTATGTAGTGTGCAGTTTGTAAACAGAATACCTGAATGTTGTACTGATGCAAAAAATAATTCACAGTACATGTGGCAGGAGATGTTTTGCTAAAAACTTGTCCATCCGTAAGTTCTGCTTTCCAAAATCATAAATATGCAAAGCCTTTCCCAGCAAACAACTGATCTAACAGAACAGTCATCTTTCATACTGTGTTCAAGTGCAATGAGCACCCTACAACACTCGTAGGTAATATGTAGCAGGCGGTTACAAAAACAGCTATTGTCATGCTATAGACTAAAAGGGGAACTACCAAAATAAACAGATCTAACCTTTCAAGCCTCATAACGTTTACAAATATAGCAATGGCTACAGAAAAAAATAAATAAATAAATAAAGTAACTTTCAAAATAGTTACACCGTAGCAACTGGACCATTTACAAGTAGCAGTAAGCTAACTGGACCAGCATACATGCTGACTTGTTATACACCTCAGGAGATTAATTTCTGTTTCTTTCTGTTTTAGTATAAGGGTATCAAGAAACAAAAGTGTAATTTTTTAACAAACGCTGTAAACTGAAATATAATGACCTCACTGTAATGTTTTCTTTCTTCCTGTTCTTCTTTTTTTTTCTTGTTTGATGCTGCAGTCATTGAAGCTCATCTTAAAAGGATGGAGTCTCCTTCCTTGTTTGGTGCTGATGTCCATGAGCTAACATTTCATGCAGAAATGCAGACAGACAGAAGGCTACGATTTAAGGTAAACATTAATAGACATCTCCCTCTCTCTTTTTGTCAAACATTGTATTTACACTTATATTCACACTAGCTCTTACAGATGGACAGACGCACACAATCATGCACACATGCACATGCAAACACACACGTTAAGAGCAACAGAGAAAGCTGTAACACAAGTGCTGCCCAGAGTAAAATCTAAAGAGAAATACAGATTTACAGGGAGCAAACACGCCTGCAAGGTATGAGTTCACATTCACACTGCATGTATGATTGTTTCCTTTTGTCAGATCTCTGATGCCAAAAGTAAAAGGTTTGAGGTTCCCCATGAGCACATCGCAAGCCTAACCAGTAACCCATCCAGTCCCATCAGCAGCACACTACAGCTGACAGAGAAGCCCTTTGGCCTCACAGTGCGCAGGAAGGAAAACCAAAAAGTCCTGTGAGTACACTATGTGCTAGTCTATATAGTCTTCAGCTTGTGTGCTAGGAGTTGTTTTGTTTTCTATATGAAGAATACTAGCAGGCTGCACTGAGTGTGAACAGGATTGAAATTACACCAGACTGCACACAGTGTTGAACCAAACTAAATGATATTCTGTGAATTCACGCATGTTCTTTAAGTAAGAGCATCTACTATGCATGATAATACGTAATGCCATGTACAGGGGAGACATTATGTCTAGGGTAAAAGCAACTGTGCTTCACCAGGGCAGAGATATGGGTGGAATTTGTGGGTAGTATAGTTATTGCAGCAGCACATTGTGGCGGTGAAATTTATTAAGATGATTCAGCAAGTTACATTCCTGGTAGATTAGGTGGATGTATATCTGCAGGAAAAGGACTGCTGGTGTCATATTGCCTCAAAAATATTACAACACTGGCTGAGCTGTTGAATATTTTATATGGTGTTTGACCTCTTGCTACTCTTTTTTCAGTTGCTATCCGCAGTATTCTCACTCTCACATTTTAGGCTCAAGATGTAGCTGTAGTCAATAGAAGAACATTGATTCTGTTTTATCACATCTGATGCAGTTATGTCAAAAATCCTCCATAGCGGAATGTGCACCACATAATCTCATTACTGGGCATTATCCCACATAATGGCATGCAGCACCTTCCCATATTAGTTTCCCACAGCAACAAGTAATTATGCTCATGTCAATCTTGGCAAGTTTGTAAGCCGTGGGTGACACTGCAGTGATCAATCACCCTGGTGTGTGTCTGTGTGTGGATGCACAGCTCACAAGCTTTGTGTTGAACACCAAATGGCAGTGATGCATTATTATCATCGATACCACATGCCACCTTGTGATAAATAGGAGCTGTGGGGGCACAAACTCCATGGTGTTTATGACTTGTGGGATGTGATACACGTGTTATGATCATGCCTTGTACACTAATAGTGTTTTTGCATGTTGCTGTGGTCTGTTGTGATTTAGAGCTGACTGCCAATTACAGGGCATGACAGATTTCTTGAAAGGCAAACAGTTTTCTCATATCTACATGACTCAGATGTTTTTAAGCAAAAGGTGAAAGCCACACATTTTCTTTTGAGATTCAAAGAGAGATTGTGCAGCCATGATCAAACATTAAGCAACAAAATTACCAGCTTTTGTACTTGGATTATTTGATTTGGTGTTTATCTCTGCTGAAGATCTTCTCTTCTGGTGTCTCGGAAATAATTTGCTGGCCTGCCAAAATGATCCTACATTATGTGACAACCTTTGGCTTGTCTGATGAGCTTCATCACGAGAGAGACATTGTCTTTTTCAACTCTGCAAACGACCTTCAGTCAGGAGTAGAGAAGCTGCTTGGTAGATTGGTTGTTGAAGATAAGCAGATGTTTGGTAATCGACTGCTTTAACTTCCCTTTGCCCCTATAACCTCATCTTTATGAGGTCACCTGTTATGTGGATCCCCATATGCCCTAAAGGTAATCATGATATATTCATGAAGGTTAGACCCAGCTTGGTCATATATTACCTGTGACAGGAACATGGACAGCAGGCAGCAAAAGCAAAACGAGTATAATTGGTCAATACTGAAACAATAAATCATGTTTTTATTATGGTTCATTTTCAAACTCATTTGGTGAGAATCTTGTAAATCAGAAAGCAGAAATATTAACATAATAAATCAAAACTATTAGAAATGAAGCGCATACACAAGTCAAATTATGGAAACGTGTGTACTCATAAACAAGACCTTGTTGTGCTGTTCTTTTCTTGGAAGGTTACACTCAATCTTTTATGTTTTTACGACATTTCAGATTTTTTTTTAATAACCGAATTACAAGCAATTGACTGGAATCAAAAGCCCATTTATGTGGGCGATAACAGGATTCAGGCTATTTATTGACTTTTCATATCTCTAAATTGCACTAGGCAATCGTAAATTTATTGGCAGAGTATATCTTCTCCCAGATATCAAGATTATATTGTGAATAAATGATGCACACAGGCACATGGATAATCATGAACACTTTGTTCTTTGACCTGTCAGATGAGTCAGTTTGACAGGTCTCTTAAAGGAAAGTGCAGAAAAGGCTGTCTTAAAGAAAACAAACAGCCATTATGAATTGATTGTACTTATTAAGGTTGTTTTTGTCTGTGCATTCACGTTTTACCACCTCAGTTTTCATGTATTTGCCCATGTGTTTTCTTCATACACTACCAGCCAAGTTTTTGTTAAGTATCAAAATATCTTTTTTTTTCTGTAAAAATAGCATGAAAAAGGCAAATCAAAGTAGAATAGACAGACTATCAAAACACCTAAAGATGGAGGTCTTTCCTACAAAGAAATTGTGCAGGTCAACATGTCTGTGCAAATGTATTCCATGATTTATTCCTAAACGTCATTTTTATATACAACAGAGTACTGAGAGACAATAAATTGTATGTTTTCCAATTTAAAAAAAAAAAAAAAAAAAGAAAAATTGGGGTGTTTTAAAACTTTTTTTTTACCAGCAGTGTATTTTTGATTTGTCTACTCCATGCAGCTGGAGTGTGGGCTTAGTATTTGCACCACCAGTGTATGTCTTGTTTTGAAGGCTGGAGAAAAGCTACCCAGAGGGCTTATTAGTGCTTGATGGGATGGTCTGTCTTCTCTGTTTTTTCTTTTTCTTTCTACAGCTCAACTCCTCCACACGTCCTTGTCTTGTTCCCACTCCCACTCTCTCCTCTCACTGCATCTCACTTTAGCTTACTCCATCCCTCTTTTCACTCTCACATTTTCCTCCCCCCTTGGTCTCCTTACCACATTCCAACATTACCTTGCTCTTTCTCACATGAGTCCATCTTCTAACCTCCCAGTGATGACTTTTGTTTTCATTTGGTGTCTCTTTCTTTTGCTTTTATTTTGTTTGGAATAAATTTAGGTTTGACACTACGATGGGTCCACTTGTATTTGCTGATCAGTATCTACAGCTGTCTGCTAAGCTTCCATCCCACAACATCTACGGCCTTGGAGAGCACGTGCACAGAAATTATCGTCATGACACATACTGGAAAACCTGGCCCATCTTCACCAGAGACGCTTTCCCCAATGGAGTGAGGAATGCACACACAAACACATACTAATATTTAGACGCAAATGCATGTGTTTTCTGCCTGTATATGTGAATCCTCATGATGTGTGTTCAAAGGCTTTAACTGAACAGGTCTAACTACATTGTGTATGTAAGATGCATGTTTACATGTGCTCACAACATGTGTAATTCTCCTTCCCAAAGGGCTTATAATTGAATGCCTTGTAAGCTGATTAGGTGGTGAAGTCAACCTCTTAGCCTCAATAAGTCTCCCACATCCCTCATGCGTCTCACATCTCTTCCATTTGTCCCTTCCTAACTCTGCTTGTCTTCCCTGCAGGGTACCCACAACCTCTATGGACATTATCCTTTCTTCCTCTGCCTGGAAGATGAGAGTGGGAAGTCTTTTGGGGTCTTCCTCATGAACAGCAATGCCATGGGTATTGACACATGCTTATATACAAGCTTATCTGCTGACTCATTGAAGCACAAAATATATGCATGCTGCATTAGCAGACAATAACGGTGTCCTCAGAGAAACTGCTATAGAGAAAAGATACATAGCCAAAACATCACATGTGGATATCACAGGAAGACTTCCTTACAGACCTTGGATTACTCAAGAAAAAAAAGCAGAATAAGAAAACCTTCATGCTGTTTAATGTGACTCTAAAGGAGTACTGTATTTATGTTTCTTCTTTGGAAAGGGATGAATGGAAGCATTCAAAGACAAAGAAGTTAGATTCTAATAAAAGAGTTATTGCATGTCTTCAACTATTTGAGAGGGCTTTTAAGAGTTATGATTCATAGTTCAGAGTGGTACAGAGACTGAGTTGGCTTTGTCCTTTTTCAGAGGTGACTCTGCAGCCTGCTCCTGCAGTGACCTACCGAACAATTGGAGGAGTCCTTGACTTCTACATTCTCTTTGGAGACACTCCAGAACAAGTAGTGCAGGAATTCTTGGAGGTAAGGCAAAAATTACAACTTATTTCTCTTATTTTTCTCTTTCAGAACAACTCTATTTAGAGGAGGGCTTTTGGCACTCTGTTGAGTATATGCGGTTGGGGAGTTGCATTGGCACCGAATTGAATTCACAATTTGTCCCATTGTGTTGTCCAGCTCATTGGCAGACCTGTCATCCCTCCATACTGGTCACTGGGTTTCCAGCTGTCCCGATGGGACTACGGCACACTGGCAGAGGTCAAGAAGACTGTTGAGAGAAACCGTGCTGTGGGCATCCCATATGTAAGTCTGTTTACCAACTAAAATTCTTGTGATCAATTTGTGAATCCTTCTAGTTACAGCGCTTAACACACCATAAAACACTAGGTATTGTGCCAGAATATCTTCACATGTTTGGCACATTCAAGTTTAATAGCTCATTTTGGTGTTGTTGGCATGAGGCACGTGCATTCTCGTCACATTTTGTTTGTGCTGTGTTTATATGCTCAATAAAAGGCTACAATAGACTCATATCATACTTGGTGAAAGGTGGTGCAACAAGTTTTGTGGTCTATTCATGCAACTCTGACTTTGACAAAGGATAAATGTGATATCTTCTGAGAGATCTTCAGAGAAATAACAAAACCTGACATATGAGGGGCACAAGATCATTATCCAAAAAAATGGAAAAGAAACTAAAGTCAGGGAAATGAAAGCAGAAAACAGGCGTGTTTTTTGCATTTCCTTCATTTATATGCTTTGCGAGGCAAGATATAAAATGCAGGACTTCAAAATTGATGTCAGATGTTTAATGCTGTTGAAGTGTTTCACCATGTTATTTGAAGTTCTGTTTTTTTTTTTTTCTTTTTTCTTTTCCTGAGGGAAGTAGTTTTTTTTTTTTTTCAAAAGCCTTGAGCAAAGATGCAGCATATACATAAACTGTAGAGTATTTCTCTAACATCTGTATAGAGTACGGTGGGAAAAGCAAACGAATCAATACCTCACCTCGTGCACACCTTGTTAAATTTGAACCACTCATGCACTGCTGTGTGGTTCCAGAGGCGAGAGCCTTAACCACTACACTACGTGTGCAGACGTGATATGAAGGCTGAAGCAGGCGTCGGACAGACAGTCAGAGTGATAGGGATGGCCTTTAGCTTAGACGGGGTAATCCAGCTTTCTGTCAAATAATGGAGAGTCTGTTGGGCTCTACAGGTTCAATCCCAGGACAACTATTTTTCAAGCATTGCTGAATGTTAGCGCTGATCAAAGATCAATTGATCCAGTTCCTTTCATTATCTCATTCATCCTGATCTGAATGTTAAAAGTACTTCATCATTTCACCCTTTCTAAAACACCTGATAAATACAAGTCCTGGTTGACATTCTCATGAGGATGAGGCTTGCTGCTTATCTAGCCCCAAGTCTTAAACTAGTTACTATAAAAAGTCCATTCCACACAGGGCGCTGATGTTTGATGTACACGCTATATTTTAATTACCAAGGTAAACTCCAAGCTAGTATCTTTATATGCCCCCATAAACCACTTTAACTCTATCACGACTCAGCACAGACAACACAAAGCAAGGACACAGTTTGGACTCTGTCCTATGTAAAGATCAAACACAAACAGATTTCAAACCTCTCTCAGTATTTTACTCTGATAATCTCCCATCTTTCTTTCATGGCAAACGGCATTAGGATGCAGCTGCTTCCTCTCCTGCCGTACTCGGGGACATATTTGATAACCATTAGATAGACCACAGAGGGC
This sequence comes from Halichoeres trimaculatus, assembly GCF_033239565.1. Classification (NCBI taxonomy): domain Eukaryota; kingdom Metazoa; phylum Chordata; class Actinopteri; order Labriformes; family Labridae; genus Halichoeres; species Halichoeres trimaculatus. The sequence goes on from NW_027437188.1 coordinate 21,453,148, forward strand.
ATTATCACATTCTCCCTAATATGTCTGGAGCTGATTACCATTAGAGGAAGGATCTGGCAGAGCTGTCCAAACCATCTGCTCTATCGATATGAGGTAGACTTTGGCAGACAACAGACCGACAGAGAACAAGCATAAAATCACACCCTGACCGGAAAAAAAAGAATGTGTTAACATTCCCATTGTCCTCTCAAGGTTTAGCAGCACATTAACCTGGCTGTTTGCACTCACATCAGGTCTCCAAAAGTCCAGAGAAGCAAGGTCAACAGACAAGCTAGCAGTTTAACACATTTGCTCACAGTGCAGATGTTTAACAGTGCTTTTATTAGCCATGCTGAGACTGGAATAAATGGTGTTAGGACGGCACTTTGGAGGCTTATTGGAGATGCTGGATTTTCAGGGTATGTGTCCAAGTTATGCACGACCATGGCAGCACGACTGGGTGCATTTACTGGGTATTAAAAGTCTTATTTGCTTATTTTATTCATGCAACATGCAAATAGGGTTTTAATGCATGGAAGTCACGTCAGAATTCTCGACTTTCGATTAACCTTTGAATATCAAAAAGTATCTCTTAGCAGACGTAAACTCATCAACGTATTCATACAATGTATTCTAAAAGACTGACTGGAAACATAACCAGGACACTGATTTCTTAAAATGCCATAAGATTTCAGAATTAACAGTAATTGTTGTTGTTTTTTTTCCTTCACAGGACATTCAGTACACTGACATTGACTACATGGAGCATAAGAAAGATTTCACTTATGACAGAGTGAACTTCACTGACCTGCCTCAGTTTGCTGACTACCTTCATGAGAAGGGACAGCGATACATCCTCATTCTGGTAGGAAATACTTTGGATGAAACCATTTCTGGACCTAAAATGCAGCCAATGTTTGATGGTGTTGTGACTGTTTCTTTTTGTCCCAGGATCCTGCCATAGCCACCAGTAAGAGAGTAGGGAATGCTCCGTATGAGGCCTACGACCGTGGAGAGGCGAAGAAAGCCTGGGTCACTGAATCTGATGGAAAGACTCCTCTGTTAGGAGAGGTGAGCTTCCTTTTTGATATGTTTAATCAGATGAAAGAAAACACTTTTTGTTAGATAATTTTCATCAGCATTTGAGCAGAGGTTCACCTCCACCAGCCTCATCAACACCAAGCTTCAATACTACTTTTGTCCTATGCCTGCATACTGCTTTCATGAGTCATCATGGGATAGCTTCAAGATATCCTTGACTGATCAAGGGTTGCTTTAGTTTGTCTGTTGCTTTCCTGTACTGACCTGTTTGAGTACAAGGTCAAGCCAAGGTCACATTATTGATGCAGTTATTTATTTTTTGTATGGCTAAAAATGAAAGAATATCCTCACAAAACACACAAATTGACTTCATAAAATTATTTTAAAAGAGATCCAATGCATGGAAGAAAGAAGAAACAATGAAATCAAATAAGTAAAGAAAATAAGGGGAACACAAAAAATAAAGAAAAAAATAAAGTGATAAAGAAAGAAAGAAAACTAGAAAGAAAGAAAAAGGAAGAACAAAAGAATGGAAACAAAAAAGAAGAGGGAAGTAAGAGGAAAAGGAAGTGAAAAAGAAAAGAAAAATAAAGTTCAGAGCTTCATGTTGTCAGTGGCGTAAAGAGGTTGCTTTATAAAATGTATAGTCTTGATCATTCTAGGAACTTTGAGCATAGTTAAAATGTCATGTGTTTTTTAGAGAAACATGTTAGGAGCAAGAATAAGTCATCACATCATCATCAGTATAAACTTTAACAGACACCTGTTAAACTGAACTAACAATTTCTTTTTTCATGACTCATCAGAAGGTCTGTGTTTCTATAAGGACTTCATGACACATCCTAAATCAAAAGCATGAACACTTTCATTCACCTAGTGGATCAAAGTACAAGTGTGACTGTTTCACCACAGGCTCAAGCCAAGATATTCCTTAATGGAAGTTCAATCCTACGGTTTGTTATTTCTGATCCTTTTCCCCCACAGAGCACGTGTATAAAAAGCTCTCCCCTGCAGAGACAGCTGGAGGTGGGGGGGTAGAAGTCTGTTGCTCTGGTGCTTTTATCGTGTTGCCTTTGACTACGCACACGATTAGGCCCAGTCCCTCTGCTAATCGCTTTTTCATGCTGTTTATAACAGGTCAAACATATGCATTGATTCCACATTAGTGTTCAATCTTAAACTGTTCTGCATCACTGCATCCCAGATTACGAGTGTGTAGATGTGCCTGTTTGTCGGAGCAAGTGGAAGAATATGAGTCTGCGTGTGCAACACTGTGCATCCATGCCTCTTGATGAGAAGCTATTCTTGGCTGTTTATGCTTTATGTCTGTGCATGAGTGTGAGATGATGATTGATTCCATGTTATTTCCATATGAATGTGTGTGTCTCGGGTATTAAAACAGAAAGGCTTAGCAAAATGACCTTTTAGGTAGCTGTTTCCCAGATAAAGGAGATATAGGAACAGACTGGTGTTTATTCGCCTTTAAGACGACTAATTGCTTGCAAAGATAGGGATGAAAGCTTTTCCTGGTTGCTCAGTGTGCCTCTGTTGTGCCAGTAAAAACGAAGCACGACCTCATGCATACTGTGAAAAATCACAAAGGAAGAAAAAAAGGGAAGGCGGTAAACAAAGCAATGCAGAGAGAAAGGAGTCAGGTTTTAAAGGTAGAAATGACAGACAGAAACCTCAGCAGAGAAAGGCAGGTAGGTATACCAGCAGTCACAAATAATAGATTACAAAGTAATGTACAAGGGAGACAGACTGGCTGTCTTTCTGAGCAGGAGAGTGACATGGAGGTACACAAGAGTCAGACACAGTGAGAGACAAGAGACAAAAAGACAGATTATCAGGCAAACACAAAAAAGGGACAAGCAGAAAACCTGCCTCTGTTTCCGAGCAGAGATAAAGACCGATAAAGGCACACACGCAGACAGACAGGTAATGACAAAGACGGGCAGACTGACAGACAGGGGAGCATAAAAACAGACAGACGGGCATAAAGATAGAGTCAGATACACAGCTACAAATGCCAGCAGATTTGTTGAAAGTGTTTACTGGGGTGTCAATGCTAGTAAGCAGCTGGAGATGTCAGAGAGACTGAATCCAAAGATAGAAAGGGGTGGGTATGACTGTAAAAAGAAAGATGGACACCATGGGGGACTATCAATAAGCTCTGACCTTGGAGTTCTGACCACCTGCCAAAAACATCTGCCTGTAAATCCATGTGTGTGTGTGTGTGTGTGTGTGTGTGTGTGTGTGTGTGTGTGGGTGTGCACGTGGGTGTGTGTGGGCACGTGAGCGTACAGAAGTGTGATTCATGTCTTTGCCACAAACTGGGTTGTAAAGTTATTGGCAGAGGAAGTAAAAGGTAAAAGATAGCAAGCAAGTGCAACCTTGAGATTTAATATCTACTGTGCTGCATCTACGGAGGGTTTCACACACATACACACGCGCACACACATAAAATCTTTGGCTTTCTCTGTGGATTAATCTTTTTTTTTTCCTCAATACATGTCATTAAGGACGTCTCCTAACACACAGTCACGTCTAGAGATTTCTATTGCATTATCGATTTCTCCTCTCCTCTCCTCTGTTCTCTTCCTCAACGTCTCTCTCTTCCCCATCTTTCTCCTCTGCCATCTCTCCCTCATCAATCCCGCCCCCTCCTTTACTTCATCTCTCATCCTCTGTTCTCTCCTCTTTGTCATTTTCACATCACCTAAGCTGTTACCCTGACACTTCCATAGGCCCAGTTTTAGCTTCTGCTTGTTTCACTCCGCCCACACCCTCTTAACTTATCATTCACCATCATGTTGTTCACATGCGGAGTAAAGATTCTCTTACAACAGACACTGCATTTTTAGATGAAGTCTAATGCATTTTGCATAAAGGGAATCCAATCAACAGGGAAGCTCTGTGTGAAGCCAAATGTTCTCAGAGTTTGATCCAAAACTATCAAAAAGTACTTTTAAACACATTCCTCTCACACTCCCCCCTCTCAGGTGTGGCCAGGAGAGACTGTATTTCCAGACTACACCAGCCAGAATTGCATCGACTGGTGGGTTGATGAGTATGAGCGCTTCTCCAGGGAGATCAAACACGATGCCCTCTGGATTGTAAGTCAATTTCAAAATACGTAAAATGAAGAGTGTGTATTCACTTACAGTTTTCACGAACCGACATTACTCTGCAGCCAATTAAGGCACACCGGGGCAGCCAGCTAGCACTTTTTGTAATTTTCAGCTGCAATTACTCTACCGTGGGTTGAAAACCAGGGTCTGTTAAGAGCACCAAACACGGGCTGACATGAAAACAGGCTGGAATTCGTTTTAAGCTGTTAATGATCCCTTGGCTGAAAATTTGGAATCACCTCACTTATTACTGAAGCTGTTTGCTGCTGCACAAACCTTTTCACTTTTAACTTTTAACACCTTTGCTCTACCCAAGTGACTTAATGTTTAGCAAATGGTACAATGTTGGTTGAGAATAAAAAATAATCATTTTTAAGCAGGAATTCTACTTTTGCAATTCAGTTTTCAGCAAATAATTGCTATTGTTGTCCAAAATGATCTGTTTATTTGCATGAAATTTTTTAGATATGACTCTGTGATGACTGTACTAATCAATACTCACTGATACTCTTGTAGGACATGAATGAGGTAGCTAATTTCAAGAAAGGCTCAACTAAAGGCTGTGTTGACAACAACCTCAACTACCCTCCATATACTCCAAGTAAGACTTAATTTACGTGTGTGTGTGTGTGTGTGTGTGTGTGTGTGTGTGTGTGTGTGTGTGTGTGTGTGTGTGTGTGTGTGTGTGTGTTTTGTCAACTTTAATCACTCCCTTAACTTGGTCTGTTTAAAACTTTGAAGTTTAAAGATAAACAAAAAAGCTTGAAAATATTGCGCCCAAAGGTTACCGTACTGCAAAGAAATAGATGATTTCATTGGCCTGCAGCTTGTAGCCAAAGTCCTGTGCACAAGTTGATAAATTCAACACAAAAGCTCATAAAGTAAGTTGAGGTCCAGAGGAAAACTCATCTAAAGTAGTGGGTCCCTTGTGAGGAATTTGGGAAATGACTCGTTTGCCACGTCTTTTACTCGACTGTGTCCCTGACAGGATGATCATAACTGGAAAAAGGCATGCTCCCTTGATGCTTCCTTTTTATTGGACTTCTCCTTTGTCATACTCGGCCATCTTCCTTCCATACCTCACTTCCTCTTTCACCCAACTTCCTATTGCCATATATATCATTGTCTTTCTCTGTCTTTCTGCTCTCTTTGTCCTCTCTCACATTCCTATTGCTCTTCTTCTCTCACTGCATCCTATACTTTGTATTCAGGCCATACCTCACTTTTTGCTCTGTCTTTACCGTCTTCATCTTTCTTCTTCCCCAGAGATCCTGGATGAGGTGATGTACAGTAAGACTCTGTGTATGGATGCCAAGCAGGCCTGGGGGACCCACTATGATGTCCACAGTCTGTATGGCTACTCTATGGTGCTGGCTACTGAAAAGTGAGTGAATTTACAGTAACCTGTAACAGTGTGCATGTCTTGTGCTACCAAGGCTGACTTGCAACAACTTGTAGATTTAAAATGCATGTGGTCATCCAAACAGTACAACTCACAAAATCTTCAAAATCAGGCATTGCCTGAAGAAGAGGTTATTGAGAAACAGCCCAATAACAAAACGGTGGAGCTGACATGCAAAAGTGCAACAGATAAACATGTCACTCTAGCGCAGCTGTGACTTCTGCCCTCTGGTAAATCATTGCATGCACATCTTGTGAGTTGGATCTCATGTGACAAGTGCAAAAATGTGTTTGAATGAGCTGATCTCAAAAGGTTAGTGATTTAACTTCTTATTTGTGTATGGCATTGGAACAGTTTTAGGGCCCATTGGCTTAACAAACCAAAGAGGTGAAATCAATGGCATTGAGATATCATTGAGACAAATTAAGCATAAACCCAGTAAAAGTTTATTTCACTTGTTTACCGCTTTATTTCTCAACATCAAGGCAGGAAACTCTTGTGAGTAGAGTGAACATATGCTTGTTGATTTAACAGGATTTGCTTTACATACCTGCATTTTGTAAAGCCTTCATTCAGATGATGCTACCTGATCTTATGCTCTAGAAGTTGCATTTGTTTTTTTGTGTCTGAGGCTGGGCTTGGGTAAAATACAAATGATTCACAGATACGAATGCTTTGTCTTACTTCAGTCTAAGGTTAAAGGAATGTCAGATGTATGTCAGATGATGTTGTAACCACCTCTTAAAGACACGTCAGTGATTTCTATTGCTGTGTTAAGTCTGGTGACCCCTTTGTCTCATGAAGGTCATACTGACCAAAATGTTACGTAAATGAAATATTGTGGAGAGTTATACATTGTGCTGTAAACTCATTTTACTAACAAAAAGGAACATTGAAAGTGTTGGAGTCCAAACCTCCACCACTTCCCACAAATTTGAGCGAGTTGGAAAACAAACTGGTCCCATCTATTGTACATTCAAAAGAAAGGCCTTTGGCTTTGGAATTTTTTCTGGAAATATATTGACACTATGACGAGACGTGCTCCACTACAATCCAGTTTGGACAACTTTATTTATCCCACAAGGGGCAAGTCATTTGTGGATTCCTAGTTTACATTCATGCCTGCGTTCAGTCAACAACATAATAAATAATCAATCAATCTGTCAAAGAACCACATTTAAACATGTTGTTCAAACAGTATGTGTAGAACAAGATGCAAAAAATAAGAAGGCAAAGAAAAGATGCCTTAATTGCTGCAAAATACATCAAATTCTCAAGTTAAATGTTGAAATGGTACGACTCATTTCATCTATGTTTTGTGCTCACAGCAATCATTTGCACATTTGTTAAGTATTTTAATCATTTTGGCCATCACTGTATTTAATAAACAAAGACAAAATAAATAGGTTTTAATACTGAGGGCAACAGTCTCATCTAGCTTTTTACAGAAGCATCCACTGTCTGGACATCAATAGAGCCAGTACTTTCAGTTGCTTGAGTTGTAATCTGGTTTAATGGCAATGGTATGGGAAACTGCATCAATTAGATGGAACCACACACTTGCACTAATGCGTTTCCAGCTGATGGAAAATAACTTCCAATAAAACCAAACCAGCAAGTGCACACTCATAAGCTGTTACAAGACAGTGCCTGGCCAAGACATTTGGATTGTTTTACTTTCAACAATAGGTCATATAACTCACACCTGCATTACAAGGCCTCCATTACCCTTTATTCACTTTTGGGAATAATTGCAGCAATCTTTTGATGATTCATCTTTGTCGTAAGCTGTCTGATGTACCTTAGAGGCCTGTGGAAACAATTTGAATAAAATGCCACTGTAACCTTTCAGGTACTTTTTTTAAAATCAATTATTTGGCCCTGAATGAGGCTGATTTGATTTTTGCAGTGACTGCAGAGGTATTTGAGAATCTTCCATTATGTTAAAATCTGAACAGTATTTACAGTTTCTTCTTTTTATTTGAAGACAAAAGTGTCACTGAGCCAAACATTATTTATAAACATGTTCAATGATAACTCTTGTGCAGAAAGCATCATTGAAAATACCTACTGCTACCATGTTTACTTCAAGCACAAAGTGTACACAGGTGTGATTTACATACAGGTGACACAAAGACACACACTCTACACAAACTTGTTGGACCCACTGAGAAAAAGTCTGCTCAAGTCAATTTGCTGACTCATTCCTTTAAGACTACCTCACTCTTCTACTGTCTTCTTCTTCTTCTCCTCTCTCACTCTGCACTAATTAAAATGTATTATTGGCAGGAGACACATTTTGTAAACATCATCAGGACTTTCTATTGTCATAAAAATCTATGTCACTTCGATTTTCCTCATCAAACAAAATAATAATGAACAATAGGGAAGAAAAGTACCACTCCTTCTGGCTTTGTCCCCACTCAATGCCTCTCTGTCTCACTCTCTTCTGAGTTTGCACTGCATGTGCTTGTGTATGTGTTTGATATCTCTTACTCCCTTGTGCTGTTTGAGTCATCCTCTCTCTAGCTGAGTCCCCATGTCCTTGTTATCTTATTGACCTCTTTATCTGCCCCTCTCTCTTGTTCTGCCTCTCCCCTTGCTGCTTCCACTCCATCCCACAGAGCTCTGCAGCATGTCTACGGAGAAAATCGTACCCTCATGTTGACCCGCTCCTCCTTCCCAGGTGTGGGAAAGTATTCGGGTCACTGGCTGGGGGACAATGCTGCCAACTGGAACGACATCAAATGGGCCATCCCTGGCATGCTGGAGTTTGGGCTCTTTGGGATTCCCTATGTGAGTAAAACTTCACACAGTGAGTACATCTTATGCTAAGAAAACAACACAGTGGGACAGGAAAAGATAATTGGCCACTTTCACAAAGACACTGATGGAAAAGAAGTGTCTTGATGTTTTGATTGGGACTTGATTTTAGGTTTTGCCAATAATCTGTGTTGGGTTAAAGATGTCCCAAAATTTGAAAAAGGGAAAATGGTAGGGGCCCAAGTCTTAGCCTGATACAAAGGACATAACCTAACACATCTGTACCTCATTTACCAACACAACAATTAGCTAGCCGCTCTTGGCTCTTGTTTTCTTTGTTTTGTTTAGTAAACAAGTAGTTCTGGCATTCAGAAGTGTCTCTAGGTGTTTAAAGAGGATTCAGATGCTAATTGTGAGCTATGTTCCAATACAAGCATGAAGACAAAGGGGCAGGCAAGAGTGTTTGGAAAAAGATCCATTAAAAAGTCTGGAAGCACACTGACTCTCGTTGAGAACTACATGCTAAAAATCTTGTTGTTAGATAAAAACAAGCGCACTGCTAGTCAGCACCCTCGAGTACACTGTACTGTAAGCCTGTGCATCTGCAGTGTACAGAGTTCAAATTGTGGTTCGAAAAACAACACAGAGTCAAAAACTCTCACAAACACACATTTGTCCAGCTGGGTGCCTCAGGTGGTCTCATAGATGCCAACCACATCCCAGTGGGACTGTGTCAAGAAGATTTTAGGTTCTTCATTACACACACACACACACACACACACACACACACACACACACACACACACACAAACACACAACACACACACACACACACACACACACACACACACACACACACACACACACACACACACACACACACACACACACACACACACACACCTAGAGGGAGAGAAGAGAGAGGCAGCAGGAGAAATAAGATTTGGATCGATTCCTCCCTGTTGAGTGTGTGGTAAAATGTGTCCAGTAGTAAACAACAGAATCTAGCAGTGTTTGTGAACTGGCCTTTGACTCAAATGTCTTTCTTAGACTGCATTAAGTAAATAATGCAAATAAAGATCACTCTTTGCATACACTTCTACTGATAAATGTTGACTGACTTGAACCAACCTCTAGAAAATAATCTAAAAGGACTTTTACTGCCAGCTATTACACTACTGCCAGATAATTCAGTTGTCTGTTTTCCTTCTGGAGATGCCCACCTTGACATTTATAATACATACAGAGCTACTTTATTCTATTATGGCTACAGCAAACAATTTCAAACTTCCAGTCCACAACAACCCCCTTTGCTTGTGTGAGTCAAATGGCACTCCATCTAAAGGATTCCAATGCATTCAGTTTAAACTGTAGGACCTTAATAGAAATATACTGCAAGTCCGTTCTAAATGTCAGGCTGTCGTTCCTTTATGTATTTCAGATCGGCGCCGACATCTGTGGTTTCTTTGATGACTCCAGTGAAGAGTTATGTCGCCGCTGGATGCAGGTTGGAGCTTTCTATCCCTTCAGCCGGAACCACAATGCTCAAGGCTACAAGGTACTGTAACAGCACTTTGTTCTTTATTCCTTATATTAGACTGTCAGCTCTAGATCTATTTATCATATGGCCACTGACTGGTGGAAAGTGCTTGAGGGTATACCTCTGGTTTCACTGTGCTGCCATTCAGTATTCCAGTGGATAAAAAAAAGATCTGTCCTTCAGTTTCCATGCTTTTAATCATCATACAGATGGTGTGTTATAAAGTAAATGCAGTTTGACTCATAATTGAGGTTTAAGACTGGAGATGTTAGCCATTAATAATTATTATAGCTGCTTTGGGTATAGGGACAAGTGAACCTGGAGTAAAGCTCGGGAGTCCAGTGCCAGACTGATACTCATCAAAGAGGTTAAGATCTTGTAATTTCAGTGAAAGATAATGCTGATGAAAATCGGGCTAAATTGCAAAAGTATGATGTGCCATATGGCAGATGAGACAGCTCATGTATACTGAAATATCAAAGCAGTACCGTTCTGGATTTACCCATAGGCATCAAACCTGGCAAAAATAACACACACACACACACACACACACACACACACACACACACACACACACACACACACACACACACACACACACACACAAATAAAATAAATAAATAAGATTAATAATAATAAAAAAATGCCACCCTTTAATCAACATAACCACTCTGATACATTTGCCGCCCCCTTCTTCTTCTTAGTGATACTCAGGGGTCATTTTGTCCCCACCATACACAAATCCTGCATGTGTAAGCCCTTGTAACCACGGTTATTTTCAGTAGTAGAGAAAATTCCGACGCTCCCAAACACACCATCGGCACGCTACGAGAGTTTCAGAGACACAGCTGCAGAGCTTTGAGCATACAGTGTGTCAGCTTATTGCAGAAAGACCGCGAATTTGGTATGGTAAGTAAGTTATAGAAAACGTGATAATATTGGAAATCAAGGTGAAAGTTTGTACTCAGGAAACTGTGGTGGCTGACTTACCTGCGGTATTCTTTGACAGTTTCGGTGTCGTAACCTATCAAACTTCGTGCTGGTGAAGCCTTAGCTCAAAGTCTATGATCAGTCACTATGCTGTCAATTTACAGACAATGAAGAGAGTCCACAGACATCTCTTCTTATTTTAACAAGAGGGTAAGTTTAGGAGAGACACAGCCAACAGATGAACAGCTGCGCAGTTTTTGAGGAGGAGAAGGATGCGAAGGAACAGACAGAGGGAGAGAGTGCAGTGAGGAAGAACAGGCAGCAGCAAATATAGGCAAGATTCAGCAAGAGGAGCAGACGTCAATTAAATTTCTCGATTTATTTCTAGGATTTTCCATTGTATACCAGAAAGAAACAAACTCAAATAAAAAAGTAAAAGAAAGTAAAAGAAAAGAAAAAATAATAATGTTGTAAAGTTATTTTTGGTTTCCTTTAAAATGTTTATATATATATATATATATATATATATATATATATATATATATATATATATATATATATATATATATATATATTTATATATATATATATATATATATATATATATATATATATATATATATAACTCATCGGCAAGTGTAAAACTTTACTTGGACTAGCTCTGATGAAACAACATTATTTTTATGTTTCTAGAAAGTTTTTATAAAAACAATATTCTTCATGACTCAGAAGTTTGGGATACTCCTTAAATTGTCAGTCTGCAGCAGAGACATTGAGTTGCCAGAATGCCAAGGTAGGCAGTTAGAATTAGCCTTAATCACCCAAAGGAAACAAATACACCATTTAATCATTCTATACAGCTTTGTTTTGGTAATTTGGTTTCTGGGAACACCATTCAATCTCTGCACTAGCACTTCTTGTTGCACAGCCTGATGCTTTCTGTTTCAGCTAATTGCTGTGGAATGAAGTGCTTCAAAATGGTCAATGAGTTTGCTCTTTTAAAAATTTTCAGGAACAAACAAGGATTCACGATCTTGTATATTTAGTTGGAGCTATAATAATAATATATGTTGACATTGTAATACAAATTGTCATATTTACATTTCTTTAATAATATTTCATAAATTCAAATTGTTTAAATGTCCCATTTCAGATATCAGAAAGACACAGGAGAGCATGTGCTGAGCTCATATTTAGATAAAAACAAACCATGCTACTGTTGTAGATAACTATAGCTTGCAGGAATAGGACAATATTGATTGTTGAACAGTTTCAAGTTGGTGCTCTCACAACATATGACATGTGGTATTTCTACGCTGAACATTTTTTTCAAAAATGGCATGACATCTAGGTAGGAAAATTGAGAGGAAGGTGGTCATGGCGGTGGTGTGGGGTGTGTTTTTGCTTGAGGACAGGGACATGATGATGATGAATTTGAAGGAGAATTTCCTCCAAATGAGACAGCTAATGTGTGACCTTTGGTTTGCCCTAATCATGGCTCTCATCACACAGCCATGCAGGCCAGTCGTAACATACATATACACTCACATTTACACACACACACACACACACACACACACACACACACACACACACACAGACACACACACACAGACACACACACACAGACACACACACACACACACACACACACACAGACACACACACACACACACACACACAGTTCTCATCACACTCCTAGAGGTGCCGAGGGCATAAATGATTAGCCAGATGAGAGAAGCACAGCCTGTTAGCAGCTAATCACCCTCTCACTCTCCACTATCATAGAAATTAAATCATACTTCTTTTTCTTTCTCACACATTTCCCCCGTTTTTTGTTCTCCCTGGTTCTCTTTTGCTCATCTTCTTAGCAAACTTTGCTCTCAAACTAGCCCTATGTAAAGTTAATTTCCATTTAATCATTAACAATAAGGTTAATGTCCGCTTATTCCTCATAAATAATCCGGTGAAGTTGGGGGGGGGGGTGAACAGTTGTTTTGTTTTTCTTTCCATCAGCCTCTCAGCCCTTCCGTCATTTCTTCTCATCCTTTTCATTCCTTTCACTTCAAGTCCCTCTCCATCTTTTTAAAATTCTCCTTCCCTTATTTCAACAAGTTTTTTTCCTCCTCTCTTTTTGTCCCCTGTGCATAAAAAGACGAATCATTACTTTCCACTTTTACATTTATCAACACCAGCACTTTAATGCATCTTTCTGTATCCAGCCCCAGGATCCAGCTGCATACGGTGCTCAGTCAACGCTAGTGAGGACCTCCAAACATTACCTGATGATTCGCTACACGCTCCTGCCTTACCTCTACACACTCTTCTACAAAGCCCACACAACAGGGGAGACTGTTGTGCGTCCCGTCATGCATGAGTAAGTCACTGAAGTTAACATAGGTGGACTTGTAGTTGAACATGCTAATTTAATTGAGAATACTAATGATGGTGTGCTTGTAACTTTGTAAAATAAATGTCACAGATTAATTTGTGGGTTTCAACAGAAAAAAAATATAGCATACACATTGATGTGTCTCATTAGCATCCTAAGTTTGGAACCAACTATGAATGTTTACATGTCATGTTTTTTCTTCTTTATTCTGTTTTGTTTCATTGGTTAGAATGTAAAAAGATAATGCTGATGCTAATATTAGCAAGATTCAAGGTTGTAAACTGTTTTAGGGTAAGATGACACATGAGGCTACCTTTATAGACAGAAGAATTTAATTTATATTGGCTAAGTGTCAGAACTGCTAGCTTATCAAATACATAATCTACCATATCCTTGGAAACAAACTCATGTAAAGCTTGGTGCTTGAGTCAGAGGGTTGTATGGGCCGTTTTGCCCAAACGTTATGTCCTTTTTGTTACTCATCTCAAAAAACAAAATGCTGAACAGCAGCCAAGGAGCAGAGCTGAATTGAGACATACCCTGAGATACAGTAATTAAGGCAAAGCTATCCAGCTGCTTGACAAACAGTCTGAAGCTTGTAGCCCTATACGTGTCAAATGAAAATCTTTTAATTGTGAAAAGTGTCTTTAAAAATGTTCTAACAGTACACAAAGGAAAACCAAGCTTTAGTCCATACACAAGAAGTGATGGCTGTACGAGAGACAGCTCACTATAGACAATCAGCAGCAGCAGAAAGGCAGTGATCAAAGTGGGCTGTGATGACGATTGAAAGAAGCACACCTATACTGCAATCAACAATGTGTTAAGTGTCAAAGGATATTTCTGGTACGTTATTGTACTATATGTTTAGCCTTGGTCTCCTAAAGGCATTGCATGTATTGGACACACAAGGGTTCCATTGCATTTAAGCTGTATTTTCAGGCAAACTTCATGACTGTCAAAAAGGGAAAAAATCAAAAATGCAGGAAAAAAAATGTTTTTTAGGGTGGGGTGAAAATAAAGGGTGAATTGTTCAAGTTTGAAATGTCTGTATTATGTTTCCATTTCCATTTCTTCATTTGTGAAAAATCTTGAAAGAATCAAAAAATTGCATGGAGGCAACTTTACCTATTTAGTTTGTGTTTAAAGAGTAGATCATGATGAATATAAATATTCCACTTGACTCAATAGTCTGCTTTGTTGTGCACTAGGTTCTACACTGACAGTGCTACATGGACTGTGGACCGTCAGTTCCTCTGGGGAAGACATTTGCTCATCACACCTGTACTGGACCCAGTAAGTCAATATTTACACACAAACACTATGCTCCAGTACACATACAAGTAGTGATTAGGCTTTGGTCTGTCAAATGCATGCCCTCCTCTACCAAACTTGTATGTATGGTAGACATCAAAACTTTGTGATATTATGCAGAAAAGTACACGTCGTACATGAAGAAATGTGTCTCCGAGATGTTGCAGATCAGTTACTCACACAGCCATGCATACACACGCACTCTGACCTCCACTGGGAAAACATGACATGGGATTTTCTTTGTTGCCCTCTCCTCCTCTCATCCTTCTTTCTTCTCTCTTTCATACTCTCCCTCTTTTCTCTCAGCTCTAATGAGAGCACTGACCTCATTACTAGCAGATTAGAATTGTAGATAGAAGTGTGTATATGTGTGGTTGTGCATGTTTGTCTTGGTGCATGTGTGCACGTGTAGTGTGTACATTCTAATGCGTGTGGCGAAACTTGCATGAGAATGTGCACGTACACAACGATTGCGGTCATGTCAAAGTGGCCTGATTAATAAGCAATTTAGCGTGGCCTCTTGTGAATTACAGAATCGTAGAGAGCGAATTGGATTCATAGTAGGGCCAGGAATGCAGTAGCTTCAATCAGAGTGGGAAAGTTTCTCACAAAGAAGTGGAGGGTTATTCTTATGGTGCCTTAGGGTATGAGCTGCCTGCAAGATGACTTTACAGGTTGTTGGACAAGTGAATCAAAAGAAAAACAGCACTAATAGCGTGATGGGGGTAGCAGTGTTGGGTCCTTTCAAAGCCAGGGTCATAGCTCAATTGTAGTTACCGTTAGACACAGAATAGACTGAAAAGAAACCCATTTTCAGTGGGTGTGTTATGGGCTGGCATCAATTATCAGCAACCACTTATTTTTCTGTCTCTTTAAAAGCAATGTGCTCTGCATCAAAGTGCCCTGATAATTGAATTGAGGGTAATGACTGCAAAAGAAACAAAACCCCACAGAGAACTATTATGACCTTGCTTGTGATGGTGAAAAAATGTAGAGCATGGAATTAAAGGTTGGTAGAAAAACTTATTTAGGTGCATGAAAAAGTGTAAGCTGACATTATCTTTATCTGTATCTGGAATGTGACAGAATAAGGAACTGCAGGTACAGTATTCTTTTAACTGATGTTCAGAGGATGCATTCAGCCTTACAAATCTCACTTTCTGCATCATGGCACATTCTGACAGCTTTATGTGAGAAGCGCATCCTTCCATATGTGCAGCGCAGTTGAGTACAGTTAGGATGAGAAGTACAAGATGTGTTTCTCCAAGTGATAGAGTGAAAAATCAATTTGGCCAACAGCTTGGACAAGCAGACAAATAGAGCTGTATGCTTTGGAATAACATCAAGCCCCCTGACAACATTATGTTAATCGGTCAATAGTAAGCTGAGCATAAGCTAACCTCTGACTCACAAGCACTGGAGTTTTTGAAATCTAGAAACGATGTTGGATCTGATGGAAAAAGTCATAGTGATGGCATAAAAAGGAACAAATCAGCCTCAATTAAAAACATTTAGTGTTCTGTTACTGGTATGAAGGTTTAAACTGCTTTTTAGTTTAAAAAAGCATAGTTTTTTTCTTTAAGCAGCATCTGTGAGGCCAGCAAAGAGTGGTTATAAAAACCGAATCCGTTATTGAAAAGAAGCAGGCCAAAGCCCAGTGCAGCACATTGACATTGGCTTTAAAGGCATCTGAGACCTCTGCTGCACCACTTGAAAGAGATTCTTTCAAAATGAAAGATTGGAGGTGGCTGAATATTCATCTTGTGTGGTGACAGGTTACTGCTGAGCCGTGGTGTTGTGGTGTAAACCAGGCTAAGTGCCGGCATTAAGAACAGAGTGCTCGCTGATGCATCAGGCTCTGAAGAGCCACATGAAGAGATAGTGTCAGCTACTCGAGGAGGTCACTGGCTGGTCTTTAGCAACCCTTCACAACCTACCTTCGAATTCCTTTTTCATTATTCTCATGTGTCTCCTCCTCTCCGTCTCTTTCTATTTATCGCTCTGCTTCTCCCTTTCTCTAATGATGCTCTTGCTCTCTCATTCAGATCAGTCAATGCTTTACCCTTGATCTCTGTGATAAACCAGGAGATCTCCTGCACTCTCTCTCTCTGTCACCCCCCTCTGGTCTTCATCCATGTTTCCACTCTCCTCTTGCCCATTACTCGCTTTTCTGTTTAGCTCATCCTTTCATCAAATGTTGGCTCCCTTATCTCATCTGCATTCTCTTAATCAGCTGCTGTCAACTCACCCTTGTGATCCAGCTTCATTTCATCCCATATCTCACCCCTCCCCTATCCTTCCCTCTCTTTACCCCTGTATCCTTCTCTGGCCCTCTCATCTACCTCGGCTACCATCTGATCATTCTGCCAGCATGAATCTTTGGCCCACCTGATCAAAACTTACCTCATGGCTAACGGAGCCTTAGTACTCTAAATGAGGATACAGGCCTCATGCCTTGTCCCTCTCAATCACAGTTAGCAGCCCTGCTAAGTCCGACAGTCCCTTCCCATTTGTCAGGTGAGTGAGTGATTGGCGCCGCAAGCAAATCAGACACCAGAAAACGAGGTGTAGGGGGAGCATCTATTTCCCTAGGCCGTAATACCACAGGCTGTGCAGCATTAGTGACAGGTGATCTGCCTCAAACTGCAAATTTGCCCTCCTAAGGGGACATTATGTCATTTAATTTATTTAGCAGGCCGTTACAGAAATATGCCTCTATCATATTTCACTCTTTTTACTGCTCCACGTGTACCTTTTGGCTGTTTTTGCTTTCCAACTACAAATCAGACCTCCAACTGTTTGATTGTCCCCCTTCATTGTTCCCAGTTTGTTTATTTTCCTTTGCTTCACCCGTTACCTTTTTTTCTGGTTTGTGATGCCAAACCCCAAGTGTCACAAATTGGAACATACTGCTGTGGTGAGAAAGAGAAAGAGCAGTACAGGGATGGTAAGCAAGATGTTGGTGCCATCAATGCCTCTGATAGACAGTCATGGCTTACACAGCTGACATAGTGTATTTCACATTCAGTCTGGTTTGAGAAGGACCTGTGGTTTGCTCTTTTCTTCTGCTGTGCCCTCTGTGTTTATCTTGCTCTCTTTCCCTCTGTACAGCCTTGTCACAAAGAGCAGGGAAGTGACAACGCTATCAAAAGCTCTGCACTCTTCTATTGATTGCTCCTGTCTGTCCCCCACCTTAAGCCATCAAAGGTTGTCACATATCAGTCGTTGCTTGATGCTGTCTTTTCTATCATCTGTTGCATCAGAGCACTGTAGTCTAAAATGTCACAAGGGCTCTGTGGGAACTTAGTATCAGATAATAGTTTTTTTTTTTTTTCTTTTTACATAACCCTGTTTGATGAAAACTTTTTATCTCTTTCCCCATTATCAAGTTGCACTGATGCACAATGTACCCAGTTTTCAGTGGTGTATTATTGCCTTTCTCGGCGTATCAAGTCCCATGAGATTAAAGTGTCAGTGTTGCTGCTGCTAGCTACAATGGGACTCACCAGTTGCAAACATGGTTCAAACACAGGCTTTCACACAAAAGACAGAGCTGACAGACTTTGATGTCTGCACAACAAACTGGAAGCATGAAATTCATTATTCATATATGGTTCAACATGTGATATTTGATAATGATCTTTTTCTTGTTCTCAACAGGGTGTGGACACAGTGCATGCATACATCCCGGATGCTGTGTGGTACGACTATGAAACGGTAAAACTTTGTGGTTTGAGTGTGTCATTTGATAGTACATTGCATTCATGATGTCAAGATTGCATAAGCAAGTCGAATTAGTCTAAAAAGTTCATTTTTTTCAGAGTAAGTGTAAAATTGCTGTTAATTTGGGTATTTCATCATGTTACATACTGTCCTTGAAAGAATCAGAGACTCATGGGAAAACTTTGAACAAAAAGGTACAGGACAAAACCCAGAGATCAATGACATTGATCTGTATATCTTGGGCTCATGCAGTGCCTATGCAGTGAGTTTCATTGCAGAGTCTCTTTAATGAAATTCACTGCATGGGCTAAAAATCACTGCCAGAAAACATCATGTATGGACACTATTTGTCTACATCTGTTATTCAGGTTTCAACTGAAGCATGCAAAATGCAAAGTGGGAACGAACCATACATACATACACACACATACATATATATATATATATATATATATATATATATATATATATATATATATATATATATATATATATATATATATATATATATATATATACATATATATATATATATATATATATACATATATATATATATATATATATATATATATATATATATATATATATATATATATATATATATATATATATATATATATATATATATATATATATATATATATATGAATGAAGATACAATTTTTCCTTACACAAATTTGGTATTTTTATATGTATGGTGGTCGCATCTGTCAAAGACAGTGTGAGAGTAGGCTTTGTATGGCTTTAACAGGCACAAGGGTGTGGGCGTTTCTCATCCCTTCTCATATTACATGCGTGAGGGAGCCAGATTATATAAATATAAATAAAACACCTTTCAATGTTGTGCAATCGTATCCACAAACAAGCCACAACAAGCACGGTGGAGTAGATTTAACATGCTTGACAGTCTTTAGTTACAGTAAGCCAAAAGCCAAAAACATTCAAAGAGAAAATTAGATGACAAATAAGCAAAACAGGATTAATTAAAGGGTTATTGCATTTGAATATGTTGATTGCACAGGTGTACCTAATTAATTTGTTTCATCAGTGTGCACTGGAAGTATCACAAACAGGCTTAAAAGCATTGTGTGACATCAGGGGAATTAACACACACACAAAGGACCACATGTATCACATGAAAGTCTTTGCCTGGAGTTCTTTGTTTGAGTCTGAGAGATGAGAGCGATAAGACGGAGCGGGAGTTAGGACAAAGATAGAGTGAAAGAGGGGACAGGGAAGAGAGAAGAGAGACTATCTCCCTGACAGAGAGATAAAAGAGGTGTTGAGCTCCACTGGGACCTTATTTGGGCGTCACAGTGGTGATGTAAAGCGCCCACTGATCAGATAAACGATTAGATTGGCTGTCTTGCTGCCGGCCCCTTGTCCTGGTTGGTCCCCAGTGATTTTCTGGGTAGGAGGATGGAAGGATGGGGGGGTGTGTGATGTTGTGAAAATGACCATGAAAAACAAGTTTAAAGGGGAGGAAGTGATGGAGAAAATGTGGGACAAAAGAGTGGAAAACAGACGCGATTGGAATGAGAGGAAGATAAACACAGCAAGGACGGTCTATGATTTACCAAGGGAGAAAAGAGAGGGGAGGAGGAAAAGAAAAGAGGGGTTGCATGTGCAGTATACGGAGGAGTGGAAAGATGGATGGATAAGCTAGTAGATAAAAAGAGAAGAGAAGACGAGACCTCCTTAAGGAAGACAATGAGAGTGTGACAAGGTCTGAAATTGCTTGTGGACTCCACTACCTCCAGCCCACACTCACTTGTATGCTACTGTACTGTGCAAAATGGTACATGCCACACACACACTCACACATACACAATCTCACACATACACACACATACACACACACACACACACACACACACACACACACACACACACACACACACACACACACACACACACACACACACACACACACACACACACACACACACACACACACACACACACACACACAGCTCCATGGGAAAGAAAATGGAAAAAAAAAATAATTAGAGCACCACAAGAGAGAATAACTGAACGCAGAGAAGGAAGTAGGTAGACGGAAAATGAGAGGAGAGAGTTTAAAACTGTTGAGGCTGGTCTGAGGAGTCTGTCCTCAGGGGGTCTGAAATTAACTGAGTTCTATCAGGGCCTTTAGAGAAATGAGCTGAGGGGCTAAGCGAGAGAGGGAGAAATGTGTTTTGTCATCTTTAATAAGTGCAACTTTGCAGAAGAGCTCAGCCTGACATTTCATCATAGTAATTTTGTCAAAAATCACATTCAGTCTTTGCACTATCTACTTTTTGTGAAAGCATTTCAGTACATTGAGCAAACGTGTTGGGCAAAGTTAAGCAACAAGGACATTCAGGGTTTTTCCTTGAAATAAAAGTTACAGAACTAGATTAGTCTATTATGGAATCTTGTGAAAGCTGTGTAAAGTCATGGGCTTGTTTATTCTCCTATGTTTTCCAAAATGTTCTACTGAAAACCATAGTACAGTGCAAGTAAAGTTGAAGCTCACAAGTAAGATTATTGTTCTTTTTTCAACAATAGTTAAATGTAAACAGTACTATAAGATTGCTCTGTGTTATCTTGAGAGCTGAAAACTTGAACATATAAAATTGTGCAAATCTCTATGACTAAATGCCAGTGTAAAATTCCTTGTCCATGCTTGTGCAAACTTGTATCCACTGTTCTGACCTTGAAATAGGCAGCCTAAGGATTGCCAGTACAACACATGGGTGAACTAATACATTTGTTTCGTTGTCAGATGGAACGTGTGACAAATCGCAAAACGTGGGTTGATATGTATCTGCCTGCTGAAAAGCTTGGTTTACACATCAGAGGTGGTGCAATCCTACCCACACAGAAACCTGATGTCACCACCACTGCCAGGTACACACACACACACACACACACACACACACACACACACACACACACACACACACACACACACACACACACACACACACACACACACACACACACACACACACACACACACACACAAACTCTTTGCTATCAGCTCAAACACTGCTGATGCTCTCATAGACTAATTACAGAGCCGTATTTTCAAATTAGCACATAACCACTCACAGAAGTATCCACCGAACAACTCTTTGTCACTCGTGTAAGCATGAATGCATCCGGATGTATCTGACCCATGTGTACAGACATGTATACATGAGTTAAAGACATGTTGAACTTGCTTGGTGTAGAGAATGGTAACGATGATATAATGTTTGACTTTTGTTTGTGTTTATGTGTTTGTCTATAGTCGGCGCAACCCCATGGGTTTGATTGTCGCTCTTGATGACAGAAACCAGGCATCTGGGGAGCTGTTCTGGGATGATGGAGACAGCAGAGGTATTGTGTGTGGAGCTATAGAAATGTGTGTGAGACAGACACACAATGTAGGGTTTTAATAATGAGCTCTGATTTGAGATGATGTTATTAAGCTGTATTCACATTGCCAAGTGAAGGCCACATCTGCTCTTTTTTTTCCCACAGACACTGTTAAATCTGGCAACCACATCCATTACCAATTCTCTGCTATTTATGTAAGTGTCCCTGTACAAATCTATGCCACCCTTCGCTCTAGCCCACATATTCTTTTTGATCTCAACTCAAGTGCATAGTTCAAAACCACAAGAGACTTTAGACTTCCCCTGTCCAGAACACTGGCATGATTGATCCATGGTGTGTAGCCAAAGCTTTGTTAGATCAAGCACTCTATGTTCCACAACACTCAGGAATGCCTTGCATGTTTTAAACATGCTGATGATGTTCTTTCTGCACGCTAGCATTGCAGTGGGTTGACAGAAAATCTATTGGAGCAGCTGTTTGACTGATAGACAAGAGCTTTGGGAGTTGATAAGCTAGTTGCTTTACCAGTATATCTGATAACAGCAGGAAATGTAAGCTGTGATTGCACACTGCAATGGATCCTATCAATTCTTCCAATCTTCTACTTATGGAAACAAAAAAAAGAAAATAAAATACCCTAAATTATCGGTACTACTCTGAAGTTTAACTTGTAATATAAATCTGTCTCATACAGGGAGTACTGACTCTGCAGGTGAAGCATAATGGCTACAGTGACCCAGCCAACATTATGTTTGAGGACATCACTATCCTGGGTTTCCCTGATCCACCCACACATGTCAATGTGACTCATGTTGAAACAAGCAGCACCACTCAACTGCCAAACAGCAATATCCAGCATGATGCGGCCAAAGAGGTAAAGTGGCAGATCTTCATAAACAGTGACTTTGCAAAACAAAAATGAAAACTGACATATCCAAACTGGTAAAAAAAAAAAAAAACTTTATACAACGGACAACTTTTTAAGATTAGCTTTAGATTGAGTGATGATGTAATGTAAAGAGGCGGTTGTGGCTCAATGGTACATTTGGTCATTTCTTAATCAGAAAGCTAATCTCAGCTTCCTCAGGCACATGCCGAAGTATTCTTGAGCAAAACAATGAACCCAAATTGCTCCCGATGACATAGCCAGCAGTGTGTGGATGTACATGAATGAGACCGGCTGACACTAATCTGCACTTTTCATGGCATCCTCTACTATTAGTGTATGAATGTGGTGTGAATGACTGCATTTGACATGTATAAGAATGCAATGTTGGCAAGGTCCAGCACAGGGTGGAGCCTCTGCTTTACTCAGCTTTAAATTTTGGTTTCACTGATCGTAACTTTGTTATACCACTTCAGTGTCATATGGCATCCAGCAGCCCACAGCAGCATTTTCCATAAAGAGAAGCTGGGACAAACTCAAACCCTCCATCGCACCAAAGAGCAGAGAGACAGTTAGCCACTGGCCAGTGGATACAGACACACATTCAGCTGCTAGAGCCTGATATATTGCCTCCAGCTTGGAGCCAAGTAGAGAGTTAAAATTGGATCTAGGTTTTACGGGTAGATAGAAGCTGAAAGCACGAAACAAAAATGGTAATACTATCTGTTTTCTGCTATCAATTAAAAACTACAATGTCACTGGTGTTTTTTTATATATCTGATTGTTTAGTCCCCAATATAAAAGCCAAGGAAATTACATCTTGGGGTGCCAAAATGTGTAACAGAAAGTAATCTATAGTTAGAAATTGTACTGAACTAATAACACTTTTAAAAATATGATATACATAAAAAGTGGCCTGATACTGTTTCACTGTCCATAGTCACAATAAATGTCAAACCCCTTCAAAGGCATTTCCAGGAAAACCTCGCTGCACTGATACAGCACAGCTGCCAGTTGGATGAGGTCTACGAGACAGACTCTTGTAGGCGTCTGCCATTTGTTTCAATCCGTCCAAATGTGAAACCATTACTGTACATTTCAAGGTTAGCCTCTTAAGTGTAAGAAATGATAACCATGTACATTTGCTGAGAACCATAAAAGCTCTGTTTGAGTGTGTGTAGGTGTGCATGTAAGAGAAAGACAAAAAAAGAATGAGAAATGATGACTAAGAGCAGCGATCCCACAGAAGGCGCCCAGGGTTATGAGCAAGAGCCAAGAGTCTATAAAGTGTCAAGAGGTTTAGTTAAGTAATACCAAAAAGATTTGCTTTGAGTGCACATGGGTTTGTGTGTGTGTATGTGTGTGTATGTGTGTGTGTGGCCCTGGCTTATGCTTGTGTACATTTTCAAGGTCTCACTGGTCAAACACACACAAGCTTCAATTTATCAAATGAGTCTCCCAGTAATCATTTCCGGGGGGTGAAGGGTAAATGTGCTGTTAAACCTAAACTGGAGCTTGCCATGTCCATCAGTCTTTGTAAGCCTTGTTGTTCTGGGCCTTGAATGTAGCTCACAGCAGCCAAACATCATTAGTTCTGTATGGAACACAAGCATCTCCCTGCACCATCTTTTTACTTGATGGTGTTGCGCTGTTTTTAGACTATTTGGACCAATCTCTGCCTACTACATAGCCTACGGTTAAAATACACTGGATGCATCTGCAGTGCATCCACGTTCCACTATGGCAAACTGATCAAATAGGTTTCATTCAAATCAATCTGTCAACTTACACAGGATCTGTTCTGTTGCAATATCTCCGGGTAGCTGGTATGTCGTGTTGCAGGTAATATACAGCCTTCCTATTTTTGATAGACGCGGGCTGTGACTAATAAACCCAGTTTAGGGAAGATAAAGTGAGACATGAAGTCCTGACTGGAAACTACCTAAAATACCAAATGACTTTCAAAACAAAGTAAACCATGTCAAAATCGTTTTGTATTTAGCTTGACTACAATGATGAGCGGGCATAATGAGCCAGACCAGGGGTTAACTGGTTTGAGGTTTTAGAACCTATAATGAATGAAGGAAGACTTATCAATGAAGTAGGAAGTGCAGGAACTTCTTGGTCTCATGACTCCAGCTGTTTGTCAGTCATGCTGCTTGTCGGACTAAACATACAGCCGGTGTAAGTTGACAAACACAGTCAAGACGCAGCGCAACGGAGTTGCACTGCAGACGTATCTGGTGTATTTCAGGCGTTAGTCTGCATCATCAACAAAGTATGTGTAAAAGTGTCTTGTCTTCATTTGCCTAAACTCAATCATGTTTCTTTCAGTGCCTGCTAGTAGCCCCCCTTCCCAATCTTGTATTATACAGTCGTCTTTATTTTCCCAAAATGCTCTGCCTTGTGAGTCCAATAAGATGCATTTTCTAAAATAGAATAATTGGAGCATAATTCCCAAGAAAAACAACACACAGGCACCCTTACACACGCACACACACACACACACACACACACACACACACACACACACACACACACACACACACACACACACACACACACACACACACACACACACACACACACACACACACACGCACACACACACACACACACAAAAAAAAAAAAAAAAAAAAACATTGGCAAAAATCTCTGGAGCCCCCTCACCAGCTGAGGATGGTTCAGATGGTGACTGTAGTGTCTGGAGTGAAAGGGGCTCCCCGAGATTTGTTGTAAGAATGAGTCATAATTCCCAACTGAGGCTGCTGAAATGGCAAGGGAAATTAACAGCTGTGTCTTAATTGATAGCACACGCAACACCAAGCACGCACTCTGTCTCAAGGAAGTGTGTCTGGGCTTAGTTGCATAAAAAGGATGTTTGCTTGGAGGAAACTTGAGGGGGAATGTTCTTACAGTGGCATCCTTGGATTTATACCTCTTTCTTTTTTTCCATCTCTGCTTCTCTCATTCACACACACTCACATGTACAGGTTCTTTTCCTGAAAGGCCTGTCCTTGAAACTGGGGGAGTCCTATGCTTTGAGATGGGATGTTGTGGAGGAGGAGTACCAGCGCTTTGACTGTCATCCAGAGGAGGATGCAGATGAGGCTAAGTGCAAGGCCAAAGGTTGCATTTGGAAGGTGAGAGTTTTGTGTAAATTGATTATTCCTACATTAAATCACCAGACAATGGGAAAACGTTTGCCTTTCTCACGAAACTGAGAGGTTCTGCTTTTCTCTTTAACCCCATCCAGCCCAGCAACCTTGAAAAAGTCCCATGGTGCTTCTATCCAAAAGACTATGGATATACTGTCACAAGAACCCAAGAAACTAGCTCAGGCATGACAGTTGATATCACTCGGAACAGCAAGTATGGGAGCAGCCGTCTCGTGGGGTCACCAGACATTAACACCCTCCGTGTTGAGATCCGTTACCACACTAGTGATATGTTGCAGTTCAAGGTGTGTTTTTCCTTTTTTGCTGGTAGTAAAAATGTTCTTCTTTAGTATTGAGCTCTTCTTATTCACGGTTATTCTCTGATTTTTATTTCTATTGAAAATATGCACAGTGCACACATTGCCCAATTTGTGGATATATTTGTAAACTAACACCCCTTCGCTTCTCAGATCTGGGATCCAACCACAGAACGTTATGAGGTCCCGGTGCCACTGTCTGTCCCTGCCACACCTGAGACTGATGAGAACAAAAGGAATTATAAGGTCCACATAACTGACAATCCCTTTGGCATCCAGGTCACCAGGAAAAGTACAGGAACCAAGATGTGAGTGCTTTTGTTTCTGCCTGCCTATTTTTTACTCTGTTTCTTAGTCATCTCAAAAATTAACCATGTAGGGTGGGTTTTATTTTGGTTTTCAGACTTCTGAACAGAGTTTGGAATTTGCAGTTTCCAGGTTCCCATTGTTTACTTTAATTTTGTGGTGTGTTTCATGTTGTTAGCTTGTGTTGCAGTAGTTTTCCCTTTAAAGAAAAATACAAATTTAAAGTGGGGGTTTGGTGCTTTTTTAAGGCTCAACACTGTCCCTCTGGTACCCCAGAAGTTGATTTTCATCTTAAAAAGAAATCATTAATTTTCTTGCACTGGTGAAATGGACTTTATTACAGCCTCTGTCTGAAAAACTTATTTTAGCTGCTTTCTCTATAAGGCTCCCTCCTCCACAAACCCCCTTCCCTCTGATTGGCCAGCCGTCTGGAGACCTGTAGGGGTCTATCTATGGACAGACCTTGTTGTTTTAGGCACACAACCTCCAAGGTGTCACAAACCAAGTAGAATATATCCTTATGTGATAACCTCATCATTTCAGCAAGTCTCGAAGGCTCTGTAAAGATCTTGTGCTGCTTTTGGAAGGGTACATTTCAAGCAGTTTACAGACAGATTCAGGGATTTCTACAACACATGAATATGGAGCAGTTTGAAAATCTGCATGCTTAGTATTGACACTCAGCATTTTTACTTTATATCTATGTTTAACATTTGGTATAGCATAATACCCCCTCTTTAACTTTGATGAAGCTCTGCTTGGATACTGGTTTGATGAATAATTCACAGTTTTGACTGCCCTAATTATCAAACTAAATAAAAATACATTCCATGCTATATTTTTTTTCTGTAAAAGGAATGCAATCCTGTCTTGTCTCTTAAATAGCCCACCATAGGGTAGTGATGCATAGGGCCATTTCAGGCAAAATAGATTCACACATTAACAAGCAATAAAGCAAGACACTAGATAAATGTTCTGTTCTACTATTCCCAGGCAAAATGCAGTTTTTCCTCCCTGTGAGAATTAAGCTACAATGCTGAGTCAGCTACCCTTTTGCCCAATCAGATATATGCAGACAAGTTACTCCATGTATCAGCACCTTAAAGCCTTTGAGTAGTTTCCTCTCATTCAGCAGAAGCCATGATGTCATACGAAGCAGCATAGCATCAGAAAGTCTTTTCTTCAGTGAGGGTGACATTATTCTGTAGTTTAGCCTCTCGTGTTTTTAGGAGTGTCAGTTGAAATGTTGCTAATTAAAATTTATGAAGTATATCGAAGGGATGCCTGCAGTTTCTTCTGGTTATTATGCTTATTTGTGTCAAACATGTTGTGAATAACTTCCTTTGACAATAACACCCGTTCCCCCTTCTTCTTCCATCTTTCCCTGATTTTAATCCTCTGCCATTTTTCACAGCTGGGACTCCTCTCTGCCAGGTTTCACATTCTCAGACATGTTCATCCAAGTGTCAACTCGACTGTCATCACAGTTTGTCTACGGCTTTGGAGAGACAGAGCATCCCACTTTTAAACATGACCTGAACTATCACACCTGGGGCATGTTTTCCAAGGACCAGCCTCCTGGTGTGAGTATCACACTTCAGCACTACTGTGACTTCACACATTTATGGGCATGAGAACATGACTATCATGATTTTGCTCATCTGAAGTATGTTACACAATGCTGCTGTTAAGTGCATTATTTCTTTTAGAGGATGTTTGACTGTCAATGATTTCAATGAATAAGATTTGACTCTGAGGAAAATTATTGTTTACAGCATTGGCATGTTTCAGCCAAACCAATTTTGAGCTTGTTACGCCATATAAAACTGTGCACCCTGCAGTGACTGTCTTTAACATCAAACCCTCTAGAGACCGCAGAGGTGACTTGTAAACAACCTCCCCACACAGTATGTAAACTTGTCTCTCCACCATCTGTGTCACTTTGATGTGTTGCTCTTGATGTGAACTGCGGTTATGGAGTGTCATCATGTTTTCCCTGCTGGTGTCAAGGCCAGACAGGATGAGATTTCTACCTGCATCAGCATCATCAAGCCTAATTGCTGAGCTGTCAAGATGGCTCTGCGGGGTTCAGACGAGTGTCGCAGGGCCCCTTGGAGAGAGCGGGGGAATTAGAATGAGGGTTAAAAGAGTGGAAAACTGAAGGAAAATTAGAGGAAAAACATACACTGCAGACATCTTGAGCGACAGATGACATGAAGTCTACATTTAGACAGTATTTGATACACTTTTAACACACCTGGTAAAACCAAACTTTACAGGAACAGGGCTCAATGTTAATATAGCTGACAATATTAATTAATACTTCAAATAAATTGGTGAACACATTTAATATAAACAGACTGTGAATTTAAGAGCTGTGGTAGTACCAGTCGGTATGAACATGCTTGGCACATGGATATCCTCTAGGCAGGTAACACAATTTTTATGGTTGAGTTTATTTCTAGTCTTTACAATCTCCTTTAACTATATCATCAAAAGATTACAGCCAATAAGGAAACCTTTTTCACTGAAGCTCAAGCAGAAGTTCAAACACTACTGAAATGTCTTGCCTGTCAGTGGGTAGAGTCCTGTGTCACAGTGGTTTCAGCCATGTTTAAAGAGCAATGATGTGTAAGATGCTCTGTGTGAATGATGCCATTTGAAATTTGTGAAATCAATAAACTAGAGTTTCAGATACCATTTGTTTTAGTAAAGGAAGATTGGATTTGAAAGTTTTTGAAGGAAATTCTGCCATTTCATATTCAGGTTAAATTGGGGTCACACAGATGTGAACTGCAGCACTGGTTTGATATTGAAACCGTTTTAATTGAGGAAAATGTATCTTTGTGGTTAGGAACTGAGGGCATGTCTTTGTCATTATCTCAGTTGTGTGGGATGAAATGTGACTCCATAATTAGACTGCTACAATCCATAAGGGTCTATTGTAATTGTCAAAACAGACCCTTCGAGAGAGACCTAGAAAATGCTGGCATTCACTGTCACGACGAGTTAGTAGAAAAGTCAATGACCTTTCTTCTTCTCGAGTCAGGCCATAACACGATGCAGCAGGGCCACAAGGACATAGCCACTCACATAGCATAAAGGCACGCATCCAAACAAAATTGGTACATAGAGAGCAAGTCCTCAGAGCTATTGTATTAGAGTAAACCATCCCTCGTGAACCAGAGGAGCAAGGCTGATGAAGTGTGACATGCCCGTGAGTTTTCTTTGCAGGACCTTGACATCTACAAGTGGCAGGTCTGCTGTCCCCCGACACCTTTCTATCTGTTCCTCATAGCCCAGTCTGTCTGCTTTCATACTCATCTAAACACTGAAGGATGCAACAGGATCGTCACAGTGCAAATAAAGTGCACAGACATAAACTCAGTTCATCCTAACCGGAAACTGTGGATGTAGGGAATTATTACTGGAACTTATACAACTGGTGTGTGCATTCAGAAAATCAACATGGCTGCACTACCATTGCACCTAAGCTTTAAGTATCATTTATGTTGAGTACTGATACCAATGTGTAAGACAACAATAGCTTAAGCTTGGCCAGAAACCTCAACCTCTAACCAAAAGAATTTAAGAGAGGGACTACTTAAAAGAAAATAGTTTGTGTCAGCTTGCATGGTTGTAAGAAAAAAACTTTGGAAAACTTATTGTTCTGTTGACAGCATTCAGAGCAAGCCTGCAGTAGCAGTGTTGAAGTTGTAACCCTAAAATACATTGAGAAATAACCTGTCAGGTGTAAAGAAAAATGTTCATGAATAAATGAAGCTGCGCCCAAACAAACATGAGAACAAATCACAGAACAGACTGGTTATTCCAACAACAGTCACATTTCCTTTTTCATTCCTGCTCTCTGCTTCTGCTACAGTACAAGATGAATTGCTACGGAGTGCACCCCTTCTATATGGGCCTTGAGACCACTTCTGATGCTCACGGTGTCCTCCTACTCAACAGCAATGCCATGGGTGAGAGAAACACACATGCAAACACATTAACACTGAGAGGCCCACATGCTGGGCCATAAACATGGATTGCCAGTTTATGCACAGCCCTCATGCAAATTAAAGCAGACGCTCACATGCACACAGATTCACACCCAGTTTAAACAGTAAGTACTTATATATTAATGAGCTGGGATATTTCTATGTTATGTAGCACATGTCCTTTTACAGGCAGTCTTATGTAAGACAAACACTCTTCTTCTCTTTACAATTGTGTTAATGCACTAAAGGGAAACCTGATTTGTTGAGAAATAAGTAAGGGTTTCATTTCTTACATCTTGCCCTCGATTCCTAAATTGATTTCTTGATCTTAAAGCACTTAAACACATTGTTCTATGCAGAGCTCAGAAAATGGAAGTAAGTGCACACATACATACCACTTGGTATTAGATATTGAGAGACACAATCATCTTATCTGCCATCTGTCCAGATGTGACTTTCCAGCCTACTCCAGCCTTAACATATCGAACTCTGGGAGGCATTCTGGATTTCTACATGGTCCTGGGACCCAAGCCTGAGGAGGTGGTGCAGCAGTACACTGAAGTAAGTTTCTGGGACTTTTGGTCTGTTTGTGTGTGTGACTGTGTGCATGCATTAGTGTGTGCTTTCTGTGTGTGTTTCTGTGTCTGGCCCTGGGCCGCTGTTGATGGACTGCAGCAGCTGGGAGTTCTTCGCTTCATTGCGCCCTCTCATTTAGCCTATCTAAACACACACACACACACACACACACACACACACACACACACACACACACACACACACACACACACACACACACACACACACACACGCACACACACACAATCAAACAAACACACCAACACGTTATATGGATGCTGTCCTGTTTTCCAACAAAACAACATTTCTATGCTGAACTGTTTTGACTTCCTTGTTTGTTTTTCCTCTTTACAGCTGATTGGACGACCTGTTCTACCTGCCTATTGGTCCCTTGGGTTCCAGCTTTGTCGCTATGGATATGCCAATGAGACAGAGATATCAGATCTTTACAGGGACATGAAAGCAGCAAAAATACCTTATGTAAGGTCCAAAATTTGTAAAAATGACATTATCAAAAGTAATGTTTCATTAATGTACCAGAGAGGAATAAATTCAATTCAACGCTTATTATCTCAAATGGTTCTGTACAGTATTAAGATTTTTACAAAGTTCAACCAGATATTAGATGAGATTTATGAACAGAAATGAATCATTTAAATTTGTATGTCAGTATTTTATTTTTATCTGTCTCAGTTACCAAACCCTGGAAAAAATACAACCATTCAAATCATTATTAAATGTTGTATAATTAGGATCTGTTAAAATATTCATTTATGGAAACATGAAAAATAAATTGATAGATAATTAGAATTAGAATGTTGGTTCCAGCACAGTGATTTATTATGGTTTTCAAAAAGACTATTACCATCCATTCTGTGTCTTTTTGACCTGAACTGAACAAATGAGATTTTGTGGCTTCCTCTATTACTAGATTGTAGAATATAGGAATCCACTCATTGAAATGTATTGGACTGTTTCCAGTATCTTATTTTGGATTATATGATTTGTTGTTTGTAGACACTAACTACATGAAAAAAATGCCCTAAAGAAGTTACTGGGATGAAGCTGAATGGTGGACGAGTTCTTGGACTACACTGAGCACATTCTGTTTAACCATATTAAAAATGACCTGTAATTCCTTTAGAGATCCATCCATGTAGGTTTAGCTTCCTCTTGACATTTTTGCAAAGGGTTCACATTTGAACTACATGTCTTGCAAGACATAGCAAGGAATCATGTTAAAGAAAAGTAGGTATAACCTTAAAGACCACAGTGTCAGTATTTGACCGACACAAGGTGCTCTTCATAGGAACAAATTCAGATGCTCATCAATTACTGAAGAGAAAATCAGAATTCCCTTTCATGCGAATCAAGTGTCAGTAAAAACTTGCACTGCAAGTAATGACAGCCAATAAGAGTCATCTACATGTTTAACATAAAGACAGAAGCAGCAATTTAAGAAGGCCATGAGCTGCAGGGATGATACTATAATTATCTTAACTGCAATTAATTAAAATCTTAACATGTTTTGCTGTAGGATGTGCAGTATGCAGACATTGACTACATGGAACGTCAGCTGGACTTTGTCCTGGACCCTGAGTTTGATGGGCTGCCTGCTCTGGTTGATAGCATGAGAGATGAGGGCATGAGGTTCATCTTTATTCTGGTAATGTTTCTATATGTATTGCTGTGTTTACACAATCAAATTGTTTAGTGATATGATAAAAACCAATCAGTAAGGGTGATAATAAATGGGGATGTTAGGATGCCCAACATTTAATTCTGCCTCTTTCTTCTCTTTTACATGTTACTCATGACTTGTCTGTTTATGATTCCAGGATCCAGCCATTTCAGGCAATGAGACATACTACCCAGCCTTTGAGAGAGGCAAAGAAGCTGATGTCTTCATCAAATGGCCCCAAAACCTTGGTGGTGACATTGTGTGGGGGAAGGTAAGCTAGCACAACTGAAAGGGAAAGCAAGTGGAACAAACACAAGCAGGTGTTGAAATAATGGTATAGAAAGAGTAGCTTTTTTGTAATTACTTGTTTTTATTTGTTTTTCTAGGTTTGGCCAGATTTCCCCAATGTTACAGTAGATGAAAGCTTGGACTGGGATACCCAAGTAGAGGTAAAGAGATTCAGTATTTTACTTCACAATACATTGAAAGTAGGTTCAAACACAGCTCATGACATGATTCAAGAATGACCCTCATTGAAATTTCATTGATCAAAATGTGTGAAATCTTTAAAACTAGTTGGATTGTTTATTTCTCAAACTTTGATTAACTAACCATTTGATCATCCATCCCTAGAAATACAGGGCATTCACGGCATTCCCTGATTTCTTCCGCAAACAAACAGCTGACTGGTGGCACAGAGAGATTGCGGATTTCTATCACAACGTCACAAAGTTTGATGGCATTTGGATTGTGAGTGAATAAAGTACTAATCATTTCAGTAAAGCAATCTTGTTCCTTTATTCTGCCTGACAGGTGTTCTTAATTTGCTGTCCATTGTCTTCATCTGTAGGACATGAATGAGCCTGCCAGTTTTGTCCATGGCACAGTTGGAGGGGTGTGTCTAGGCAATGAGCTTCTTGAGTTCCCTCCTTACATGCCTCGTAAGACCCATGCAATTCTACTGTTTGTTCTCCTTGTTCGTAACAAGATTATAGAGCTTGAATGCCAGCAGATGGAGAATGCCGTTTAAAAAAATTCAATGTGATTGTTTTTTTCTGTGTTTGTGTCCAAAAGCCCTGGAGTCTAAACATCTTGGCTTAAAGCACAAGACATTGTGCATGAACAGCGAGCAGATCCTCAGTGATGGAAAGAAAGTCAGACACTACGATGTCCACAATCTCTACGGGTGGTCGCACACCGAGCCCACATACAAGTGAGTCACATTTATACTTAATGACGCAAATATGTCACCTGTTCTTGGAATACCAATTAATATAGTATTAGTGGTGCTGCGAGCCTTGAAACTTGATGCTGCCAATTCTTTTAGGTGCCTCAAGTTTTCTCAAGTACTTGAAGCCATGTCTGTCAGCTTAAAAGTAGTGTTGGAACATACAGGTGCCATACCCTCATGAGCATTAATCAAACAGTATTGTACTGCATGAAGTAGTGTAATGCCATATAGATGTCAAGGAAAGGCGATTAATAATGAAAGAGGGATAGACCATCAAAACGTTTCAAGACTGAGGTCTTTCTTACAGAGTAACTGTATAAAAAGTCATGGTGTCAGTGAGAGGAAGAGGTTTGGTGTACCCAAAGCTGCAACCGAATCAGAAGAGGTGTGAAGAGGCTGAATTTTAGAATACATGTTGGTGTATATATCAATTGCTTATTTGTTCTATGTTCTAATTTCAGAGCACAATAAGGACTGCAAAATTTTCAATGAAAAAATTGAAAAACTGAAGTGTTCTAAAAACTTTTGACACTTGGTGTAGTCCAAAGTTATGATGTGGTTTCACATAATGTAAACATGGACTATAACCGAGATGTGCTTATATTGATTCTTCAACTATTCTTAATTTGTAAATAAACCAATAAGCATAATTATCCTAGCCCTACGTAATCCCTGTGAGATTAGATGTGGTTAAAGAGAAAAGAGAACAGGAAGAGCAGAAACTATTATTACAAATGCACTCATGTGAAAAAGGCCACAGGGAATACATTACTGACATATTCCGGCTATCCAGAGAAGTACAGTCTCATCAAATCTTTACGATAATAATCACCAATAGTGGAGTGCATTGGTCCTTGTAGTGAAATTCTCATTCCAACAGGGAACACAGATTGCAGAGTGAGCAAACAGAAAAGCCTGGGAGTGCTTAGCACCTTTGGGCCACAAGCCCAGGCGCTTCATCTTAGGAAGTGTTCCATTTTAGCACCGTCCTGGATTTAACAATCACAATTAATTGGCTTGTCAGCTTCCAAATGAATGCACTTTATTTAAGAGGAAGCATATACTTTTACATTCTACTTGTTGTTGGTTTGTTTATGTCTTTATTTTTCTTGATACAACATAAGTCACTGAGTCTTTCTTCTTTGCAGTGCACTACTGAGTGTGACGGAAAAAAGAGGCATTGTGGTGACCAGGTCCACTTACCCCTCCAGTGGGAAATGGGCCGGACATTGGCTGGGAGACAACTTCAGCGGCTGGGACCAGCTGTACAAATCCATCATTGGTATATACTTAGACATTTACTGAACACATACTATTTTTGTTTAGTTCAGTTCTATGACTTGTGCCTCAGGCAAACTTTAAAGAATACAATGATGAAATTTGAGCAATAAAGCAGAGTAAAAGGAATGTATAACTTGGCATAACAAGCCTATCGTCTTGTTCTACAGGCATGATGGAGTTCAGTCTGTTTGGCATCTCTTACGTAAGTATCCTCATTTGATCTTGGTTTTGACAAGACATAATCGTATTGATGTGACCTTGTCCTCTCTAAGTAGATTATAGTGGTCTGACTGGTGTTATTTTGTTTGCAAGACCCTTTGATCAAAGGACATCTTATGAGGCATGTCATTACAAGCCCCGACCCTACCAAGAGACCCCTCATAAGTCAACCATGATCTGAAATGTTCTTATGATTTGTGTCATCTTAAAAGTAGCTTCTGAAGTGGCTTTGCTTGTTTGTCCCTCGTCTTGTTATCTTTATGTCTGTCCCTTCCTCTTCTTATCACACTGTCCTTTTCCTGTCTCTCATCTCTTTGGAGTGACTTATAATAATTAAACTGACACCTTATCGATTACATTTATTTTGAACCATTTGCATGCCCGGAGCAAAGCCGCAGGGTCAGATACACAGCAACACTCACTCATGTGGTGTCACACTCAAGAACACTTTAGAAATATGACCCTTGCAACCAAAGTAGAATGACCCTGATTCCTGTGGTTGAGGAAGCTTGTTAATTGCCAGCTATCTTTCTGTGTCTGCCTTTTTTCTTGTCCTGACCCTTTTTGTTCGTCCTCTCTCACAGACTGGTGCAGACATTTGTGGGTTCTTTAACCCGGCCGAGTATGAGATGTGTCTGCGCTGGATGCAGCTTGGTGCCTTCTATCCATATTCACGCAACCACAATGGCAAGGGTTATCCGGTGAGTGGATATAAAACAAAAATCAATCACAGTTAGATTTACTGGAGTGTTAACTAATTGAAAAAATCTTGCTCACTGATAGGTGCACCTTCAAGTCAGAGAACAGTATTCTGTCTGCCATCAGTCAAAACATACACAACACACAGCACACTTAAATGTCTGCATTCGTCAGATGGAATATGTGTGCAATGAACACACCTCAATAAATTATGGGTCAGTAAATTATAAATACACAGACTACCAAAAAGAGGGCTGTATTGCACTTATTCAAGAGTGCCTAACTGTGCCTGTGTGGACAAGCAACTGGACAAGCACTATGTTAATTACACACTTGACGGCAATGCGATGGTTAATTGTTGATCAGAGCCATGGCAAAGTATAAAAAATATACCCACTAACGTGCAAAAAGTTAGATGAGTCAAGGCTTTGAATCTGAGATACTGAAGTTAACTCTGGCAAGAACTTACTCAGGTCAAATATCAAACTAGTTGCACCAGGCAGCTGGATGAGGTTTTGTTACCTACATGCATTACAGAGCAGTTCATGGAGGCAGCTTGAAGCTGTAGCACACCTGTTGCAGATAAGTGACAAAATAAGCCTATTTCAAGAATGCACTACTTGTATAAAGAAGGCAGCACTGCTACCTTGGTAGATGTGCGATGACAATTTAGGGGGCCCTGGACTAGACCCATAGTTAGAAGAAAACACAATTTTGAATGCCCAACAATCCACCACTAAGATTTTAGTCTCATATTTGATGAGCTTCATATTGTTTTAATTTATTTTTTAGATTTTATTTTAAAATACTCGCTTTTAAACTTCTCAAGGTTCCATTTTGTCACAGAAGAAAAACTTCCAACCATCCATCCTTTTTTCACCGCTTATTTGGGTTGCTAGGGCAGCAATGTCATCAGTGAAGACCAATGACCTCCCTTTCTCGGCCACTTCCACCAGCTCCTCTGAAGCATTCCCAGGTCAGCTGAGAGATATGATCTCAAGCATGTCCTGGGTCTACCTCTGGGTTTCCTCCCTGATGCCCAAAACACCTCCCCGGGGAGGGGTCCGGAAGCATCCTCGCAACATGACTGAACCACCTGATCTGGCTCACTTTGTATGTGGAGGAGCAGAGGGTGTACTCTGATTCCCCCCCTGGATGTCAGAGCTCCAAACCTAATCTCTAAGGCTGACACCCAGACACCCTGTCATTTCAGGCGATATGGTCACTACCCACAGTTTGTGGCAATAAGTGAGGGTTGGAACATAGACTGACCAGTAAATTAAGAGTCTTGCCTTCTTGCTCAGCTCTCACCTCACCACAACAGAATTGCTATCCCAATCTTTCTGTTGGCATCTTGCTCCATTTTCTTCTCACTCATGAACATGACTTCCAGATCCCGAACTCCTCTGGTCGGGGCAAAGACTCTCTTCTGACCCAGAATGAGCAGTCCAACCTTTTCCGGCCAAGAATCATGGCCTCAGACTTAGAGGTGCTGATCTCCATCCCTGCTGCTTCACACTCGGCTGAAAACTGCCCCAGTGTAAGCTGGAAGTCAGTGTGTGATGAAGCCGGTGGGACCACTTAATCTGCAAAGAGCAGAGATGGGATCCTCAGGTCCCTGAATCCAACTCTGAACATAAAAATTGCAGCTTAAAATGTATTCGTAATATTTGTTAGCAATCTAACTTTATCCTCTTCTCTTCAATTACACGAGAAGGAGAAGAAAAAGTAAACAGGAAAACTAAGGATTAAACATTTCCATTTCATACCTTTGACATTTTGCTTTGCCTTAATAGCTAGATGAGAACAACATACAGAAAAAAAAGATCGACAAGATGCAAATGCAGAAAGGGCAGGTTCTAGTATGAGGCAAATTCCTCCAATCCCCCTGAAGTATGGCTGCATCCTCCAAAAAAAATGCCATTTCTGCTTCATATCTCCCTAAATGGAAGAGGCATATGATTTTAGACATTATGACAACAGATTACACCATCCTTAAATGACACCAACCCAGGTAACTGTTGCTGAAGAGATGACAATCTGCTTTAGCTAGCATCCTTTTCACAAAGCATTTAGTTTACTAAATATTCCTGTTTGAAAAAAAAAATCTGGCTGCTTTCCCCCCACCCCTCTTTCTCAACCTGTGTCTGACATACAGGAACACACAAAAAAAGATAGACCTGTTTGCTGCTGTAGTGTTGGTGGCATTCATTCTAGCGGTGACCTTTTCGAGCGTTGGAACACATCTGAGAAATTCAATAACGCCCGTCCGCAGATCGATCCCACTGGGCGAACTTTCACTGCACTGGAGTCTGCAATACTAGACAGGACACAAATGTGTGTGTGTGTGTGTGTGTGTGTGTGTGTGTTTGTGTGTGTGTGTGTGTGTGTGTGTGTGTGTGTGTGTGTGTGTGTGTGTGTGTGTGTGTGTGTGTGTGTGTGTGTGTGTGCCTTTGCTTTTTAAACGCATGGGGGATATAATTGAATTCTCAAGGTGATCTGGGCACCAATGCACAGTACCTAACCTCAACTCTAGCACTTCTACATACACACACACACACACACACACACACACACACACACACACACACACACACACACACACACACACACACACACACACACACACAGACTATGATTCCAATCGTTTAATAATGGCTTGTGAATAGGTGTTTAAACATGGAGGAAATTGACAGGAAAAAACACAAACACACACAGGGCAGGAGTGGGACACTCAGAATGACAGCTTTGGAGCAAAAGACAAATCAGGGAAAAAGAAAGTAATAGAAAATTGTGGGGAGAGATGTGAAGGTATTCTAAATAGAAGAGAAATGGAAAAAAAAAAGGACTGAAAAGTGATATATCCATGAGAGAGTAGAGATAAAAAGAGTGAGATAATTCATGAGCTATGACACTAGGAATAAAAGTATGTTCAGCGATAATAGCGGGATAGAATTACACAATTTAGGAAAAGGTTAAACACTGATGACTTATATGAATGATGAGGGTATGAGATCTGGTACAAGGCTAAATAAATAATATATCTCTTGAAACACTTGTGTTGAAGTTTGAAAAATAATAAGAGGGTTTGAGGAGAAAAAAAAAACACAAACAGCTCTGAAGAGAAGACAGGGGGAACTCAAGGTCAGCTATTTGTGTAGTCTACTGTAAAAACTGTATTATTTTTCCAGTCAGCCATATAAAATTCCCCAATCATCTGACAGTTAGCGACTGTAACCTCCAGTCTGCTTAACAAGGCGTTTGACAACAAAGTATTAACACCACAAACCAGACCGAGGGGTGCACAAGGTCAGAGACTGTGAAGAGAGAGGGAGTGAGGAGAGTTTTGCAGAGTCATTCCCACAGCGCCGTCACGCCTAGTGTCTCTTTGCCCTCACACAGCTCTCAGTGTTGACCTTGAAACAGTTTCTTTGCACTAGCGATATACTGCAGCTTCTACAGTCAAATCAGAACAATGCAAAATTAATTAGGAAAAAGATATTTTCTCCACCAATTGCTGTTTCAGCAGAGTAGTCACATTCAGCTCATGTATATTGTTCCTCACCCAAAGGGACATCTTTTTCATCCAAACGTATTTCCTTTTTTATGATATTAGTTCTGCAATGCAAAACAGAAGCTCAAAGGTTTATGAGATCGGGCGAGGGAGTAGATTTCAGGCAGATAAATGAAGAGAAAGACCAAGTAGAAGATGGGAAAGATGAGAAGGCCTGACACAGGCAGATAACCTCATTTTTCCTGCAAGCCTGTGCGTGCAAAAATGCACCCACACACATAAACATATCTGCCTGCAATCAGCGGGTGTCACACGGCCTTTTTGCCACCGTAAATGTGGCCATAAATTAGGTGGATTCACAAGATGGATTCTCTGTCTGCTTCTCACTCTTCAGCTATACTTGCTCGCACATCTTCATCAATCCCTCCTCGGGTTTTTCCCTGATGAAAAGTCTACCTAGAGGGCCTGACAGTGGTATAACTGTCAAGTCATGCAAGATTTGTTGAAAGAATTTATCTTAAAGTAAGTTTCTTTGAGGAGTTTATCCTATTGGGAACATTGCGTTATGTATGACAACAGCAACAGCAGCAAAATAATTCATGTGTGCATGCTGGGTTAACATTAAAAATCATTTAAAGCAAGATTCCTTTGATAGTCTTACACATCATCTGTAGACAAACACAAGACTGATATTCAAGCTTCCTTGTGAAGCAGATAAACCTTTTTCCTCTGTGTTAACATCCCCAAAATAAATCAAAACTATTTCAGCCAGGACTACTCTCTTCAAAATCATTTTAAATGTTGAGGTATTGCTTTGTTCCAGCAGCTCCCTGCTGTTCTACACGCCTACATGAAATACCAAAACCTAGAGCCCGAGGTAGGAAGAGCACACCTCCCCTCAGGGAGAGGCATGAAGAGCAGTAGCAAAGACACCCCAGGGGTACAGCACAGAGAAATCAAAGGCAGCTTAAGAGGAGGTACTGGAGTGGAGGTGG
This sequence comes from Halichoeres trimaculatus, assembly GCF_033239565.1. Taxonomy (NCBI): domain Eukaryota; kingdom Metazoa; phylum Chordata; class Actinopteri; order Labriformes; family Labridae; genus Halichoeres; species Halichoeres trimaculatus. The sequence continues at coordinate 21,493,593 of NW_027437188.1, forward strand.
GTGGGCAAAATGGTTAGCAGGGGAAGCAGCAAGAGAGCTGGCAAGCTAAAACTGCCCATTTTTCTATTTGCCAACTGAATGTGTAGAAGTTATCAGCTGAGCTCTTAGCTTGATGGGGCTGGTGTGAAGAGCAGCTGATAGTCTGAGGTGTACATGGCTTGCCTCAACTAAAGCTTGGGTCCTTCCAGTGCAAAGCTGAGAGCTGAAAACATCAAAATACCATTTACATTAATCATAGAGTTTATTAAAAGCAGTGCAATTCAGTGGCAGGGCTCACTCCATCAGTAGCAGTCAACTTCCCAAACAGCTTCTTTAGTATCTGGTCATTTCACTGTCTCCCCTGACCCATAACTACATCCTATTCCTTTCTCTCATTGAGAAAGCATAGCAAGCTCATACACTCATTCAGATTCATTTGATCACCCCCACTCTATTTATATCTCACCGACTCAGATCAACTTTCACAGCATACCATGGTAATTACTTCCCGGTGAACACATCTGATTGCATGGCAGGAAGGTGCGAAAGGAGGGTAACTAAAAAGGGAGGCAGGTAGAAGAACTCCTGGGTTTCCAGATAATTACAATCTTGTAAATTTCCTCAGAAAATTAAATGATAATTTGGTAAACTCCTGAGGTCGTAAGATAATAGAAATGTTCTGTATTCAATCATGTGCTGTTAAGCCTGCACTTAGTAACCACTGGGCCACAGTTAATAACTATTATCAAATCTGACCCTGCTAAATTGCAGCTAGGAAGAAAATGTCTGTCATTTTATTAGTCTCTGTGACTTTTTTTATAATTTTATTGTGAGATTTAGATTCCTAGATTAAAAGGGGAACATAAAGACATGCACTGGCCCCACAACACATTGCAAGACTCCCCCAAAACAGAATCGCACATTCACACAACCACATGCAGACTCATATGCAAATGCAGTACACACTAAGACACTCACGTACAGGCACACTCTGCATCACGGGGAGGAGCATATGGTGATGACACGCTTCAAATCTTCATGATCCTCAGTTCCTGTGAGTGTGTTTGTGTGTGTCTGCACACCACCAGACTGATTACTGTTTTCACCACAGTTTCAGAAAATGAGCTAATTCATTCAGATTAGCCCACATCTACAAAGTGACAGTACACCATGTCCGACTTTTCTGCCCTTGTCTCCAAAAGAGATGCAACACTTGTTGCTAATTAAAATGAGGTAAATGTCAGCACAGTGTTGGGAAAAAAAGAAAAATACTTGGAGCTTCAGTTGAAATGAGGCACAGAACCCATTTGAATACCTGGCATTCTGCAAACTACCGAGTGCCACTGTCACTTTTTTCTTCATGCCTGGTTTCTATTTCAAAGTTATTCATTTTCAGCATGTTGTTGAAATCCAAATAGGAAAGAGTCAACAGTGCAAACACACAGACAAGATAAGACAAACGCAGCTTTGTGTAAATGTACATTTATTTCACAGACAGGTCTAAACGTAATACATTCATACTCCACTGGCTTCTTCTCCTGCATAGCTCAGCATGTCAGAATCTCTCTGAACTTGTAACTGAGGGAAATGAACCATAGACAGAGCTTTTGAAGTGTGTGTCTTTGAAACTGTGAATCTGTTCACTCTGACACTGAGCACTTGTCTATTGCAACATGTAAACAATCTCAAGCAGTGGATACAGTTCAAGAGTTTTGACTTTTCACTTTTTTTTTCCATCCTGCAAACCACATTTTTCAAACTATGTGTCTACTAGGAGATGATTTTTATTTAAAGATTCCACATAGAAACAAAGAAGCTGCACACTGGGGTCTGGATTTCTGGTATGGGAAATGTGTTCTGGTTTCTGTTTGTTGTATGCTCTTAGTCTGTGCAGATCTAACTGGCCCCATTTCACAAGGCTTCAGTGTGTGCAGTAAAATGCAAAGAGCAAAAGCAGGCATTGGCCTCCCTGTTTCCCTAAGCAAGGTAAACAACTCCTCTTATAGCGACCATTTCAACTTAAGTCTTAAATCTGGTCAATGTTGTGTTGCACAAGCCAATCAATTGTTGGAATATCCAACCGTCAAGCATCAAAATTGATCGATCCATCCCTCGTTCAGCAAAGAACTGTCTTCAAGGGTTGTTTTCTTCTTTAGATCAGCTCAGTGGAAATGTGGTTATCGTCCCTTTATGGTTGCTGGTGGGTTCCAAGATTAACAAGAGAAGACCTTATCATATGAATAATTTGGATAACTGTTAAAAATACTAAACATTTCAAAAAGAGACAGATAAAATACAGTAAAAGTTCTGCTTTTCAGCTGATGAAAATGAAATAAGACAAAAATACCTCACATTTACCAACAAACATTGCAGCTAAGGCAGTTTCTCAATGATCTGTACAAAATGGTTTTGCAGCCCGTACAGCATCTTGGTGAAACACAAACGAAAATCATCTATTGACAAACACTTTTCCACTGCAAAACAAAACAGGAAAATGACTGAAGCACGTGGACAACAGAGGACACACAGAGAGACAAATCACAGATATAGAGGCTGCATGGGGTATGCCTGAAACAAACGGTGTGGTTGTGCATGCCGTTGGTGCACCTGATCTGAGCACATATGTGTGTGTGTGTGTGTGTTTGAGAGAGAGAGAGCAAGAGAGACATCACTGAGTGACAATTAACTTAAAACATTCAGTGCTGTTTTATTCTCAATGAATGATGTTGTTTATTTCATATGAATGTTATATTTATATTCAAAAAATGCTACTGCTTTCGCAATCATTGCTCACTGTTGCAATTTCATTGAAAACAAAAAAAAAAAAAAATCTAAAAACATTGCACCATGCATTGCAATTTTATCAAAAAGCTGCCACAAAATCGACCAGCCCGCAACAATCACAAAAAAGGGCCGCAGCATCCTGGAGAGACTGATTCATCTGTCTTTATACTACTCTTCCCTGAGGCAAATTTAAGCTGGTCCTGTAACTAACAGTCCTACAGTCCTGCCTATTGTAGAAGGATCAATGTAGTGCCAGCATGTCCAAAATACATTTCCACCCTTGTAAACAGAGCTCACTGAGTGTTAAGAGTTAACTTTTGTGGCATCGTCAAGCAATTTATTGGATATGGAGAAGTCTGTGCTCCGGCATCTCAAGTTAGCGATTAGTCCTAGAGCTGTCTCTTGTTATGCTAAGAGCTAAACACTCACTGCTAATAAAAATAAACAACAGTGTCATTTTGAGTTTTTTTTTTCCACTGTAAATTATGTCTGTCTTTGACTCTGAACACACTCATGCTTGTTGCTGTTACTATGCTCTGAATGTTTACTGCTGAGGATGCTTGACTCTATTCTTTAGCAGCTTAAAGTCTTTAGAGAATAAAATTTATGCAGTATCAATATATGTACATTATGTACTCATAAATTGGTTATTTAAACCTGAGACAGAGCTGGAACTATTAGAAAGCCCATCAATAGTATTTTAACTAAACGTAAATTAGCTTGATAGGCAATCATGACCAACTGATAAAGTCTTTGAGTGCACCTTGCTGATGAAGCCACACGAATCAATGCTTATTTTAATTTCATTAACCTGTGTGAAAGTATTTCTCGTATGGTGTTTTTTCAGAGACAAGACCCTGTTGCTTGGGACGAAAACTTTGCAATTGCATCAAAGGATGTTCTGAACATCCGCTACACGCTCCTGCCCTACCTGTACACTCTAATGTTTGAGGCTCACACCAAGGGAAGCACAGTGGTCAGACCACTCCTGCATGAGTAAGTGCACACACAGAACACACACAGAGCTCATGATATCGTATCCTAAGCTTTGCACGTAATTGCTTAATCAAATTATGTAGTAATTACCAAGATGTCCCTTTTTTCCCCATTTGATTTGCCAGAATGATAAGCTGATTTGTAGAACACTGATTCTCATTAGTATGTAGAAGATCACATGTGGTGGTGTCTGGACTAAAAAAAACAATTTAAGTAGAGCTGTGGTTTAATTGAACCAACATGTTTTCAACATCGCTTAATTTTAAAGCCCAAGTCAATTTCAACTTGTCGAATCTTACCATCAAAGCTGTCCTTATTAGCTGCAGATGTTAAATTTAATGGGAAGGGGAAAAAAACACCTTTGAGGTCATTCAAATAACTTGACAGGCTGTGAAAAAATAAAGGTGCTCATCCTTGCAAAGCTGTTACATCAAATTTTAAAATAGCCCTTGGGCAAGGGAATTTCTTTATCAAATTCCGAGACTGCTCAGAAGCTGACCACAGATGACTTTGGAAAACCTGGCAGCTCTGAGATGTAAATGTGTGGATGTGAATGCAAGAAAAGGCCATATTTATTCATTTAAAGAGAGTCTTATAAAGTCACAGATGGTGTTTAAGGAGCTGGCAGGGTGAGTCTGGCAGCATCTTTCAACCATTGAATTCTCAATGAGTACTTGAACAGTCGTCTGGGCTAGGGACACATGGGGAAGTGTTAGTAACAAATTTCTAGCCTGGTCTTACAGCCTCTGTGCTGGTGTGTCACAGGTTTGTGGATGATAAAACTACATGGGATATCCACAAGCAGTTCCTGTGGGGACCAGCACTGCTTATCACCGCTGCCCTTGATGAGGTATATACAAACATGAACACACTTTTATTTTTAAGCTGATGTTTTATTTATTTAATTATTTATTTGATCAATTGATTATTTTACACCTTTTTATTGACTGATAATTCATTTGACAGGGAGTCAGGAATGTGGATGGCTATGTTCCTGATGCTCGTTGGTATGACTACCACACGGTAAGTGGTCTATTTAAAAGAAACTCTTGGCCATTTTTTTTTCATTCTCTTTATTTATTAATGCAAGATTTGGGCTGGAATTAAGAGGAAGTTTAAATTTGCATATAACTTGAATGCTTTTAAAGGGAGACAGTTTTCATATTAGTAGAAAATTTGAAACGTGCATTTTTTACTGTGTTAGTATTGGCATGCATTTTTCAAGATATGCCAAGATCTAAAGATGATAAACATAAACTACAATGAAGAATTTTGTGGCAATAAATAACAAAACATCTCTGAAAACATCATCAAGGAGGATCCTGATGGCAAAAACAAACACCCATTCATTCTGTCTCTTTCTAGCTAAGAGACTCCCCATCTGTCTGACAGAATCATAAAGACAAACAGAAACAAGAGACAAGTGTATAAAGGTGTGCTTGGGAAGGTGGAGAGGAGTGGTTACCTCCATTAAACTTGTCCCTTCAGCACACAAAGAGGTGCAGGCTGTTACAGAAATGGCCAAGGATGGAGTAGAGAATGTTGTAAATAAAAAGAAAGGCTCAGAAAAGTCTTTTGGCGTGTAATAAATCACTTAAATGTTTCAGATGTTGCCTTGCCTAGATGTCACATTTTTGCTGCGTGCTTTTGTGATTTAGCAGTGCACAAATGCCAGTATCCCACAAAGAAGTGGATTTATCCAGCAGTACTTCTAGCACTTTGATATTTTTTAATTATTTATATTGTCATCAGGCCAAAGATATTGGAGTGCGTCGTAAAATGGTAAAGATGCCTACGCCTTTGGACCACATTAACCTTCACATCAGAGGGGGATACATCATACCCTGGCAGCAACCAGAGCTTAACACACGTGGCAGGTAAGTCACACCTTTGACTGACACATAATGTCATCTTGCCTGTTGAATCAGTGTGTCTCCTGCCTTTGTGGGACTCAGGAACACTATGGGCTGTAATGTGGGACAAACTCTCATTCAGTTGAATGTCACCCTTTATCGTTATGGAGTGTTGAAGAAAGGCAAAGTGAGAATGAGAGAGAGAGACAGTTAGAGGGTGATGAGTGTTCCTGTAGCAGTGAGATCAGGTGGATACTCCCAGCAGGAATGTTAATGTATTTGTCCTCAGCAGCAGGTATAAATAGCTGTTGTCCTTCAGCAATCTGCTATAACCCTCTTTACCCCTCCTGTTTCAGTCGGCGCAATCCTTTAGGACTGATCGTTGCCCTGAGTGACAGTGGAACGGCTCAAGGATCATTCTTCTGGGATGATGGGGAAGGAATAGGTGTGTATGAGGTCGCCCTTATACATCTTTAGTCACTTACACAGGACTGAATCATTTAATGTTTTAACTTGTGTTTAGGAGCTGTTCATTGATATTCACTACATGTTGTAAGTTTACCTGCCACAGATTTCATGCAGTACCTGTGAGCTGTCATACTTAGTTGTGCATTTAGCTGTAACATCTTGACGACAGAAAAGAAGCTGATGCAGCAGTACTAAAAACAAGAGTTCTTAAGTATCTATTTTAGGCTGAGTCCAGAGGTACCAGAAATCACACACAAACTAACTCACAGCAAAAAGAGACATGTTTACAGCCTAGTACAAAAACAATTTTAGTCTGAAAAGCTCATTTCTGGCTTTGGCTTTAGTATTCTGATTTAAACCAATGCGAGTGTTGATTTATTACTCTCTGTTCCATGTGAGGAGGAGACTGGGAGTTATGTTTGGAAACTTTAAAATTTTCTATCTTGATTTAAGTTGAACACTTTTGATCTGCCCATTGGATCAGTCCTATGCCTCCAATGTCTGATGGCTTTCTGAGTCTGTCACGGGCTGCTACCTGATAACAGGATCAGATCGTTACATCCCTTGTACAAGAAGTACATTTTTTTATAACTCAGCAATCTAAAAGATATCAAGATTACAAGACAGATAAGCGCAACGTAACTGTTAGCAAACAGGCTCAAAGTCTGCCCCAAATCTACCTTTTTTATGTTATACTAGCTGGTAGGAAGGTTAAGTTTAGACCAAACCTGAGTCAGGTTGACTACAAAATTGATAGGATAAGAATCAATGTATCATAAAGTCTATGGTACACTTTGCAGGGAAAGAGTTTCAGCCATTCTAGTAGCATGACTTCTAGAATGGTGTGACAATCCACTTGATCTGTTTGTCCACTTTCATACAAATCAAAAATATTTAGACCAATGAAGAATAAGCACAATAATTATTAATTGGTTAATTTGTAGTAAGTAACAAGTATCCTTTTTTTACCTTGATATTTCATCTTGCGCCAAATTCTTTTTTCGTTTCTAATTCAATGTCTGGTACTTAAGCTAATGATGTCATCTGTACTTTGCTAATCTGTAAGTGGGAACATAACAACATGCGTGCATATCAGCATTATGCCTAACACATTGCACATTTGTGACTTGGTAAAGTTTCAATGCATGTGTTTAAAAACAAGAGTTTCAAATTTAAAGAGAAATAGCCCAGAAGGCTGCTCAGGACCACAGTTTGAGGATATTTTAAGAACATTAATAAAGTAACAACTTAGAGATCCCAGGCTATTCAGTTGGAGCGGTTACCATGACCAAGTTGTGTCAAAAGCAACAGCAGCTATGAAAGTATCTTATATACCAAACACACAAATATGGATGCACTAATACAGCACATCTTGAAAAACTTCTTGTTTACTACATTTGTTTTCCTCCATAGGGCCTAAATACTCAATGAAAATATTTTTGAGCATTTTTTTATGGATCACTGAGCAGACGAAACAGCATAAGCTTGTATTTAATAGATGGAAAATTATACTTTCTGTTTAAATTGCACCCATCAAAATTTGCATAATTTATTTTGAAGCTATTTTTTGGGCACTTTGCTTGTATTCATAAAGGGTAGAACAGCAGATGAGCAGGAAACTTGGGGAGTGATGTGGAAAGGGACCACAGGTTGGAATCCAACATGGGTCACCTACTTAAGGACTAGTGCCTCTGAATATGAGGCACACAACTCAAGCACAAGTCAAGACCAGTTCCCAAAATGCCTTCACCCCAGTATATCCTAAATCTATGTACATCATGAGAAAGCACAGTTATTTCCACTGAATATGAATTTCTTCAGTGATTTTATCAGATAGACACAGAAAAGTACATCAAAGCCCTCCTCTTTCTGTCTCGCTTTCCTCTTTCTCTCTCTTGCGCACTGATATACGAACAAAATCAGCCTGTGAAGTGCCTCTGAGAGAGATGCACTCTTCTGTGAAAGGCATGTTTGTGTTGGGACAAAGAGAGGAAGGGAGAGATAGAGAGAGAACGAGGGATGACAGAGAAGGGGAGTGACAGAAACTATTACAGTAATTCCCCGTGTCGCTGCCTGGAGATATGCTCTCCATCACTCCTCTTTTATCTGCTTGCTCGCTCCTCTCGTCTGCGTCTTGCTGCCTGTCTGCAGCCGAGCCTCCCTATGTCTTTCTTGTTTGCTTTGCCTCTCCTGCTTACCTGTATTATCTGCTTTTCTCCAGCTCTGCATGTTTGAGTTTCGCTCTAGAGGTTTCTCTTTGCTGTCAGTCAGACTGTGCATTAGTTGCTCATTCATCAGTTATTCTCTCATTCATTCAGTAACAACTATTTAATCAGATCTTTGCTCAAAAAATCCTGGTTTGATGTATTAGTTTCTTATTTCTTGATCTTCTTTGAAGTTCTTGTTTGCCGCTCGATGATTCAATGTGTGGGTGTCTCTCAAAACTTTTTTTTTGTTTAGTCAAGAAACTATCCAGTGTGTCATTCACTTATTAATTCAAGCCCTTGCTACATGACTCATCCATTTATCAAACACATCTAGAGTCTACCCTCTTTATCTTATGAATGTTAACATTCACTTACTTGTCTGCTGTGGTATAAAGCATGAAAGAAGGGGTTTCTAAACATGCATTTTGAAGACCAAAAATGGCGGTGACCATATCAAAAATGCTGACTCAGTCCAACTTTGATCAACTGTGGGGCAGACATGAAGGTGAAGCTTAAGGCAGGACTTAAAATGACCGGAAATGACCCAGACTTGAGGCAGATCACACAGACTTGTGTGATGTGGTTGTTCCTGATGCTTTTGAGAATACATTACCATTGTGACAGTTTTTTTTCCAAATAGGATGAAGTATTAAACACAGCTTGGTGATAAGTAAGAAATCCTGGTATAAGTAACCTCAATTTGATAATAATACTTAGAAAAAGAAGGAAACCTTTCAACTTGTTGATAAAATGGGCAATTTACACAAAAACTCTTCTTCACTCCAGACTGCTAATATATTTCTGCTGTCAAAATAGGCATTTGAAAATGGGTCCTTGTGGGGGTTCCTTAACTTTTGGAAGTCTTAAACAGAAACTTGTTCAATGGTTTACAGTTATGGTAGTCAGGCAACTGTCTACTGGCTCATCCTTTGTCCAATTCTTTTTTTTCCTTTCCCGTATGTAACTCATGTCTTTTTCCCTCCTCAGACACAGTACAAAAGAAACTATACCTGCTGACATCATTTACAGCAACAGGGGTGAGTTCAAAGCCAATCATTTGTCTTGTATTATTTGTGTTTTCTCTTTCTAGATATTATTGCATTATTGCAACAAGTATTCTGCAACAAGTATTTTGCAAGAAGATTTTATGGGCAAGCTATCAAACAGCATTAGCCCAAGGACTATTTTAAAACATCATAATATGGGAATTGAGTTAGTCAGAAAAAAATAATTCTATTGATTTTATCAGAGCCCTTCTGTTGACTACCCCATCAAAAACTCTGAACATGGACTTTGACAACTCTTATTGACGTCTGTAAGATTTTTTATTTTATTTTTTTTGATAGAAGGGTAGACTCAGAACAAACTGAAAGTGGTTTTGTTAAAAAATATTAACCACATACAACATAATATTGAAAGATAAAGAGATAACTATATTATTTTTGGCTTTGTATTCATTGGAAAAGTGATGTAGTCCAGAAGTCTTTTAACCTCAATCGATGTGCAGTTTCAATGTCCAATGTTCCATCTTGTTCAACTCATGGTTAAAGTTTTCCAAAAAAATCAATCAATCAATCAAAACATATTGAGTAGGCTGAGTTGTGAACCATCACTACTACAAAGCAACAGCTCTAATGAAGCCACAATGTCATATTCACCAGGTGTGAAGCTTTTGTTGTTCACACACCTGTTCAGTGTTTTTACGGTTCTGAAAGAACAAGCTCGCTTTGAGGCGATTGGAGTGGAGCAGCTGTGGATGTGTTTATGCAGATTAGAGTGCATTTCTGGTGCTTGTTTTGGCACAGAATTACACTTATATTTCTGTCTACAGCAACAACCCCTTATCACAAACACAAGCACAAAGAGCAGTTTTGAAGGCACATACATACTGATTCCCAAATGGCTCACTGAAGAGACTTATCTACAGATTAAAATGTATATTAACAGAGAAAATAAAGTTAAAAACAAAATAAATACTTTCAGTGTGGTGACAGTAAACTATTGTTCATGTTCTGGGAAGTTTTCTTTTTATTGAAATAGATATTTAGAGATGGAAAGGAAACATACAATACATTTTATATTATTTTTTTTCCTCATATGTTTTTGCTTATTGACAAGAAAGTCTGTACCAGGCCACAGTTTGATCACATTTGGAGTCCGACATGACAGACACTTTTAATCTTTGCCACTAATGGACTAGCCAAGCACAAGCACACAGAGTCACATGTTATCAAGCACACATTCAATCTCAAACATACACATACGCATATATGCGCACACCCACTGAACACACAGACCATCATACAGCTAGCATGGCCAAACATCTGTGGCTGTCCTCTGCCTACCGTCAGGCTCATTCCAAAGCAATTTCACACAGCGATAAAACAGGCACACTGTCTGACAGCCAAAGGGGAGTGAGAGCGAGAAAGAGAGCCTAAGTGTGAGCGTTAGTGTGTGTGTGTGCACACATTGAAGTGGGTGTATGTTTGAACAGACAGATGTGAGGAGATGAGGATAAGTTGGGCAATGAGGCTAGTGCTGCCTGGCAGATTAGCAGATGCCATTTTGGATGAATCTGAATGAGATATGTGTGTATGTAAGTGTGTTTAGAGAGAGAGTTCACACAAGTGTATTATTTATTTATTTATTTATTTATTTATTTTAACCAACTTCTGTTTGACTCGCACCTTTAAAAAAAAAAATTGAACAAAGTGCTTTGACAAGTGTTCTTACACTTTTCAGGCCCTTTCCACAGTGGATGTGTATTTCAGTCTTGCTCAGTTTTGTATTATAAATTGATGACAGAGAAGTGCAATGTTAATGTGACAATGTAAGTTCTTGAAGCTTAATGTTTTTATAACAGATTGAAATTTAAAATGGTATTCCTGTAGAAAACTGAAAGATAGACCAGACCATTAACAAAAAGAATGTTTACTCCTGTATCATTATTTCTAATATTAGAAACCACAAGCAGGGGCTAGACCTAATGGTTTAACAATATGCAACCTTCCAACCTTTTTACTTTTGTCTCAGCATACATCTCCAATGAATGATACATTTTACCATCAAAAGAAAGGAAGATGTGATAGAGTTTGTCAGAAAACAAACCTTGTGTACAGGAAAATAATCAGCAAAGACTGGGGTTGTTATTCCACAGGGAATGACATTTTTTTTTTCTTTCTAAGTTATTTTTGGAAGCTTTCCATACCTGTATTCAGAAAGAAAGGTACAGTGGGTAGAGAAGGAAACAAGCTGAGGGTGGGAAGTTGGATTTAAAACCTGGCTGAACACTTTGAGGGCTCTACCCTCACAAGGTGCAACCAAAATGAGAGTTGTGTTTTTTTTTATTTATTATTATTTATCTTAAACCCCACCTCTTCTGTCTGTGTCACTCCCTCATCTGCATCATTTCTCTTTCAGAACAACCTGACCAGTAAAATCGAGCACAATGGCCTGGCTGCTGCCGACCGCCTGAACTTGGGAGTTGTGAAGGTCTGGGGTGCAGGCTCTGTTAAAATCACAACTGTGACTCTTACAGTTGGTGAGACATCACATACACTTACCCCGGAGCACAACCTGGACACTCAGGTGAGAAAAAAATGTAGAAAAGTTGTTCTCTTGTGATCAGTGTCATTATTTGAATGCTAGTCTGTGTTAAATAACAAGTCAGCCATTGCTGGAAACTTTTGATCAATTGTAATGGCCTAAATAATGTACTCCTGCTTACCCCTTTTCTAAATAAGCCTATTCGATCAATCTTTATGGCTCCTGTGGAAAATGGACTCTGATGGCAAAAGTTCTTAACGTTAATGAAATGCAAGTGTCTCGCAGTTAATTAACCCAGTAAATTAGATTGAAAATTTTACTAACTATATTCCAAATGGCAAAAAAATTGCAAAGTGTTATCCAAGAACTATTAATGACTGATGCTTCCAGTAGCAGAGAAACAACATAAGTGTACATTTCATTGAAACCCACCACTACACTACAAAATGTCAGTCTAACCCATCCAAAATAAACATATTCATCAATGTCTCAAAAGCTTAAAGTCAGTGTCATCACCTGTGATGGTTCACTTTGCGCATTAACATCATACCTCTGAGCCTCTCTCTGTGCTACATTCACATACTTCATAAATACACCACAGCTTTCAAGTCGATGGAGCATTTCCCTGTCAGTTAAAAACTGTCACTTAATCAAAAAAACAAAAACAAAAAAGGTTCACAACACAACCCTTGCTGTGGCACACTCTGACATCTAATAGCTGTAATCAACTCTGCATCGCTGCTGACACTGTTGTTTTGTAATGTAGACTTGACTCAGGACAGCAATTCGAAAGCAGTTCGTGTAAAGAGATTGTCACTTCCTCTTGCTTGTGCTAAATCATCTGCTCCATTGGTTGAAGGGAACAAAATGTGACAGGAGAATTGCAAGGAATTGTGAACCCATAACCAAGGAATGGGATATGCAATGGTAGTCACTACATGGTGATTCATTCAGCCAAAATGCAAAGCAGGGTCCATTTTTTATTTCCATGTATCAGGGCCAAAAAAATTATACAGGTTCTCCTTCTTAGCATGAAAAATCCATGATTCATTTGTATGTAAATCTCCTTTGTAGTTCACTAAAGAAGGTCAATGTCAGCTGCATTATTAAGCTACAGAAAGATGCCCATTGAATTGCATTCAAGAAGAGAGAAGCTAGGATAAATGGCTTGCTCAAAATGTTTATAAGTAAACAGGGAGTCAGAGAGTTTAGGTCACATGAGGATCAGGTGGGCAAAAGAGGATACAGAGGATAGGAAAAGTGCAGGTATTGAGTTTTCTTATTCTGAAATTAATGGTTGTTTGATATGGAGGGTGGGTACAATGGAGGTTTGCAACAACAAATGTAAAGCAGAATAAAAGGCCAAGTTTAAGAAGATAGCATGTGTTCCCTTTCCCCATTTGGCCTGTGATAAAATATTCCTGTCTAGGTTGTGTAATGTAGTCAGCGCACTTATCGGGACCATGAAAATGATTGCTGCAGCAGCTCCATAAATAATCGTAGGTGAAAAAAGCGAGGACGCTTTTTGATTTATACTGTTCTTCGAGAAGAACGACAGAGAGGGAAGCAGGCAGAGACAGTAAGAATTGCAGATGAAGAAAGTCAGAATGACAGGTAGGATTTTGAGTGTGTATATGGGGGTTCTTTGTGAGTGTGTGTTGGGCATGCACGAATGGGTAGAGGATAATGAAAAGACAGAAAGACAGTTCATCTTTGAAAGGAGGGAAGAAGGACACAGAAGCAGATGGAGAGAGGGAAAACGAGGTGAAAGAGACAAACACGAAGAATGAAAGCCAGGTGGAGACAGGGGGGAGGAGAGAGAGGGAATGGGGATGACACAGTATGTGCATGGTAATAAGTGGTGTTTCAGTGTGAGACAATCCATTCATCTCCTTAAGTATTGTCTGATAGGGTAACAACTTGAAAGGAGCCGTAAGCAGCTGCTGCTGTGTCATTTAAATACAGTCAGCTAGGAGAGCTATTTCTGCCGAGTACAGGACAAGATGTTTTATTCCGAACCTGTATAGGTCTCTCCACGCTGTCATTTACAATATCTCAACACAAGGATGAGCCCAGACTTATTTAACTTTACTGGGGACCCATGCTGTTTATATGACAGGAGAGAAATAGAATTAGTCCATTTTAAATTGGATTCGGGGTGCAGAGGATAGCAGGGGGAATGTTCTGTACATTTTCATATCTATCACAGTTACTACACCTGGCTCTTGAGGGGAGTTGCAAAACATGGTACAAGCTCTTTACATCCATTTCATTCATTTTTTATACTACAGGAAGGTCAGGTACAAACATTACAAGCCATAGAATTATTCCAGGACTGCATTTGCATGAGATACATATAATTTATTCTCACATCCTTGTAAATAATTAAGGGTTGTCGTTTTGACATCACAGGCACATCTCTTGTATAAACTCGAATCACCCAAAACACATTTTAAAACAACCTCTACCCTTTGTGAATTCTGCATAACCCTTGAACTATAAAAAGTAAGGACATAATGTCTGAACTACAAATGTATGTCTTTGTCTTGTGTCTTTAGGAGATGGTTGTAGATGCTACCTCTGAGAGTGTCGGCGTGGATCAGTCTTTTACAATGACATGGAGCACCAGCGCCTGATCAAAATCAGTACCTTTTGTGTTTTGTTGGTTAAATAATTGTTGTACATGTACATAACTGCCAACTTCAGTAATATATTGTGTAAAATAAATACAATGTACCTTCAACAAATCATGATTCACCAAACAATGGCTGCATGTTGTTCTCTGGTTGTATGTTTCAACCCATCATTGACTTTGACAGTTTTGTATCAATCAGTTTTTATCCCTTTGTCAACAAGCATTGTGAAATATGTTTGGGCTCTTTTGCAGGTTAAAAAATAACAATTTTCAATAACTGGGACTGCACTTAAAAAACATGTTTTAGTCATTGTAATACTATCAGTAAAATGAACAAGCTGTTTGATTGTGGAAAATAAATAAAAATTGTGGACTGTCTCTCTCTTTATGTTTTTTTAAATGGCATGACGACAAAGACAAAATGCTCTGTCCTGCTAATTAAGTCACATTTTTCAGTGATCTACCACGGGACTTTTATCATTTCATCTGCACCTCGCTTTGCACACATAGGGCCTGATCTACTAAAGGTTTGAGTGTATTTAAACATGTGCAAACTTGATAACACATGCAAAACTGATATACCAACCAGGTGCTCCACGGATTGTGCATGTCAAATGAGCAAAATAGCATGTGCAATCCATTCAGCGTGTTTGCCTTCATGAAAATGAAGACTGCAGATCATCTGAACACAAAACATTCTGAGAGGAGGAGATGCAAATGTAATAATTTTGTGCCTGCAATCTGATTTAATAAATCTGAAACAATGATCGGTCGTTGTTTTTGCATCTATGTTTAGCATGTTAGAAAGATGGGTGAAAACTGACACAGCATGCGCTAAATCCTCATTAAAATTGGGGGGTTTGCACCTGTTATCTACGGCGCACTCAGTCTTGCATTGCTGCAACACACCCACCAATAGCACTTGCGGTTTTTTTAGTTTGTACTTGTAATTTAGTGCTGGTTGTTTGGGATTTTAGTAAATCGGGCCCATACTGTACACTTGTTCCTCAGCAAAAATCTGGTCACACTCGACTAACTTTGGGTCATGCTTTTTGAATCATGAGATTAGCCGAGTTTTGTGGGGTACCAGCTATTGCAAAAAAGAAATTATTGCCAAAAACAAAAGGATGGTACACCTTTTTTACCTCTGTGAAGTTCAACAAAACTTACTTTTATTTGGCTTAACAGTTTGGGGTTTTAGTCAAAGTCCCTTTAACAACAAGGGGAAAGAAACGTTAACCTAATTTGTCTGTAAGAAAGCTCCTACAGAGACGTTTTATGAGATTGTTCTGGCTCTTGTTCTGCTGCACAGAAGCACCAGTGGGAAACCAACTGCTGTGCACAGAGTGAACAGGTGTCCTGAATAAAATAACAAACAGCCAATACTAATGACCAGTGGAAGGAGCTGCATGCAACGTCTCCAGAAGTGTGTTTTTGATGACTGGGAATGCTTTGATTTAAAAGACACATGATGCTGTAATAGATTCCCTGCAGTCACACCAGTCCCTAACATAGTGACAAAGCCTAATGTGGAATTATTATAGGCAGCTTAAAATGTGGAGCATGCATTGTGCCATGTTTCAGTATAACTAAGGTTATCCCAGAATTACTAGTTTAAACAAATCTGTATCTGTGAGTCGCCGAGTGTGTGTTTTATTATGATGAGACACTAATAATAGCTCTCACCTGCGGCGGCTGTCTACCTGTGCTTTGTCTCATCACATTACTTCCTCATTATGACACAGCCATCTATTATTCAGCCTGCAGTAAATGTAATGATATCAATTTCACCACGGGCCCCTCAAATTGATTCCCACACTAATCACCACTCCATAGCTGGGAATGTGGAGGTAGTTACTGCTGAATGCCAGATGTGAATGTTAGTCTCCAAGTGTTACTGGGACTGTGTCCAAAAAAGATGGTATTTGTGATGATTTATTCCCATCCCATTGTTCAGGTAATACTTGGTTTTGAAGAGAAAAGCTATGTTTTGACTTGGAAAACAAAGGCAGCCACCCACGAGTGTCAGCAGGACTAATTGAGCTGGTGATCTGACAAAGCATTCTTCTCGGAATCACACTGAAGTCATAACACTGCTGGTAGAAGATATTGAAGAGAGGAGAAAACAGTGAAACAATCAAGGCTTTTATTTTGTTCTTCCACACTTGTGGTTGCTGGCTTTATCAGTTGTAATAAAAATAACATCACATCTCTGATCTTGCCGTGGAAATAAAATTGATACGGAATGCCCCCCTGACATTACTGTCATCAGAATATGCTGTTGTAAATAGGTATTGTTGCATGTTTTCTTTTCTATCAAAAATCTGTTTGAACTACCTCAACACATAACAGCAAGGGGCACTCAAATCTGGCTTTCTTCTCAGACAACATGGGGAAAACAAATCTATTTTGGATGACATCTGTTTGGCTAAAACTTATTCTAGTTTCAGAACAAGTCTGATCTGTAGCTTACAAAATAAATGAATAAATAACTTCTTAAAAAAATAAATCCCAACCTATTCACTGTCTTCTCTAGAAACAGAATCAAGTCTAAAGGATTCATATACAAAGAAGAAACATCCACAGTGTCCAGAAAGTCCAGTTTTCACCATCTTTCGAGTACAATTGTTATATTATTTTGGAGCCTCTCAACATAATCTGGAGTAAAAAAAATAGTCTGCTTTCTCCAAACTGTGAAAAGAGCTCCCCAACACATTTCACAAAACACCTCATTTCTCCTACCGTCAATACTTCAATAAGCTTGTTTCTGACTTCCTGAAAGAAAACCCCATCCTAACACGAAACATGCTTTTCTGATGAGCTGGAGTAACAATGTATCTTTGTTGCACACTTGACTGACAGATGCAAGTGTGTCACAGAGAGAGGGTACAAAAGACATAAAACAAAATGAGAGAGAGGGAGAGGGAGTTAGAGACAACTTCAAAGACTAACAGATGTGAGTGATGCACATTTGTGTGTGTATATGTGTGTGTTTGCATGAACCTTTGTTGACTTCAAGTGGCACCCTTGTGCAGGTGTGTGCAAGTTTATGTTAGTGTGTTTGTGTGTGTGTGTGTGTGTGTGTGTGTGTGTGTGTGTGTGTGTGTGTGTGTGTGTGTGTGTGTGTGTGTGTGTGTGTGTGTTTGTGTGTGTGTGTGCGTGTGCGTGTGTGTGTGTGTGTGTGTGTGTGTGTGTGTGTGTGTGTCCTTAATGGTAAGTTGGAGCAGCCTTCCAGTGAATGTCATATAAGTATTTCACAGTTATTAGATTTGTGCAAGAGTGTGAAGCCTAACAGTTATTGTGTGTGAGAAAAAGTTCTACAATCTACAATGGAGTGGTAGTGCTTTAGAAATGGACACCCATCTCCATTTGTATTATAAGAAATCTATAGTTATCTTCAGGCCAAAAACAGCTTGATGATGATTTTATGAACAAGCAGTTGATCTTGTCTTTTTGTTTTCTTTCTGTCACTTTGTAGTTTTGTCTTAAACCTAATCTGCCTGTACTGAAATCCCTGAATCTATCTTTAAACTGCTCAAAACAGTCAGATCTAAAAGAATAGCATAGAATTTCCATGAGATTTGCTGAAACAAAGGCTGTTTTCCAAACTGCCTACTACATACTACATGTGAATGTAGTGATTTGTATGGCCTTGATTGGATTCTAAGAAGTAAACGCCTCTTTTATAATTGGAAGTAAAACAATTTATTTGTTTTTCTATCGCATCACTTCACTTCTGTCTCACGGAATGTCTAACGTTAGTGTTGTTGTATTGTAGTTACAGTGGCGACTCATTCCAGTGGATGGCAGTAATTCACCAAAAACTGCCACCCACATGGACAAAAAGCATTAGTGCTGAGCATTGTGGGAAACAGTGGAGCCAGGTAGACTGTTCAGTTGCATACTGAGAAATTTTCCTCAGTAGGCCATCCGGGAAATTTTTTGGCATACTGCAGATTTTGCAAGTTTTCGTGCACGACCTACTTCATACTGAATTTTGGCCAGAATAGTAGGCACTGCTGGTGTAGTAGGCAGTTTGGAAAACATCCAAAGACTTCATTGCATAAGTATCTCATAACTTTTTCATGACCTGTTGGAGGGGTAGGCCTCACCTACCAAGGTTTGCCCATTGCTCTTTCCCAGACAGGCCTCCACATGGCTGGCCAATCAGACAGAAGATGAGTTGTGGATTGGGGAGCTTCAAAAAGACAACAGCTACAACAAACAACACCAGCGTGAGAGAAACAGGGATTGTCTTTGAGTGGCAAACCAAGTTAAGCTACTACAGGGATACCAGTGGAACAGTGAGGACTATCCAAAAAAGAGGGTTTTTCCTGAGATTCTTATGAGCACCATTCCCTACTGTCGCAAGGACACCACAATCTGACAAGATATATTTGTTTGCAGTTAGAAAGGAAGCTGAGGACCAAGGTCATTTTCTTGTGCAACAACGATACAAAGGCAGCCACCTGATTAAAAGAAATATAATATCATCTCACTAATACCAACAAGGTCCTCAGGGCATTTTGTTATTTGATCACTCTATCAAAGGCTGATATAACCAGATGCTATGAGCAAAACATGGTTGACATCAGATCTTATCTACGAATGCAAATAACTTTCATCAGCATTGTTTCAAAGCATTGATTTCATCATTTGTTGATTTGCTCAGGACCATGGAGGTTGTGCCATGAGTCCCTTTGTGTGACTCTTTTCTTTTGGTTGAGGTCAAGGAAGAAAGACATCAAGATATGTCTCATCTGAAAGTGTCCTTGTGTCTCTCTATCATTGTCTGCACTCTTAGATTCCTCCTTTTAGCCAACACACACTTATATAAATCTAGATCCTTAATGATAAATATTATCTTTTTGTCTTCAGTAATTTTTGACGCCATGCCTCAGCTATGCAACTTTCATTTCACCTTCACAAACCTGATGCTCATTGAGGTCAGTCATGCACAACAATCTGCTGAGAAGCTATGCTAACTGGTATTACTGCACTACAGTTAAGAAAAAAAAATGGTGTCCACTGCCTTAGACCAGGAAGAACATTCACTTCCTCAAAATGCTGTTAATAAAAATAAAGAAAGAAGAAGTTAAGTAAAAAAAAAAGAAAAAATATATATGTATACCCTTGACTACATCCTGCTGGGTTCCGAGTTGTGACTAAAACACAGCCTTTCACAATCTTTCTTCTGTTCCCTTTTATTTTCTTTGAATTTACTTTCCTTTTTTCATTGAGCCAAACTACCTTCTTTGAAAGTGGTATGTCATTTTGTGTCTTACACACCTTTAGCTGATTCACAAGCCATTTTTATGTCATCTCAGCCTCATATGTCACTGTAACTTTTTTCCCCCTTCTTCATTCATTTTTCACATAAAAGCTTAGCTGTAAAATGCCACTTTGGGCCACTGTTGGAAGAATGCAGATAAAGGTACAGGAGGGAGTGAGGAATGAACTACATCCTAAATCATATCTTTGTCGTCCCATACTTGATTGAAACATCATTAAATCTCAATAACAAAACAAATGCATACAGTATTACACACACAACTTAAAATAAATTGGATTCTTTTCCTCTGTGGTCAGAGATTGTGCAGATATTTAAATACTTTTAACGGTAAAATATAAAAGTATAAACCCTTCATTATCAAAGTTTTCTGTACAGCAGCACTGATTTTATAATTGGCCAGATATACTGAGAGCAACAAAATGAACCAAACTGAATGAAAGTGCATCAAACAGGTGATTAAAAACATGAAAGTGAACCAAGAGGTCGTCTTAAGGTAACATGCTGATTTTATGGTGCTCTAGTAGTTCAGATGGCAAGCCTTTTCAGCATCAAAAGATGAGGGCAGAAAAAAGCATAAATCTGAAGACAGCCTGACAGACTTTTTTCATTAAAGAGGGAATAATTAAAAAATGCCATTAACACACATCTGTCAGTACTCGTGCTTTCCCTTCAGGTGGCATGGCAGTCGTAATTGTCACCATCATAATGACCATAATGATCATCACTGATATCACTCTTTAGGAGTCTCTGTGGAGAAGATACATTACTTGTAAAAGATAAGACAGGCATGAATAAATGTATAAGTAAAAAAAAAGAAAAATTCTTGAGAGCTACACTAAATTTTGGCTATATATATATATATATATATATATATATATATATATATATATATATATATATATATATATATATATATATATATATATATATATATATATATATATATTTTTTTAATTTTCTTTTCTTTTTTCCTTGTGATCAAATTCCTTTTTTATTTATTGATTTTTTTTAATACTTGCTGACTCCTGAGGCTAGTGACACACTTGAGGATTTTTAGTTGGATGTAGGGCCCAATTCTCCACCCTAGGGATTTCATTCTGGCTCATAACCCCTTATATGTTGCAATAATCCCCAAGTGTGTGGTGCCAACACAACTACCTTACAGCTCCCGAACGCACCTGTGCCTCCCCTGTTCTGGAATGGTAAATATTCAACATGTTTAATATTTATTTCTCCTGGTCAGGATGTCTCCCACAGAAAATTTGGTGTCAGCAACCAGATGTTGTAGCTCAGATGCACATGAACAAAACTGAACCCAGCTTAAAGTAGGAAATTCAAAAAGAAAACAAGCTTGCGGCATTTATTAGCCAATTTGTGTTTCTGTTGCTGCACAACAGAACACATGCTTGTTTGTTGGCATTGATCTCCCTTTTTTTTATCTTCCAAAGTCGGGATTGATTCCTCAACTCATGTTGAGGACTGTCATGAGTAAAGAGTTGTCTTATGTGTGTCTGGCTTAGAGATCACTAACATCACTTACCAACCAATCACACACAAAGCTTACAAGGTGGAGTCTGATGAAATGCATCAGATCTTTTTTTTTTTCCATTTGAAACTTTTAAGCTGCTGACAAATGAAAACAAATTACCAGAGATTAGGTTTAATTTTTCAAAAGAACACTGAAGACAAAGAAAAAAAAAATTCTCTGTGGCAGACAGCAGATTGTGGATTAAACACCAAAGAATGGCCACACGCACACATCTCCACAAATCACATCAAATGGCACAGCGGCACACCCACGCACTCACACACATGCACAAACGTTCCTTACAAATCAAATCAAAACTGGGGCACGCACGGAGGAAGAGCGATTTGCCAATTGGCCAGAGCATCCACGCAGAAAAGGATTTAAATATCACTGGAAATGGGGCCAGTGTGATTGCATCACTTCCGGTTCAACAGAGCCAGTCAAATGCCTCTGGTGGCCAAGTAATTCAATACTCCAGATAGTATGCATAATGTCACAAATCACACCGCACGTGACATCACAAGGAAATTGAAGAGCTCACTTGGCAGAGTTGCAAATGTGTTCTGTTACACAAATTAAGTCAAACCATGAACGTCTAGACTATACAACATCTTTACACTTATTGTACCCAACATGAAAAAGAACTTCACATCAATGCTCTTGAAACCTGAATTACAGTAACAGTACAGCCACTGAGCTTGCCTCATCTAAAAGTGAGAGAAGGCATATGACAGATGCTCCCTGTTACTGTAAGTTGATAATAGAGTTACAGGACGAAGACAAACAGAGGAATAATCCCCCTCAACAGGTACATAGAGACAAGTACTTCAAGACTGTGCCAAGTTTCCCTTTGCTTTTTTTTCTTTTGTTTTACCCCACCACACCAGTAAAGAAAGATGGAGCAGGCATCTTTGGCTTCACTGAAGATTACCAACAACCCTGGAGAATGACACATGCGTCATTCATTCACACACACTGGTGAAGGCTTGAGCTAATGAATGTTAGTGTTAAAAGATGTTATTTTGTCACAAAAAGCACAACTATGTGAAACACAGAGAGTCATGATACAAGGTGCTAATTTCACAGCCAACCACATAGAGTTGTTGAACTCAGCTTGTGGATAAAGTCAATGGTGCTATGACTGCACATTTTGCAACATGCTGACCTTTTCAAAGGACAACCTGAAATTATTCTCCCCCTCTGAAGGCCATACAGCATTAACAGAAGAACGGTATATTCTGCTTTATTAACTATACATCCAAAGTACTAGTATAAAAGTGTTAACATTGTTCAGTATAGGCTCAACATACTGTACCACCAATCACAGCATTTCAGAAGAGTAAGTCATTTTATCACCAAAGTTCAGAAACTGGAAGACATTGAACATAAAAAGGTAAAAAAAAAGGAAAATAAAGAAATAACAGAAAAAGCCAAAGCTAAAGTAAAAGCAACTGTTAAAGTATCTCGCCCACATAGTGTAAGCATGTCTTCCTTCAAAAAGAAACTTGAGCCATTAAGGCAAAGCCAAGTTCATATAACAGCCTATTCTAACTGCTTGATATCAAATATGACTGAAGGTAAATTGTGTTATCCACAAATAAAACAGAATGATATAAAGACTCACAATACAATTCTACAGTCAGTATACTGACAAGAATCAGCCCAGAGTCAAAAGTTTATGACAACCACAAACTCAAAAGCAATCATGGTGATTGGGGGGGAGTATTTATAATGTAGCCCTTGCATAAAAGACAAAACAGAGGTGGTGTTGTTGGAGGCAGTGGTTGGTGAGGCTGTTAAAACTTTCTAAAGTTCTGCCATTGTCTTTCTTCTTTGTGTTTCACTAAAGCTACGTATGGTGGTAATGCAACACTGCCCTCATCCCCAGTTACAGGTGGTACCGCTTCATCTGGCCCCCACCCCGTGAGCTTTATGGAAACGTGAACGCAGACCACTAACAGAAGGCTCTGTCCGTGTGCAGATGTATATTTAAAGGGGACATATCATGCTTGTTCCTCCTTCTCACTATGCCAAACTAGGATGCCTGTAAAGCATTTCTGCCCTCAGTACAAGTCACTTAGTTCCTTCATTGCCCCACAATAGCGTTCTCAATATCCTCATTTTAGGCCATTCTGAAGATCTCCTTGAAACGCTCCGTTTTGAGAATGACCTCCAGTAACCTCGCAACGTCACAGCCCTTTGTGCTCCGATTGGTTAGTTCTATCAGAGGGGCGGAGGGGGTAGAGCCAGGGGGCGGTTTTTGCAGCATGGCAGTATTTACAAAATCGCCATACTGGATAGGGGAAACCTGGCGAGTTTGCTGTTTGCCAAAACTTCACCGTAAGGCATTGATAGCACTAATAAAATGGCAGAGTGTAGGATACATCCTTTTGTATTGGACCTCGAGTCAGACCCAGACGGTTCTGCAGCTCAGGAGGGAGAAAATCCACCTCAACACAGATCATCTCAGGACGCTTCAGTGTGGTGAGTCAAACCGGTACTGTAACATGTATAGTTTATATGTTTATACTCGGCTCTTGGTGGGTGTATCCCTCTGTGGCGGTCGTGTGACTAACTGACATCACAGAGGAGGAGCTGCTTTATCAGATTACTCCAATAAAAACAGAGGATCCTCGTGTCGTTATGAAGGTCGAAATCTCGCAGCCAAATGTCAATGACCTATTTTCAGAGGCATCAAATCTCGTTCTAGGATATCTGAACAGGGGATGTAAGGTCTTGTTTTTAACTTTATTATTTTATATGTAAGTATTAAATCACGGATCAGCATGATATGTCCCCTTTAACGTTGAGCATAAATGAGCCTTAAGGCCACTCAAAGAACTACACAACCTAGTTATTTGTGCTCTGCTGCAGCACAAAATCCACTCAGGATACTCATCTTTGGAAGATGCATGCACCTAAAATACGCACGCAAATTATGTCACAGTACAACTTTTCACCTCAGGCTCAGAAGTATCACTGTTCAGTCTGTGTAAACAACGAGAATGAAAGCATTTTATCCTACCTTGAACAACACAGGACCTCAGGGGGCCTTGGCCTGGCCTCCTATTGTTGTTGTGCCGGTACGAAAGATGATAAGAAGATGAGAGACAATGTCCTGCTGTAAACCAGAATCCCACAGGCTCTACTGGATCAAATGTGTCCACAGGGGTGCCTTTAGGTCTACAAACAGAAGTTAAGACAGGCTCTCTACCGCAACCTGTTGCTAGGCTTGCTGCATATCTTTTTCCATCTGTCAAAATCAGAAACTTCACCAGTAAACCATTCTTCTGCAAGGTGTGTACCTATAGCAAGCTCTTTGCTTGCCAACAACCCCCCCCCCTCAAAAACTAAAAAAAAATGAAAAGTCAAAAAGCACTTAAATCTCCATTCCTGAAGCAGAGCCAGACATTTCTCGTTTTCCATGTTTCCACCTACTTCCTTGTCCAGACAGGTCGCAGGCGATTATGGGAGTAGCCGCCGACTCTGCATTCTTGTGCCATCTTCCTAAGCAGAGGCCTCATTCTCAGCCTGACAAAGCCTTCCTCTCACCTGTGGATAAGCTGAAAGCTGCTGCACTAACAGTTCCTGATTTCTCTGCTCTGCTGGGTAGAAATATCATCCTCATAGTCCCCCCCTCTCAAATAAATGCACAGCACACATCGAACCTTTGATATTGCATGCACTCAATGTGTGTGTGTGTGTGTGTGTGTGTGTGTGTGTGTGTGTGTGTGTGTGTGTGTGTGTGTGTGTGTGTGTGTGTGTGTGTGTGTGTGTGTGTGTGTGTGTGTGTTGAAGTGTCCGTTTCCACTAGTTTAGCAACAGTGTGTACCACAGTGGATCATTTTGTGTTTCAAAAATGTCCACTTGTTGAGACTCTATTAAAATTAACACAGGAGGAGGTGCTGAGGGTTATGTAGGTAGGTGACAAATAAGGTTCAAAATATGCTTAAAATTTGTTAAAACAAAATGTTAGATGTTTGTTTAAATGTGCAGTTTGAATTTCTGTTGCTCTCATAGCATATTAGAAGACATTTCCACAATTTTTGCCAAATTCAAGAATCAGTCCCATTAAATTGTCAAATGCTAACCATAAAAACTTCAAAAAATTAAATACTTCACCTTCCAAGATGTTATGCAAGTATACTGTTGAAATAAGATCATATGAAAGTGTATTGTAACAATATAATTTCCAGACTGGATAATTTGGCTTTTGTTGTACTGAGCAAGTCAGTATGCCATAGACATCAACTTTTTTCTCTATTTTGGGTTAGTTGGTTTAAAATATTTTTAAATTTCATTTTTTTTACAGTGTAGTAGACTGCTAAAATCATATTCATAGAAACCTATTTTGCACAATATCTGTTTTTTTTTTTTTTTTTTTTTTTTTTTTTTTTAAGAAATATTGGTTATATTAATTGGCATTGATAAGATACACATCTTTTACCCAGTCACTGACCAGGACCAAGTCTATGGACAGAAACAAGGAGGTGGACTTGCCTCTATGGAGGATTTAGACAATGGCAGTACTGATCATCCCCAGCAGGGTCTAAGTTCTTCTATCACTGTGGACCACCACATCAACAGATGTAATGTTTTGTTACAAAGACACCAATTAGTAAGTGTGCTCTGCATTTATTGAATTCACTTAGTGGTTGAAGTACACGCTTTGAATTCTGGAGGCCTAATGATTCCTGTGCTGCTCCTTTATCAGGTGCACAAAGGCGCACACGCCGAAAGTTACTGATAGTTTATGCATATAGTTGTGTTTGTGAGCATAGAATGTTGGTGGCACATCATTTAACAGCTTGAATTCCAGAGCACTGTCTTTGTAAAGAAGAGCAACCACAAAGCACCAACAAGAAATAGTTAATTAACTGGTACAGCCACTGTGTGTGTACGCAAAGGAAAACACAAGAATAGAAGTTCACTACCTTCAGCCTGTATGGTGGGGGCTGACTCAGGTCATGGTTAGCTGACCATTTGAAACAGCAGCACAGGTGGAGGGGTGGTTGTGTATTCTTTTGTCAGTAATACATACACATTTTTCCAATTTTTCCATTTGAGCAATCCAAAAACAGCAACAATAAATGAAACTAAAGTTAACTGAATTTTAAGTTTTCGTTAACTTTTTTGTGCTTCCGTCGTCCACATAAAAAATTAATACTAATTAATTAATTAATTAACTGATTTATTAATTAGAAGGTAGAATGCTTTGCTCATGCTTACTAGCGAAAAAATAAAATCTTGGTTTTCTCTTGTATTTGAAATTAGTGCAAGTCTATGTTTATCTGCTTGATTAGCTAATGGATGTCTAGTCAAGTATTTGTGGTGTTCAGTATGTGTTTGCCTCACACTTGTTAGCCTTCTGTACACTCACTATTTATAGCCTTTAAAACATGGCAACACCTGCAACTCCATCACATCCAACACAGAGGATTAAAGGAAAGAAACCACAGCGCACTGTCTGACTGTTAGTCAGCAGGGTCCTCATTTTGTACTTATTTTGATGATTCAAATAAAATATGTTTGAATCTTTAATAAAATGCTCTGTTGTGGTTATTTCCAAAAATGAACACTTCACTCTCCAGCAAAGGTTTCTGGAACACAACTGGTGATAGCAAATTCGAGAGTTCCCCAGAAAGAAAGATTACCATCACAGAACAATACAGCCCATGATGACAAATTGAGAGTGATCAGCAAGAGTGGATAGGAGAAGATGAGAAATGATAGTAGAAAGCTGGAGACTGGAGATGAGAGATAGGGAGCACTGACATGGCAAGGGAGCAGGTCAGGGAGAATAAAGGATGGTGGATGAGAGTCAGGAATATACTGAGCAGGAGGGATAGATGGAGGGAATCGGAGAGGTGGGGAGCGTCCTCTTGGTAGAATAGCTCTGATTGAGGTCAGTTTTCCCACCAGATGAGACTCCACTTTAATCACCCTCTGTCAGCCTCATCACCATGGAAGGGTTGGCCTCATCAGACGAAGTGGAGAGACAGTACTGAGAGAGACATATCGACAAGAGAAAGAAAAATTACCATGAAAGAGACACATTCAAAATGTAAGCAGGATGTGTGGAAGTGGGGAGAGGGAGAGCATCCTATACTGAGAGAAGCTGAAATAAAGAACGGAGGCTGCAACACATAGTCTGCCAGAGAAACCATGTTAAAGTAAAACAGGAGGGGAGTGTGTTAAAATGTGAGTGAGGAGGGAGAAGTTTTACTTTTTATGTGTAATGGACCAACAGATTCAATATTTCACTTGTAGCAAGGAATCAAACCGATGTTATAAAAAGAGTTACAGTAGGCAACAGGAGTACGACCAAAAGGGAGTGAAAAATAGAGACTAGTGAGGACTACTGAGTGGAAGAGGCTGACTCAAACAGAGGCTATAAAAGTTGAAACATAAGAAAGTGGTTCTGGTGAAGCAAAGGAGGCTAGTTCTGGTAATGTCTTCAGTTGAAAGCCAGGATGGGAAACTTAAAAGCATGGTAAGATTCCTAATCATTGATGCTGTAGCCAACCATAATTATGAAAAAGTCACACCCTCAAAAATACATTTGGGGTGCCAGACCAAACCGGTTCGATCCCAGTAGGTGGAAGTATGACACAGCAGACTGTTGGTTGGTTGAAAGAATTGTCACTTACCAAGTGGCTGTATTTCTTTTCTGAAACAAAGCTTGATTGTTCTTTGAAACAAGGAGCCATATGCCAATCACAGAGAAGATGAATTGCTAGATGTCTTACATTGTTAGTCTTTGTTTACTGTGTCACAATTTTCTTCTTCGATGGATTTATTAGCGGGGTACACTGTGCCCCGCTGCTATGGCACCATGCTATTACATAACTGATGCAGCTACATCTGGCTTACACACTGCCTACCATGTGGGGGCATGATTGGCTGTGGAAACTCGAACAGGATCAGCCTTAACTGATCCAACCTGTTCCAAACTTAACTTCTTGGTGGAAACAGGACTTTTGTGTTTTGCAGCGCTCTTTCTTTACTGCTGCACATTCACTTGACAATAGCGTTCCAAATACGTCTACACATAGAGACAACCTTGACAGACAGATTTGGTTATTATTGATGCTTAAAGAAAAAGATACGAATGCCTCAATGCAATTTTTTGTAAAGTATTTCAGGGTAAGAGATAACCCACTGGAATCTAAATTGTCAATATAAAAGCCCTCCAAGTGAAACACCAGCCTGTACTGATGCATGGATGAAAATAGAGGGAGAGGCAAACAGAGAGAGGGATCAGAGACACAGATGAGACGATAGGACTCTGGTTTCAGCATGAGGTCCTCCATCTGTCAGCAACTGGAGTGACACCTGCTTAGCTTTGATTCAAAGTTGTACACTGAGTTATTACACATGGCACATGTCATAAACAATAAGAATGGTGGCTCTGCATTCACACATGCTCTATCTCACATATGTCAACATAAAAAGCAGAAAAGTGAAGGTTCACAATCTTGAAGCGTAAAATCCCAATTGAGTGCTTTTTGAGGAGGCAAACAAGAGGACGAAGCATGCACAGAAAGTGATCATATTCAGGACATCATGTTCTGGAACATAACTCAGGATTCAGTCTCAGTAATTTTATCATTCTATCTTTCTTGGCTGCCTTCAACTTCTCTGATTCACTTCAAGCATATGACTAAGTCTCTCACTTAACCTCAAACAATCAATGACTTATTTTTCCTTGACCAACACAAGTGCTCTGAACAAGACCAAATTGAAAAGTTTTCTGTTGTATGAAGTCTCAAGAGTTTTACTAAATCCTATTTTCATATTTGTTCCTTTTTTATGTGAAGACATGATGAAATATTAATTTAGACAAAATCTCATAATAGGTACTTAACATAGATGTTTAGGTGCCATGGGCATGATAAGAGTCTTTTCTGGTAACCATAATAACAACTTCATTGCTTCTAGTGTTTGTTATTGTTTATCAGCCTTCACCTTCCTCTATTTAGGCATGTTTCAAAAGGTTTATTATTTTAAATGTCTCTTTACACAATGATAAGAGCAAAATATTCTTCTTCATTATAAACACGCACATGAGTTCATTTTACCTTTATTTGAAGAAGATTAATTGATTACAGTCATTTCAAGTCAAAATACTAGTCGATAGTTGCTAGCATATATTAGGGGTTTGTTTATACTCATAAAAGTAAACACTGCA
This sequence comes from Halichoeres trimaculatus, assembly GCF_033239565.1. Lineage (NCBI taxonomy): Eukaryota > Metazoa > Chordata > Actinopteri > Labriformes > Labridae > Halichoeres > Halichoeres trimaculatus. The sequence goes on from NW_027437188.1 coordinate 21,523,073, forward strand.
AAAAATCTGTCTTGATGGCATTCTGTCTGTGTGGAAGTTGTGCAAACCAGCACACTGTGCTGTACTGCTGGTAGCTGGGCACTAACAGTGTCTTTAAAATCTAGCTTCTAATTATGCTGTTATATATATTGAATATACTGAATATTGAATGCTGTTATATTATTATTATTATTATTATTATTATTATTATTATTATTATTATTATTATTATTATTATTATTATTATCATCATTATTATTGTGTTTTTCAAAGCAGCTAGCAAACAACATGCAATACAGCCACCGCCTGGTGGGAATACTGTACCACAGTCAGAGGCGCAAAAAAGTTGGAATATAGTTAAGAAGATAGGAAGGTTAAAGAATATGTGTTTCAACTCTTTGATTTTGTAGAGGCTGATGGTAATATTCATGCATTTGAAATACACAACAAAATCCAGCTTTTCTTCCTTTTTTTTCTTTATCTCCAAGATTATTCTTTTATATCTCCACTTAACTGTATGCTTGCAATTTCATCACTGGAGGAAAGTACGGTGGCCCTGGAGGCCAATGGGAATAAATATCTTAAAGAGCCCAAAATAAATTTTCAGAAGCACTAATACATTTCACAAACCACAAACATATTTCAAAAAAAGACAAACACATTATACAGAACATAAATAAATTTCTCAGAACAAAAATATATTCAAGAAATCATACAGACCGTAAATAAAAATCTTTTGTGATCGGTGAAATTTTGTTTGTAATTTTTAAAATTTATTTTTATTTGGTAAAATTTGTTTATGTTCACGGAAATGTATTTGTCTTTTTGACATGTATTTGTGATTTGTGAAATTTATTAGTGCTTCTGAAATGTATTTGGCACTTTTTGATATTCATTCCCATTGGCCTTCTGGGCCACCATAGAAAAGTACAACAGGGTTGAAAATGTTAAGATGGGAAAGGTATAGTTAACAGATATAAACAATTGGTAACATGTTGACACTAATTTAAGAAAAGCTAATCAAATATAAAAGAAAAGTGAGAGTGGCGACTTTTTACTGACTACAGTTGAAACAAAATGTTTTAGATTGTCATGGACTGAAGGAGGCTAAAGTCATGATAGTCAAAATGAGTTAAATGTAACTAGTATTTACAGTAATCGCCTAAAAACAGGGACTAAATCCAAACTAGCTGCCGAATTAAATGCTCAAAAAAGTGGTGTGTCTATTTATATGAACAATATGATGGAGCAGAAACAGAGGGAAATATGAACCAGACCTTTTTTTCATCATGCTCTCTATATGAGGTTCATAGCTGGCTAGAAACAGATGGTGACATGCCATGAGTCATAGAGGCAGAGTAGTATGAGGCAAAAGAGCAGCGACAAGAGCACTCTTACACGACAACAATCATCAGAGCTAGCAGGCTGTAGTGGTGGTCCTTCCTCCCTTTATCACCTGTGTGTGTGTGTACATTATGTAAGACAGCTTTGCCTTCAGTCCTATTATTGGAATTGAACCCCTGCAGGATCTGCTGTCCTACACCTCTATTCCCTCCTACGGGCAGTCTAATAACATCCACATCACATAAACCCCTTTGTCTCAGCTGCTGATGAAAGTTGGAGCTGTGGTAGTAAGAGATGGGGATGATGGCCAAATCCCTCCTCACTGCAGTTTTGACATCACACAACTACAAAGTCTAAACAGCAGTTGGTCGTGAGTTTGGCGCACAAACTTTGGGAACTTTCTTCAAGAGGTCAAACATTCCGAGGATGAGTCCTTTTGTTCTGTTTCTCTTCACTTTGAATACCAGCCTTCAGTTTAAAATCGGTCCTTGTTAATAAAAAACTGTTTTTATTACAGTTGAATGACTGAGAGCTAGTTATATATTTTTTTTTACTAAATCAAACTTGCATAATTCTTATCTGAGGTTGATGTTTGATGAGTAAGAGTTGATTTGACTTAATTGAGTTGTACATGCTTGACTTTATAACAAAGGATAGTCTTAATGTTTGTACACAGATCTCTACTTATGCGTGTTCATTTGATTTTATGCATGGTTTGTGATGTCATGGGAAAAAAAAAACAACAACTCTATCTCTATATATAGATATCTGGCAGTGCATGTGCGTGTCAATTGAGGCTTATGACTGTAGTTATTAGAACACACAAACTTAATGCACACATATTATGAGCCGAGAATAACCCTCACTCACCAACCCTCACAAAAAAAAGAAACAGGAAAAAGGAAAAATTACACTGTGATAAGTGTGCGTGTGCTCTTGCATACAAATCCAAGTGTGCGTACAGCCAGTGTGTGACCCTGTTTTAACCTTGGGGCTTGTGTCATCCCAGAGATGGATCTGTTCAGGAGAAGTCTCAGGCCCTGCAGTCACATTAAGGGAGCAAAGCTTCACTGAAGGATTACTGTGCACAGCAGGAACCTGCCTTTAAATGTGTTAGCATAATGCTGGAGACAGGCAGTGACAGAGACAGAGGGAGGATAGACACACGGAGGAAGGGAAACAAAGAGAAGGGCAGAGAGAGCGCAAGACATTTGAAAGTGAATGGTGAATTGTGAAGGAACAATACTTATATGAAAATTACGCACTGCTATGTACGTGTGCTATTAGAGAAAATACAATCTTCAAACAAAGGAAATTAATTTCAGCGATAGTTGTGCAAGATTTCTTTAGAGCCCTTGTCAACAATGACACTGTGTTGTAATTCTCTGTAATTACTTTGAGAGAAAAAAAAGTGTTTTGTTCATGTTGTGTGTTAAGATCATAATTGTGTACTTTTGAGAAACAAAAAAGATCGATCTTTTAAAGGGTCCCTTTTATAATATGATTAAGAAGTTAAGACCTGAACACCATTAAAATTGGGTGTTAAATATGACTCATACGGGGATATTTTTGTCATTAATACAAAGGGATTGTAACACTTTGAAAGGGCATACAGATCAAGACAGATAATCTAGAAAACACATTTCATAAATGAAAAATATCTAGATAGAACAATTATGGGTATGTTATACAAAATCTTTCCTCTTTTACTTTCTTTTGTCCTTGGGTCTACTCTACTGCTGTGACATGCATCTTTGTCTCTGTGATTCACAATTTGGAAATCTGTCATATTTCAAACATCAAAGCCCATTTCCCTTTGTTTACTTCCCTGGTGTTAATATTACTCACCATGTTTTTACCATCTGCCCGATGTTCTTGATGTTTGTTGGTGCAAATGAAGCGTGGGAATCCAGTGAACTCCATTCATGTGCTCGAGACTAAGTGAATGGCGCACGGCTATATTGAGCATTAATTAGCTGCGGGGTGAAAAATCAGTGGCATACCGTTGTGTATTAAGGTTGATGTGACAAGAAGTCGGAGCATTTGTTACACCATTTACATTCTAAACCAGACGAGTATGTGTGTCTGCGTGACTCGTTGAACGTGTCTGGTATTTAAAACCAAAGAATGGCAAATTGATTATGTGCGTTTAACACTGAAGGTGTCAGATCTGTGACAAGTGAAATCTTATTTGTTTTATGCTTAAAACTGTGTTTAATGTGAGAGTGATGGCAATTTGTGAGCATGAATGTGTTTTCATAACCGAGGTGAACAGCTACATAAAAAGTATACAAGAGAGGTAAATGTCTGCTTCTGTGTTTCTGAAAATGGATTTATGGTGTTGTGCATGTATTTGCAAGCCAATTTCGTACAAATCTTCATGTCAGTAAAATTGAAAACAGAAAAATAAACAAACAGAAAATATGGAGATGAAGACTGATGGTGATTGTCAGAAAGTTTGACACTTTGAAAGTTGTAGTTAAAAGGTCTCAGAACTGCCTGACTGTAAAAGGGATTTGGACAGAATTTTGATGCTAAGTGAGGGATTTCCAACTTAATGAAGAAAAAACAAACAAAACAACAACATTAACAACAGCAAAAAATATATACTTGGGCTCAATAAAGTCAACAAATTTATTCAGCATGGGACTAAAGAGTCTGTGGCAAAGTATGCCAACTTGATCTGTAAAGTATGACGAACACTAGCAGAGCCAAGCCTTGAGGCAGTATTGCGGGTAACCGTCATCAGGTCAGTGCTAGTTTTGCTCTAAAAAAGAATGTATAGGCCAATCAACAAAATTACTTGTTAAAGCAACACCTGCAAACTAGCCGGGTGCAACAGGTGCACCAAGGATTGTGTCTGGCAAATTGGCAAAATAGCATGCGCAATCTATTTAGGAGGTTTGCCTTCTTGAATATGCATAATACACGCTGATTGTCAGAATGTGCAAAACACTGGGAGGAGGACGAGGCACAATTTTAAGCAGAGGTGCAATGACAGATGAAAGAGAGAATCTTTCGCGTGCGTGTCATACACATTAAAGCTGTCAGAAATAAAATAAAAACAAAGAAGAGACATATCGTCTGTATGACAATGGCTTTGTTTTTGCTATTGCATGACCTAAGGCCTGGTTGGGAACCAATCAAAAAAGGACCCAGGTAATATCTTCTATGGAAAAACGCCTTGCAACACTGGGTTTCCTTGCATCTAGATTATTCCAGCGCACCAGTTTAGTTAGTGCCATCGTCTTCCAGGGTATTTTACTGGTGTGCTGTCCCAAGTGTTGAATGCTGCATCACGCATGATGGGCAATAATACCCAGTTTCCATGCACTCGGGTTGCAGTAAATGGCACAAAATACAGTTGTTGTTTCTCCCACCTTGCAAGATGGAGCTCTACCGCTGGTCAATCCTCCCATCTGCAATAAGACTCCATAACACATCATAACAAACCAAACTCTCGCCTTATGCCATATGTAAATAATAATGTTTTTCTACTTTCCTATATTTCTTCAAATTTCTTATCTCATATTCTTAATCTAATATTATTCTATTTTTATTGTTATTGCATTTATTACACTTTTTCTGTGAGCTGCTGTGGAAAAAAAAAATCCCCTATGGGGATCAATAAAATATTCTATTCTATTCTATTCTATTCTATTCTATTCTATTCTATTCTATTCTATTCTATTCTATTCTGTTCGTGTTTTTTTGTTTGTTTGTTTGTTTATGTCTACTCTACTCTCCCAAAGTTTTCATGGTGACATTTGCTGGCAAACACAAAATCCTCATTTAAATATGGGGATCGGCATCACTTTTTTATCTGTTATCAATCGCACATGCCCACTAATAACACATGCAATTTTTTTCAGTTTGCACACAATTTAGAGGAGGTGATATAGCCAAAGGTCTTCAATATATGCCCTTGGTGTGAATCATTCTATTATTTTTAAGGATTCATCACTTAATTCAAGAGTGCCCAGAATTATCTGATTAAATACAAACATTGCAGGTTTATTATTATTGTACAAACTTAAAAAATAAAGAATAAACAACACCAAAAAAACTCTATGAAATAAAGTTAAAATGCAAGTCTTAAAAACCTTGCTGGAGGCAAAAAAAAGAGCTAATTTACTTATTTTCATCTACCTTTTTTTGTCAAAAGATATGTGAATGAAATATTACAGTGGATTTTAAGCTGAAAAAAGGGAGAGAAATGAGACCTTTATTAGTATGCAGTTGCTAATATCCTGAATGTGAACATTCAAGTGTCATTTCACAGCAGGCAGCTGCATTGAAGAGCCAACCACAAAGCATGGACACTGTGGCATGTTTTGAGGGATAAAACCCTTTTTTTCTATAGCATGCCTGTCACAGCAGCTTATATGAAAATGGCTTGGGCTTTCTCTCTCTCTCCCTCACACACGCACACACATATGCACCCACAACATGCACTTGCCCTGTAAGCTTTTGAGTGAGCGCTGTCCAAGGTGCTCAGAGTTAAGCTCCTCTCTTGGCATTTGCCGTATCACTGAGGCTGCCACTGGCCATGGTGCTGAAGTGGCAAGGTGTGCAAGTGTTCAAGTGTGTGTTTGGGTGTGTGTTTGTGTGTGTGTGGACTGCAGCTTTTGTGACAGGTATGTGCCGATCCAATGGGGTGGTGATTTCAGGTCACAACTGCCTCTTTTTCAACACTCCAAATCCCAAACAGACAGACTAGAAAGAGAATAATCTTTCTCAGATGAGGACTTTTCCAACCTTTTCAACAATCCATTTTTTTATAAATATACTTCCTGTTCTCTCTCTCACACTCACACACACACATACACACATGCAATCTTTCTCTCTCTCCTTTCAAGAGCTTTCGTAGCACTTCATATCGCCTGTTTAAAAGGCACACAACCTGAAACACAGGCAACTGGTGGAGAGAGATAAAAACAACCTGTCTGCTGACCTCCTAACCCTCTGCCTCTCTTTTCCTTCATCTTCCCTTCCCAACCCCATCAACCCCACTCTGTCATCTTGAATAGGCATCACTCAGATGTTTGACAGCACCAGGACAAATGGCAGCCTTCCACCGTCCATTCACTTCCTAAGGGCTCCTATAGCAGTCAGAAGCTGGTGGAAAAAAATGAAACATGTAGATCTGAATAATGCAACAGGCTGAATGTAGTGGGTAAGAAACAGAAGGGTGAAATGAGAGTTGGATAGGAGGTTGATTGACAGAAGGTGGAGTAAGATGGAAACAGAGTATATGTAACGGGAGAACAGGGCAGAGACAAATGTAAAGAAGAGGAGTCTGGGAGTAGCACAGAAATAGAGATAAGAAAGAAGATAGAGGAGGAACGGAGAGGAAATCCAGCAGATAGGAGAAAGGGCGGGATTACAGAGTTGGAAATTGTGTACAAGAAGCAAGATAAATGAGAAAAATAAGGGCAAGAGGGAGAAAGGAAGACTAATGGTGGAAGTGGAAGAGGGAAACAGAGTGGGGTGGAGGCAGAGAATCTAAGAGGTGACAACTCTGTTCCACTTTTGGCAACAACGCTGCAGCACCGAGAAAGAACAGAGAACAACATTGATATTCCTTTCTTCTCACTGCCATGTCTTCGTCTCTTCTCAGAGTTGCTTCTTGTTATTCTTGATGTGTCTTCTTTTTTTGTGGCTTTTCAGTCACACCTGTTTTAACACCATGCTCTCCTTTTGTACCCATATTGCGATGGCTGACTCTAAGTCTGTGCTCTCTGTCCAAGAATGTAGGTTTTCTTCATCCTTGAGGGCATTTCTGCTCCGTACTTGTACTGTTTTTGTGTTGCTACTCTATACATACATTTCCTTTGTGTAACACTGCACTGTTTAAATGCTCTCTCTTTCTGTGACATAGAGACAGGAAGACTAAGAGCGAGACTGTGTCTGAGAGGTGTGTGTGTGTGTGTGTGTGTGTGTGTGTGTGTGTGTGTGTGTGTGTGTGTGTGTGTGTGTGTGTGTGTGTGTGTGTGTGTGTGTGTGTGTGTGTGTGTGTGTGTGCCTTCACATTGCATTGTTTGTTTTGAGCCATCTGTCACTTTTCAGATGCCATGGCAATATAACAAAGCAAAAACAGTGTTGGGTAGGGGCCATAAAAGTATTCGAAGTTGTGGAAACAGGCAGAGCGTGTCAGTCTGCAGCCTTACAGCCTCGTTCATGGTCAGGTGAAACTCTAGTAAAGCTATCTGTTGACTTAATGCCAAAGGTGTTTGAAACTACTACCAGCAGCTTACTCTTATGTTGGCTACTCTAGTTATGTAAAATAAACTCTTATGCTATGTGATAATACACTGGGTTTTGAAATGATGGTGGAGAATGCTTCCATTTACAGTTTTTACAGCATTTATAGTGTATTAGCACACAGGGCTAATGATACTTTCTTTTTTGATATGGTGGAAATTAAGAATGATCTCTTACAACTCATAAAACTTTCAATTTGGCTTCAGTATGAGCTGACTCACATGCCACTGACAAGGTCATATGCAGCCCTCTTGAATACATTAATAAGGAAAACAAATGTAATCATATCATTATTAGGTTCGTTAGAGTTAATGTAGAAATCTAAATGCATGTCACATGCTAGTAGTCCCATTTAGCACACTGTAGTTCAGCCACTGCAATATCCCCCTCCTGCCACTATGATAGGAAATAAAAAATAACACTGCACTTGCACTTTAGGACAACTCCCAGACAATTGACACATCAATATTAATATGAACTTACTGCAAAAAAGAATGGAGATTTTACATCAAATGAGAGATACCACCTGCAATCTCAGCACACAAGAGTAGATCACTGATGTCAGAAGGCACCTGCATCAAAAGCCAGCAGAACTCAATTTTTTTAGGGTGTGAATTGGTTCAGAACTGTAGATGAAACACTCTGAAGCTGTCTGCCACCTCCAAATCATGGTTTTAGACCACACTGCTGAAGCAGTTGGATCTTTTGTTTGACACTGTGGTAAATTCCAGTAACGGAGATTCACTCATTTCTATTCTGTCTAATTCTATTCTTTAATGTATTGATTTGGTTTCTAATCAATAAACTGGTGATAAATAATCCAAAAAAGTAAATTTGGTCTGTCACCACCCATTACACTAAACAGTTAGTGCAGCCAGTGTGGCCACTTTTTTACCTTGACATGTTTTGACAGCAAACTCCAGAAGTATTTCTTCCAGTAGGAAGCAGCACATGATGTTTTTGTGACTTATCCATACTCTGATTTATATAGGTTTTGTCCTTCTTTCTGCAACAGCCTACCTTTCATGCCCCCCATAGTCTAATAGTCTTGAGACAGCATCCTGAGACGGTTTATTGCCCTCTAGAAGCGGGTCAGAGGAAATCAAACCCTGCAACAACAACCTCCTCACTGTGGTCTCTTGAGGTTGCCATCATGCATCACCAATTGTTGACGGCTATCAGCAAAGGAACCCTTAAACTGTTCAACATTGTAGTTCAAAAACTGTAATGGCTTGAGCACCACACAAATTCTCTTGTTGAATTTCAGTGAAGTGCAACACTAATCTTTTTTTAAAAACCCACATGAGGCAACTATTTCCCCCCTGACACTTGATTTTGCCTTTTGGAACATCAGATTAATACACAGTCACAGTCAAACAGTTGCCTTCTGCTCATATTTAGAAGGGAAATCACAGGGCACAGACATTTTAAACCACACAAAAAATCTCAGTGCACCAAGGGGTGTCCCTCCTGCCAGGCTGCTGACAGCACTGTCAGCTGAAGAGTCAAGCACAGTGGTCAGCAGCAGAGCAGGTTGCTGTTTAAAGTTAGTTAGGTTTGTTAAAAGGTGGGAAATTCTCTTAGTTATTACTGGACTAAAGAGCGCAGGGGAGCACCAGACAGATGGGAGTCATGCTGCCCTGTTTAACTTGTTCCTCGTCACGCAGCCCTCTGTTTTGTTGTTTGTTGTCATTTTAAGACTCCCCCTGGGATGAAAGAGCAGAAAAAAAGAGAAAGCTCACACTGGAACCATTCCTACCACCTCCTCTATATAGTTAGGTTTATATCATTGTCCAGCCAGCAGGAAAAATAAATAACAGGGCTGGCTGGAGTACTTCAGCAGACCAGTTAAAAGGGTACATGCTACAAGGATTTTTTTTTCTCTTTATCTTTCCCTGTTGAGTCTTGTGGGATTTTCAGCTGAACTATATGTCAACAACCACATTTAGTCCAGCAACAGAAAAGCTAACGCAGGTTGAGGCATTGAGAGATAATGATGAGAATAACCCTGCTGTCTATTGTGTCATACATTTTGCACAAGTGATCCCTGTGTGTATATGTGATGCACAAGTATGAGCCAAGTGTAAAGAGCATAGAAAACCACCTTCAATATTATTTTCTGCATCTTGTTTCCTGTTCAGTGTCTCCTATCTGACTTTTTTTTTTCAATTTGACATTCTCTTCTAAGTCTTTTTTAAAGCTTATCATTCCATCTCCTAAATTAAGAGCTAAAATCTTTGATGTGTCAATTTTATGCTAAATTATGAGTAAGGGAAGACTAAGGGGGGCCAGGGGGGGATGCAGATGGAGGGGACATCACTCTGAATAATGCAGTAACACACGCTATGGGCTACTTGTTGTCATTATTTCTTTATTTATGTCCCTGCAAGAATGGTGCATCCATTTCTCTTCACAGGCAATTACTTTTAATTGGACAACCTTTTTGTTTGCTGAAAAGCTCTATTTTTAACTTGGTAGCAGCAAGGTGCTGAAGAGCCATGCCTTCCCCAAGGAACAGCTTTCTACACAGATAGGTAGACTGACGAACAGAGTCCCTCTTAATATGGAAAGAAGATGCAAGAAGTGGGAGGGGGACAGGGAGAGACACTCACATCAAACAGATGGAAATTCCTTGTTTAGGGTGATTTCGTATGGAAAAAGAAGTTTGGAAGGAGAGAAAAAGGAAAAACATTCTCTCTTTATACATATGGAGTAACTCAGACTCCATAAATAATAATAGAAATTTATACCACAAGAAAGTTTATGTTTTATGATAAGCTGCAACACTGTGCAGTCTGAGGTGTTCCTCATGGGCCATGACTGACAGGGATAAGAAACTCAATTTGTCTCTATAAATCTCTTATGGATGTTTTGAGATGGACCTGACATTTGAAGGAAGGAAATACATTCATTCCCACTCCCACAATGTTTCCTAGTAAAAGACAGCAAAGGGTCTCTCAGATGTTTGTAGTCCAACAAAAGTACAACTTAAAGGCAATGTGTGGAGCTTAAGCTGTTTTTGAAACAGTCTAACCCTTATACTGAAGTCTGTTTATGATCTAAACTGTAGAAAAGGATTAACAGAGATTAGTGTGGTTATTTCTTTAGACTGAATTTGAGCAACATTTTTTTTATGTTGGAGTCTCTGCACTGTTGGTAAATTTGGCAGCAGGAAGTGAAGAGCAACAGGGAGCTTTTTTTTAAAACTGTGTTCTTAATTCATTGCTGATTCTGGCGCAGGATTATCAGAAAGAAGTACATTTTGTCTCTGAGTACTGGTTAAGATAGAGAAACAACAACCATGTTTTTTCTCCATAAACAGGTTTGAACAAGAAGGAGGACTCCTTCACACTGCCTAACTTGCAAGAAAGTAATTTATTTGCAACGTTTTGGTCTCAGACCTTCATCAGGCAAACAGTTTAATCAAAGGGGCAGGACGTCTTAAATAAGAGGTAGCAATCGCACCTGTGGACAATGGTCATTACATGTATTTGTGTACATAAACACATACATGTGTACAAGTATGTGTGTGTATTCAAACCCCGTTTTAGCAAATCCTTATTTCAGCCTCTATGCTGCTGTCTATTTAAGGCTCCACCCTCCACAAACCCCCTCCCTCTGACTTGGCCTGCCCTTTGGAGGCCTTTCAGTGGCAGAGATACTGGCAGACCTTGGTGTTTGAGGCCCATCTCTACGAACCAGTTGTTTGATCTTTATGTAATGACCTCATCATTTTAGCAAGTCTTGTAAAGATCTCAGAGATATCTTTTTTTTTTTTTTCCTTTTTCTTTTTTTTTTTTGAGAACAAACAGTTTTGAGTGGTTTGCTTTATGCTTTATACAGCAAAGTTAATGGTTACCCATATTTTAGATATGGATGAAAATAATTAATATTTCCCAATAATGTGCTTTTTTACCACACAAAAAAAATGGTAGGTGTTGTGTCTCTAAGTCATTCGCTATTGATAATGTATTAGTTAAACAGGAGACTTGAACAAACTAACTCTATGTACCTCTTGATGTTGTTTGGTGCAGCCTACAGCTGGCAAAAAAAAACTTTAAAACTCAACCAATGAATCTCATTTTTTGAAAAAGTTCTTAAGAGGCTTAAGCCTTCGCAATTTTTTCAGCTCACAGGTTTTTCTCAGTATTGCAGCAGGAGTACTGTAATACTGTATCATTATTTTTACACAATCTGCTGAAATGTACTTATCTCTCACAATATCTCAAGGCCAACTTCAAACTACTTCCAAACAACCCACAATGACCAATTAAGAGGAATATGTTGCCCATTTGTGTTGTATTTTTTGTGATCTTTGAGATTTTGGGACTAAAGTTCCCATAAAAAAGATCTAAGACACAGCTCAGAGAAAAGGTTGAGGAAATTAACTTAACGACTTATGCAACATTCATTTGTTATATGTATGATCCAGTGCCAGTAAAATACCAGAGACAGTCTGCAGGAAACAGTCCAAGTGCAGTTTAAATAGGGTTTCTGTTATGGTCTGGGCAACCTCCTGAGTAGCTGACAAGGCATGAAATCAGAGGGAAAGGGCTACAAATAAACTAAGCTGTTGTGATCGTGTTCTCTGGACTGTCTTCAGTGTGTTTTTCAGGATTATACTATGTTTCCTGAGCACTCTCCAATTTCTTCTTTTTAATCATCTGTTTGGACGAGCAAGTGAAGGATGTGGGGACATTTCATGGGGGAACATTGTGAATGAAGAAACATTGTGAACATGTTGTTTGTTTATCTTTTTTAAAAAACAACAACAACACAGCTCTATACCTTTAGAGTTATGATTTTATGCCTTTGTTAAGTTTCCTTGATTGTGAGAATCTTGCTGAGATTTAATTGAAAGACAGTGTGTCGGTCCAAAATGTCATGGCCTTGTACTCATGACTTTCCAAAGAGATGGGAGGCTTACTATGGAAATGTTAAAACTCTTTATCACTCTGCATGTCAAGATGTGTTTGTATGCCAGTCTTTCCTCTGTCTGCCTGACTTTTTGTTTCTCTCCCTGGGTGGTTTGGTCAGTGTTTTCATGTTGCATGTTATGGATGTGTTAGAGACAACACTGTTCAAAGCATTGAATTGATCTGCTGTAATCTGTATAGCTTGGCAGAGTGTGTGCTTGCTTAATTGACTGCATGCTATGTTTATTTCTTCTTGAGTCAATGGTCCAGAAGAAGAGAAAAACAATCAAATCCATTGGTGAGTGAATTATAAGTAACAGTATTGATCATCTTTTCTTTTAGTTTATGTTTAATAGCATACAGTTTGTGTCTTAAGGAATCTATATATTTTAATTTGTTTTCTTCAACATTCTTTTATAAAAGTTACTTGTGTTTTATTCTTAAATATTTACAATTGTGAATCATAGTCTGTATACAACATGGACGTAGCATCTGTGACATCACCTGTTTGTTCCTGAAACCGTTGAACATACAGCCAATCCGCGGATGCAGCCACATTTGCTATGACGCCGGCTGTGATTTTTTGTTTGAACAGCTACAGGTCGCCAGCCAGTCATGTGACACCAGCTGTGCCTCTGACTGGAAAATCAAACAATCCTAATTACTTACAAACCACAGAGTTAAAAAATAATTCACTCACTGTACAGTGTGTGCCGATAGTGAAATCAGCGTTTTGGAACCAAGTCAGTTTTTGAACCTGGTTGTAAATGTGCTTTTTAATGCAGTAAAAAATATTTTTTATGGCTGGGTGTGTACATAACTTCTGGTCTCTCTGCAGCCAGCCTCAAGTGGATACTCAATGAACAGCAACTTTTAGCACTTCTGCATTTTTTTCATTTTTACTAACCAGATGTTGCCCCTTGTTTTGAATATAAAGTTTCACTCAAGAAAAAAAAAAAAAAAAAAAAGTTTTATTTGGTTGAGAGGTTAACAGTCCAATGAATACATTTCATCCACAAATTACAGGGGAAAAAAAATCCCATTTTGTTGAAAGAAAAGAGCTTAACATTGAATTCTCGACATTATTGTAACCTTGTAGCTCTGAATTGCCATTGGTGGTTTAGCAGAGGTTTCACTGAAATTATCTGTTGTTAAAGGATGCACCAAGAAAAACTCAAGTACCACACTCTGTTGAATAACCAACCAAAGAGGTCAGTGCACCTATCATGCTGGCCATGTGCTGAGCTCAAATAGGTCTTTGTGCTTATCAAACTGATGAGGTTTTGATACCAAAAGCGTTTCATCTTTCATACACTTTCCTGTTTGCATGCCCCAGTCTTTATGCACACACATACACTTGTGTCAAAAGTGTAGTCCCTGTGAGTGTGTGTGTGTGACCTAAATGCAGGTGCCTGCATGATAACCCAGCTCTGCACTCAACACCCTGCTCTTTCAGCGAAGTCTTTGATGATAATCTGAATGATGCTTTCACTCCTGAATGTCTTGAAAATGTGGATGTTTCTTTGACTTGAGCATTCTTCATTTCTTTGCCTTTGACACACAGCTGTAACTGCATTTTTTTTTAGCATGTGAGCTAGTCTGAATTGATTGCAAGAGTGTAAACATAGACTACATGAATGCTCTCTCTGGGGTTTGAACCAGGATTGCAATACATAAAAAGGCAGTGATTGTGCATTTGTTTCATTGGTAAGACGTTGTAAACAATGTTCTGTGTCTTTCTGTCAAGCTCAGAATGTGTCGCACGCTCTGCAGATTGGGGTCTCTAGGCCTCTCCTGTTCTATTTCACACACGCTAGTTCCTCTAACAGCACTTTTTCAGCTTGACCTCTAAGAATTGTGAAAATATGTATGTATGTGACCAGCCAGTCAAAGCCTTTTCAATCCTGCAGAGGCTGCCCATATAAAATGTCAAAGATCAACTCATTCCTTAGCCACTTTCTTTTAGTAACAGTGGATGACAATATAACTGAAAATGGGTTTCTCTGATGCATATGTACTTGTTCTTTATGCTTCAATGATAAGCAATCTTGCTTCTTAGAACTGGATGAACTGTACTTGTCAGCAGCAGTGGGCCTTTTTTTTCTGAACAATGTCCTCATTTTCATTTTTTCACACTTTTGCATAAGACTCTGCACTTTTCCCTTTAGGATGTGATGGCAGATTGTCAAAGTAAAACTCCTTCATAGATGCATGCTAGGATCCACAGTCACTTGTAAGCCAACTTACAACCTGTAAAGGAATAGGGGATGTGTGGACAAGTCGATTAAGGCAGTCTGTGTGTGTGTGTGTGTGTGTGTGTGTGTGTGTGTGTGTGTGTGTGTGTGTGTGTGTGTGTGTGTGTGTGTGTGTGTGTGTGTGCATAAAAATACGTGGACATGACTATTTTTGTCCATTTTTGTAATAAATGTGTAATAGCCTATGCATCCATAAAAACGTCACCTGATAAAAAACAGCCTGACTGAGTCAGGGTATTGGTGTTTTAAACCATATTTTTCAGGAATTCAATTGAAATATATGCATTTGATTTAAAAAAAAAAGGGTTGCACACTTAACAAGAGAAGCTGCACACTTTAAAATGCATTATCTCCCTCTAAAGCTGCCAGACGAATCACAGTGACATGCCTCACAGAGTTTTCCTCATAACGTTCAATTTCACCATGAAAGGTCAGGGCAGTCACTTGCACAAAGCGTTGCTAATTGATATGAACCAAAAAAGGAGTGCATTAGGGACACTTAACTGAACAGAGACAGAGTAAAAAAGTGTTTTGAGGTGCATGCGCATTGGTTGGAAGTGTGTATACATCAGTTGCACTCTTCAGATCATTTCTCGGAGAATGAAGGAGTATAGGACTGTGTAGGCACCATTGTGTTTGTCCACAGCTACATCCATGTCGACGTGTTTGTGTGTCAGTTTGTGTTATTGGCCTGACTTGATATTTCGGCCCAAGGGAGGTAAGTTATTGGACTGACCTCTGTAGTGTGACAACAGTAGAGTCTGAGGCAATCTAAAGGCCCAAACATCAGCGGCCAGCAGCAACCAAAACACATTAAAGATTAAAGCAGTCACTGAGAACAAAGCCACTGGCGTGCGGTTTGTTGAGCGTACTCTGTGTATCATTGGTTCCATTTTAAGCCGGTGGGAATGCAGAGCGTGTTTGTGTTTATGTGTGAATATGTTTGTCTAGGAATCTGAGTCACTGTTGTAGGATCTGTAATTTTCGATGGGCAGTCGGGATTGTTTCTGAGATTCAGAAACAATGTCACATGTGAGTATGTCTTCCAACCCTCCCGATTAGAGATACCTAAAGTTTTTTTTGTCTCTGGTTGTTTTCCTTTATTTCTGTCCAATGGTTGTATCCCTGGTTGTTCTGAAAATGCCTGAGTTCATCCATTTTTAAATAAAAAATCTGGACTGGATCCCTTTCTCCCTTTTCATATTACGGGCCAGTTGCTAAGTTTTGATTCTTTAAAACAAACAAAACAATCTGGCAGTGCTGGAAAGTAAAAAAAAAAAAAAAAAAGACGAACAAATAGAAAATAAGTTTCAAACCTGCTTTTGGAAGTTTGGCAACATCAAGACAGCTCTGCCAAAAAGCCTATTCATCTCTGACAATCAAGGCTTTGTGCTCAATCCTTCTTCTCCTGAACATGATTGCAGACTTTGATCCGATGAACCACAGTATGTTATTAATTATTGATTATCGAAGAAATTAATAAGAGATTCTGATTTTTTTTTTCTTGGTGAATATTGTCAGACTTCTCAAAGTTTTGGGTCTTTTAACAATTTTGTCTCTGTTATGGTTTCCCTCAGGGGTCTGTTTTGGGTCCTGCTTTTTTCCTAAAACATGCTCAACCTGTGGCAAATTCTCAAAAAGCATGGTGCTTTATGTTATTTATTCTTTCATTTTTTGTATGCAGATGGTATACAGCACTACCTGTCGTTGCACTACACAACAATCCTGGGATTTTGAGTTCTGTGAACAGTTTCTTGTTTCATACCAAGATTTACCAAGATTTGGGTGTCTATAAACTTTCTGGATGTGTATAAACTTTGATATGATCCACAGAATTGGTCTGCAGCACAAGATTGAGCAATGAAAACCATCTACTAGTTATTTGATCATATCAAACTCGCTGCCAAGAACTCTGTCATCTGGTTTGACACTAACTTGTGTTTCTGTAGAACAAAAAAAGCTGGTATAATCATGCTTTAACACTTCAGGAGCATTTCTAAAAATCAAACATTTTTAACTTTCAAAGGCACAGACACAGTTTTTTTTGTACTGTTATCTCATCATACCTCTGTTATTGTGGCAATCTTTTTACCAGCATAAATTAAAAACTCCTGGATGAATAGGGTTTTTGATCTCTTGATTTGCTTTGGAGCTTTTCACAGTCTGTTTTTATGTTTTTTTATTTTTTTCCCTCTTTAAACTTGCATCATTGGAGTGTTTGCAGTGCAGTTTGATAATCTAATGAAGATCTTTGGCCAGCTAAAATCGTTACACCTGGTGCTTAATTTTGGGGTGAAATTTGAGGTTGTTTGTTGGGGCAGGCAAGCCTCTTTCTTCCCTTGTCTTTCCTGGAGTTTTGTTTTGTAATTGTATGTTAACTTTGGTTGTGAACTGGCTTTTCTTCAAGCAGGGGCTTTAAGCATGGGCTGGTTCTTGATGCATTGGGTACCAGGACACCAAAGGCAAATAAAAGAAAGAATAACTATGCGGTCTTATCTATAGATAAGGGCCAGTGTATCTTGGACAGTCTAGCCACAAGTGGTTTAGAGGTCTTAGAGATAGAGGACCATGCTCAAAACCCTCCATTGTGGAAACCTCTAATATAAGTTGCAGGTAGCTCATTGTTTGCCTAAAGGCAGATATCCAACATGTGGACACCAGCCCTGAAGGACACTGTCTATCTGTAGAAGCAATATTTCAGAGTTTCGTTTGCCCAGGAATCCCACACAGCGGGTGAGAGGCTACGATGATAGCTGAAACTTGGAAGGACTTGAGGATCAATAGGACTAAGGATGAGTCTTGCTTCATGAAAATCCTGGCAAACAATTGGAATTTGAGGAAACCAGAGATGGAGTTTGGCACACACACTTTGTGGCTGGGCAATAAAAATGCTTTCTTTAATATGGTATACAGCTCAGCAGTAAAACGAGCACTTTGAACAGAATCTAAACTGCAGATCTTCTGTGGATTAATGTGCTGTCAGTGACTGACCCCTCATTGGCAATCTGCAGAGTGTGGAAGAGATTTTGTCTGAGACACTGTGTTTTAGACTTTGTTAAGCTACTCTGGCTGTCACACTTATTTATTGTCACATGAAGCATCGGTATAACTCCACTTCATTTGGCACACTGACTCATTTCCAAAAAGACATACTAAGAGGGATCTCCAAGTATCAGAGACCTCCATTTCTCAGCTTGCCAGCTAAGATTTACCCTAGGTTGGTGGAAAGGAGCCCCCAATGAGATCAAGACTAATTCAGTACAATGGTTAAGCCCTTCAAAGGTAGAGTAGGGTATTTTTTTTATACCAGTTTTGTCAATAACTGTCAAAGACTTATTTAAGTATTGGTAGTGCTCTAACACTAGTATAAGAAAAGTCTGTGTTCTCTTCTAGCTGTAGTCTAACTCAGCCCATTTATGTGGTTTTGGTTTTGATGTGGCCTTGGGGAAAGCCACAAGGGAGCTTTGAGGGAGAGGGTGGGCTTCTTTTTTTGGGATGTATAGTTCTGAAGTTGAGTTAACTTCTCCTGCTTCCTCAATTTTACTTACTCCATCTTTAAGGTTAGAAAGTTTATGAAATTTTGCCAATTTAGTCTCAATGTGGTTTGTGAATATGGAACAACTTTATCCATGAGTCTAGTAAAATTTGCACAAGTCTTGGATACTGGGACTGTTGTCTCTAACTGCAAGAGCTATATCAGTAAACATAATATATGTTTGTATCCGTGTCCATATCCACAGCCCCACTAAAGAAATACTGTCCCAGAACGAAAACCTTGTCTAAAAGCCAAAAGGAGAGAACTACTTTTTGGCACCTCAAACAAGCTTGAGAAGTATTTCACAGATGGAGCTGGGTACTGGAGATCTTCCTATTTTGTGACCTTAGAATTTCATCTCAACTTTGTACAGCTGAGATATTTCTTGGCTTCATCAAGCTGTAACCTTCGGCATGCACTGGGTCAGTTTGCAGCCGAGCATGAAGGGCAGGGGTGTGAGTTAGTATCACCAATCTGATGCTCTAATTCTCTACTGGGGAATGGTGAGTTGCTGGCTACAGGTTGGGATTGCCCAGTTCTATGCAAAGGGGTTGAAGAGAAGTACACATTCGTCACAAGGTACAAACCAACTCTTACCTAGTGTCAGTAGCTTGGAGTTCTCATAATACTTGTCTTGAGAGCTGGAAGCTCTTTGTTACATGAGGAAGTACAGAGCCATGCAGAAATGCTACTACGAGGAGAGAGAGCTTCCACACAGACTCTGAGTAATCACTTTATTGAATCTATGGTCCTGCTAAAAACATGACACACATATACAATGAGTTAATTAATTAAATTCAATTTAACCTAATTTAATTTATCTTGATTTAATTTTGACCCTGTTGGAACCAATAAGTAAATTGAGTCAACTAAGACTCAGTTGCCCTTACTCAAACACACACACAAACATACAGACACAGAAAGTGTGTGGTGTGTGGTGTGAGAGGAACACACGCAGTACATAGTTATTGATCTTGTTTTGTCGAAGCGGTGATGGGTTATGAGGGATGAGGATGCTGTACTGACCTGGCTGGCCAATTGCCATCTATCACGGCAATAGTTCCACTGACACAAACACGAAGAAATTCACCCACACACACAGAAGTGCACACTTCCATTCATTCTCCTCTCCAGTCTGACAAAAAGTTGCCCACATCCAGCACAAATATTGGTCACGTGTTTGTTCTGCTCATCCTGCACTCAACTTTATTTTGAAGAGGTGGAAACTCATCCCAAAAAGGTCAGTTTGCCTCAAGACAAATTACTGCAGGTAGAAACGTCAGTACATATAAATCTCCAAAACTTTCCAACACCTCTCACTCACTCCCTTCTATCCCAAACTTGCAACTGTATTGAGGTGTAACTGATGCTAACATCATACTAATGGGGCTCAAGATGGAAGAAGAGTCAACAAGTAAAAGACGGGTTATAGATGGATGTGGGGTTGGGTACAAGGCAATTGAGGTAAGAGATAAAAATGAATGTAGGGGGCTGGCAAGAAGGATACAGGGAGGTGAAAGTGGGACTGTGTAGGAATTAATCAGAGAGATAGCTTTACCTTCTGCAACCTGAGGCGCACTGATCAATACAACTAATATTTCTGCAAGTCCATTCATCTACCAGCTATATTAATCTTCATTTGTTTCCATGACCTCTCCCTCCAGTTTCTGTCTGCCCCTAACCTCTTTGTTTATTTGCTGAGTGAATCTTCTTCTCCTGTGTGTGTATGTGCACCACAGTTAGTATAGGTCTGAGGAAGTTAATAAAAAAAGATCATGGGTGAATTCCATTGAAGAAACATGTAACAATAGCAAGTTATTGTGGAGTAAAGGTCAACTTATAACTGAGGATGTACTGAAACTTCATCTCTGCCAGAGGGGGATTTATGGGAGGTTGCATTCCATTCATCTGGTTTAAAAGTGCTTTTTCATTGTCTTCATTGAAATTCAAGTCCCATATCACCACCACAAATGCTCTTGGCAATAACACATCATAGAATATCTGTAGAAATAGAACAAATTATTTCATTTGCTGATATGGGCAGGCAAGTTTTGTTTGGAAAACCGTGCACCATATTGGCTGTTAACGCTTGGCTGCAGTCTGGCTGCATGGCTTCCTGTACGGCCCCTATTGGGACTGAAGGCAGGTGTGTGCGTGCGTGCGTGTGTGTGTGTGTGTGTGTGTGTGTGTGTGTATGTCAGATTTTGAGAGGAAGAGATGGTGAGAAACTGAGTTTAGGGGATTGATTTCTGTATGAATGTGGCGGATTGATTTGTGTGTCTGTGTTTAAAATGTCTCAGTGTGAAAACTGTCTGCAGATCCATATCAAATCCATATCAGAGAGTCTTATTTTCAACAGTAGAAAGCTTCAGTATTGGTGCCCATGTGTTCCAGGTGCACGTGTGTGTTTAGTTGCTGGAGTGTGGTCTTCAGTGTCCCTTGATCTTATTAACCACCTGTCATCTGTACACTGATATTTTTCAATGCATATCTCAATCCCTCTCCCCTCTTTTTTTTTTACTGTTTTCTCTCATTCCACTGTGCATGAGTCCTGCACACAGACACACACATGCAAATGCAAGCAAAACAACTGATCATACACGGTAAGTCTCCAGAGCCCAAGCCAACAGACCGTCAGCAACTGCTCTTGTTTACGCTGAAGATGAATGAGACAGATCGTTGCTCAACTTGCCTAAATAGTTCCCTGAACACTCAGACAGGTGCTGTGTGTATCTGATGTTGTGTGCATTTAATGTGTTTGTGCATGTGCTTGTTTCGTGTTTTTTTTTTTTTTTTTACGGAGTGTGGTTGCATGTATGCTTTAAAGATCTGCTAGCAGGTGCATTTCATTGTTTGCTTTTGCACACATCCCTCCCGACTTCTCTCTGCCTTTTTTTTCTTCTACCTTTCCCCGCCCCATTTTTTTTCTGTAGCTAAGAACAAAACTGAGGTTCAAAAAGAAGCATCTGTAACATCATTCCTGAGGATAAAAAAAAAAGAAAAGGAAAAAAAAAAGATCTTGCTCCAATCCAGCCAATTTAATTGCAAGTGGCTGGTTAGGACTGCAAAGTTGCTGCTACTCAGCTTTCTGCTACTCTTTTAGAGTTTGGTGAGAAAGCAAAGGATATTAATTTCTCAAGGTTATAAATTATTGAACACAAAGGGGGAGAAAATATTGTAAAAAATAATCATTAATGGACTCTCTCTGCTCTCTCTGTGGTGTGTGAAAAACAGAGCTGTGGAAACCAACACAACCCCAAAAGATCTCTGCAGTATATATATATATATATATATATATATATATATATATATATATATATATATATATATATATATATATATATATATATAGTAACGTGCGGTGAGGTCCATGACGAGGGAGGCAGGCCAGCTAAAGTTGAAATTTCTATATGTGTGTGTTACATATACGGTGCACTGCTCACATTTGCTAATACAAACTGTTACTGGCCAGCCCTGCCCCTTTAACGCGGTGACAGTCTGTGCTGTGTGTGTGTGTGTGTGTGTGTGTGTGTGTGTGTGTGTGTGTGTGTGTGTGTTTGTGTGTGTGTGCGCGCGCGCGCGCGAGTGACAGCAGAAGGAGAGATGATCTGAGTACATGCATGGTGTGTGTGGGGCGGGAGTACATTATTTTGGTCTTTGTTTCCTCAATAAATGTGCGGTTGTGCACAAGGTGCACCTCTTTTTTCCTCCTCTTTAGTCTTTTCCCTCACTTTGGCCCGGACTCCTTGACACCGGTTACCAGCAATGAGCCAAGTAAATAAATGTTAATCAGCTTTCCCATCTACGGTTCGGAGACAGACTGAAGTCCCGGAGTTCACAAGAGGAAATGCCAATTAAAACCCGAAACATACGTTCACCTGCATTTCTACAGGATTTACATCACAGGAGAAAGAGCAAAATAGGAACAAAAATGACCCGTATCTCAACAACACAAGAACACAGGCCAGGCACCCCCGGTATACTCTATCAAACGTCTGCACTAACAAACTATCGCGAGACCTCAAAGAGGGAGCGGTATTACAACCTGCGGAGGCAGAGAAGCGCTGTGCCTCATCGATGCCCACGTTAATCAGCGTGAGACCTTAGTACACATGCGCAAACCTGCAAAAGTTGTGATTTCAAGTAAACGGTCTCTCTCTCTCTCTGAGTCTCTGCCTCCGACGCACATTACAAGCATGAAGCCAGCGTGAAACGCTGTCCGTCCCCTCTGCTAGCCTCCCTCTTATTGATAAATCAGCAATTTCCTGTTTTAATTTTTTAATTACGACAAATTGTAGCTTTACGAACAACAGAAAAAAATATATTTTATATTAAAAAAAAAATATTTTTTTTTCTTGTTAGCCTAGGGGAGGCACTGCCTCCCCTGCCCGCACACCACTGTATATATATATATATATATATACATATATATATATATATATATATATATATATATATATATATATATATATATATATAAATATATATATATATATATATATGGCAAGATGAGGAAGGAAAGCAAAGCTGGGTTTAACAACAAATCAATATGGTTGACTGGGGGAGCATCACCAGAGACTTAACCCCAAATAAAGCAAAACTTTGAAGTATAATTTTCTCAGGCATGGCTATTGATCTGCTAAGAATCAATACACTTGAGCTGAAGAAGAAATGTAACCTTAATCTAAACCATTCGTGTGTGTACATGCACGCATGGAACACCATTGATGCAAAACTGTATTGTCATTCCATCCCAACTGTTGTTTGAGTGCATGGGAGGATTCAGTGTTATTGGAAGTTTGTGCTGTTCAGTATACCACAACCCTACCTACTTCATGGTCGTATGAATTTTCAGAACACTGGTATCTCATATCTTATATTTTTCCCCCTTGCACGTGCTCTTATGCAGACCATTTGGCCGGTTCTTTCCAGGCTTCAAGCTGTCTGCTTGCACCACCATGAGCTGCCCAACAGAAAGCAGCTACAGTTTAGGAACCTAATGGTTACTTGCAAGGTCATACCTCAAATTCAACTTGTTTCCTTCCACTAAAGGGATTTTTGACACAGGTTGCATAAATGGTCTCATCTTAGTTAGCTGCTTCCCCTTTGGAAACATTTCGGATTTCAGCGAAATAAGAAAGAAATGGAATTACATCCAGTTTGTGTTACATTTTGTGGAGATGTGTGCTGCAATACTCTTGTAAGATTTGTACCACATTTTTTTTTTTTTTTTTTTTTTGCATTTACTTTGACAGCCTTACAACAGATCACACTAATTTGGTGTCACTAGTGTGGTAATAAACAAAACATAAAGTTGACTTAAACTCTGTCTCGAAAGAAAGTTCTTCTAAAACATTAAAGTTGTGCACAGGTGCCAACATATCTTTGTCCTATGTGTATGTGTGCAATAATAAAAAGTGCAGAAAGCAGGGTGTGTTTCTTCTCTCAGTCCGTGTTTCCCTGCATCTTTCCTATGCATGAAATATTCACACAAATTACAATGAGACCTCATCAACTATTTACAGAAAACCTGCACACACCTCGGTGTACTGTGACTTGTGATGTTAAATGAATAGATGGAGGAATATGGAATCATCTCTTTCAGACCATCTATTATGCAGGTCTCTATGGTTTGTGTTATGCAATCTTTGTAAAATAAAAGTGCGACTAAGGATATCAGTTGAGAATCTGTCAAGAACATGCCCTGTTATAAATGCTTTTTTTCTTTTTTTTTAATCTTCACCTTCAGTCTGAACAGCAAATCTGAGACAAGACTCCCCACTGTTTGTTTAAAAGTTGTTTGATACCCTAAATAGGTTTCCAGACATTAATTCAACATTGTTATTGTGGCTCTACTTTTTTCCAACAAGTGGGCCTGTGATCCATGCAACATTCTTTTGCCTACACAGAGACTTTTGGATGATTTTGGAATCAACTATGACCAGTTATTCATTTTAAAAAAGAAAAAATAAAACACAGAAATAAACAAGCTGTGACCTTCATTGTCTTCAAATTTTGTAGTTAAATAAACACTAAACCTGCCACAGAACCTTGCTTTACAAGCTCTATGCTCTTTTTTCCAAAGCATCATAGAGTCTTATATGCACCTTCTGGCAAAATGATACAAATAATTCGACAACTACTGCAGCAGTGTCTTTTTTAAGCTGTACTGGAAAGTAGGCCGCGGGCAGAAAAGACAGACAGATAAGGAGTGAAATGAGCAGGTAAATCAGGTGGAGCTGCAGACAGAGCGACAGACTTAAGGCTGGAAAGAAGAGCAAGTGATAGACTAAGAAAGAGAGAGTGACAAAGTTGGAGCAAGCAGGAAAAAAAATCAGGAAAAGTAAGTGACAGAGCAGTAACTGAAGGTGGAGCACAGAGCAAGGTTCTCTGTAAGGCCACTTACTGTGTCTCACTCCTGTCTTCACTATTGCAGTAATTTTTTGACTTGAGTGTCCGGATTGGCACTCACTTGTCAAAATGTTTTGTGAAGTTTGTGTGCATTCACATTTGAGTGGCACAATTTCGTCTGACTTTACATGACCTTTTTTTCTTCTTCTTTTTTAAGTTTAATTGAAATGTTGTACTTCTGAAAGTCAAATTGAGATAGGTATAAGTTGTGGGTAACAGATGGTTAAAACCACCAGTGAACCATAGGTTATCCCATTCACTACCTGGCTCCTAACTTAAGATGAACATACGTCCAAAAAAAAAGGGGGATTAAAATATTTTATTTATTTAAAAATTTTAGAATCAGTTATATTTACAGTTCTTGCTTTTTTCTTAAATAGTCCTTATGGCTTTTATCAGCCCACTGCAATACATTCTTATCTAAGTGTTGCAGTGAAGTAATTGTTCAAACCATCCTCACTTGGCATTCCTTCTCTTTTGAGTTCTCCTGTTGATGCTCTTTTGAAAATATGCAGCAAGTGTGACAACTTTCATCGCTAGATCCCAGTAACCCAAAATTGCTGGACAGGATCTAGAGTGAGAATTATTGTTGTTTGGCTTGCCAAATTAGCATGCTAATCAAAACTCATCTTTGGCCACAGTGTTGACCAATATGATGCTAACAGAAACAAATAGTTTTAAGTCACTTCATGGTCTAAGGTGTCAGTAAGCAGAAGCTAAATGTGCCATAACTCTTTTCTGCACATTGATTTGACATGAAGTGCTTCTGGCATTCTCAAACTAATTAAAGTTAATAAATGTTGTCAAGGGTCTTTGGCCAATCAGAATTAAGCATCTTAAACTGCCAGAAGATGAACTGCCCGTCTAAAAACAATATGTACAACACTGACAGGCCTTAAAGATACGAACTGCCTGTTGGCCACTCAGTCAAATTAATCACTTTTAATTTGTATTTTTAATTTTCTTTTTGAACCCTTGAGCAAAACCAGACACATCTAACCAATAGCCATCTGCTGTGATAGTGATGGGCTTGTAGGATGGATGGATGGATGGAGTTGAAGAAAGAAAGAGCCGTACGGAGACAAACTTATCTTCAGTTCCATTTCGCTGTGTCATTTCCATGATTGACATTTGAAGGGCAGGAAGACCAATTTTGTGCAATATTTCATACAGACCTTCAACGTCAAATGTAAATACTAAAGCCCAGACACCAATTTGATGATGGTCTTTGATTTTAGAGAGAACATAAAATTGTTCTTGCTGCAAGGAAGCTCTTTAGTTCAGACTTTGTTGGATGATTTCCACATTGAGTAATCCTACTAAATTGCACATTTTCTACCTCACGATAAACTTTTCTTACATGCTCAAGGTAGCATTTCATTCAGCCAAGAAAAGATATGATTCAAGTTTAAAGGGCACAGTAAAGGTGTAACAAAATGGGCTTGATAGAGTAAAAGTAAAGGCAGGAGATGAGGTTCTTTGATGGAGATGCATTTTTGATCAAAACGAAAAAGATCAAGTCAAAATCACTGGAAAAGTTGGTAAGGGAAGAAGTAAAAACTTATTTAGTAAAAACTTTGATGTGAGTGTCTGATGGTGATTTAACTACACAAAAAGTTACAAGCAATAAGTACTGTGATTACTCCAAGTCGGATTTATTTTGTCTCCTTCCCCAGCTCCCCTTTTATCCCCATAACTGCTGTTGATGATTCATGTCTTTGTTCTCTTATGTACCAGGGAGATCGGCTCTTTAGCAGTTTTATGATTATTTTGTTAAAGTTGAAAGATACAGAAATGGGTCCTCTGCTTATGGGTTTAAGACAATGTTGAGCTGCTAATTACTGCCATTACTTACTTAATCAATCTCTTTTTGGATGTTCATTGTCTTTTGAGCTATGTTTTCTGCATTTTTCTCTTAATTCTAAGTCCTGATAAATCCATTTGTGCAATAACCAGATAGGGTAAGGATATTTAGGTGCAAATTAAATTACATTCTCTCTGACATGTTTGAGTTCAGCAAAATGTCACGTCACGTCTGAGTTCTTAGTGGAGACAGTCAGTGTTTCATCATCCAGTAATAAAATTATCCTGGCTTTAATGATGTTGAGAAATGTTGGTTAAGAACCACTCAATGTCTTTTCATGTGGAAAAAATCTCCCAAACAACTCATCTCCTGAATAAATCCTCAATGCTACAGGGCTTTTGTTTAGTGGATTGCATCGATACCCACATTGGCAGGATGGTGGAAAATGTGTGTGTCATATCAGCAAGAACAGCATACCAGCTTACATAAAACACCAGAACTGGAGTCGGGCAGGCTGTTCATGGCAACAATCTAGGAGAATCTTTGAAAAAATGGAGGTCAGAAACACCCTGGAACCAGTTGGTTTGTATTCAAGTGAGGCTCCTGACTGGGCAGAGTCTATTATTGCCTATCAGAGTGCATTGTGTGGCACTTGGGGTGTCCAGTGAGGTGAGTTAGTGGTAGGGGGATGTCTACTAACACATCCCTGGGAATGCTCATGACTCTTGCGGCAGGTATTCCAGACAGCCAAAATACGCTTACAAATAGTACCCCCCAAAAAAACAAAATATAAAAACCTTTCTTATATAGATTCTCACAAACAGTTGTGAACTACTATCTCTTTGTGACTGTTCATACTCAGTCAGCCTGACACTAACTGACAACACCTAACACGCAGAGACTCTCCAGCAGTCACATGCTCAAACGCTGGCACGATCTCTGACACACAGCTGCAGCCCAGCTCAGCAGTGAGCCGTTGTATGTGTCCATCTGCAGCGAACATTTATGACAGATGGGAGACACTTTGAAGAGCCCTCAGCTATTACACCTCCCAAAGGAGTAACTACCTGAAACAACAAATCACTCCTCTGTTCATTTCTCTGACTTCTCTACTTTTGCTTCTTTCTCTGCAGGCTCCTGGCACAGCAGGGGTGAGATTTAACATGACACACCCCTGATGATGACAAAACCATCAGACACATGAAAAGAGGAAAAAAAGCAGGGGATCGGTGGATCAGATACAGATCTACACAGGGGAGTAAGATATGGTGACAGATAGCGAGAGAGAAGTGAATTTATATTTATAGATAGAGAGATAGAAAGGAGACATAGATATATGCACAGGGTGTGCATTATCCATGTTCTCAGAAGATTGGGATCAGCCTTTAAAAACTAGCATAAAAAAGAAGACATTCCTCATGTTCGATCTTCAGATTGGATTCTGCAAAGTGCAGATGGAGGCTTTGGATCAGTATGGCCAGAGCCATTAAATTTAGAGCACTGATCTCAGTCAAGGTTTCCTTTGTGGATCACTGTGAAAACTAAATTCAGAAGATGCAATTATTTGTTCAACTGGATAAAATGAATAGTAAAAAAGGCAGCAGCATTTTAGTGACAAAAACCAGTGTAGCCAGACTGCCTGTTTGTGTTCTTTGCTTGGCTTTTAAAGTAAATAATATGTGAATGAATCAGACAGTCCCCATCAAAGAAAGAAAAATATGATACACTGTATGCTTATAAAGCTATAAATGGGAATAGATGTGTGAAAAGAATGATATGAATACACCCTAGCTGAAAATGAAAGCAAAAAAAATCAAAGTTGTCAGTCGTTTGAAGACTATAGAAAATCAGGCAAGGACAAGATCTTTGTGAAGCATTATTTATGACAAGATTCAAGCAATTCTGCAAAGTCTGCAGAGTACAGAAGTTCACCACTGCTCTATCTCTCAACTTTTAAAACTCTTTGCCATACTGTTTGCTTTCTTTACAACCTTACCAAAACACCATGTTATCAGCTTTTGTCTGCTTGGTGATCTGATCCTTTGCCTGATATCAAGCCATAGCTAAACTAATCAACAGTAATTCCCGTTAAGGGTTTCCAGATACTCATGTAAGAGCTGAAACTCACTTGTTGACTTGAATGAAATTGATATAAGTACTTAAGAGAACATCTTTAAACATATGACTGGCCTGAACATATCTATTCAGAAAAGAAACATTCTACTTCAAGAGTTCTGCAGAGATAGCTTAATGTCTGGCTGATGATTTATATGGCCCTGAAAAAATGAAAATTAGACAGGTGATTGGTTGCTGGTCATTATAATTTGCATTTGTTAACAACAAGGAAATCAATTTCAAGCCCGGTGAGTTTGTGTGTGCGTGTGAGTATAATGATGTGAAAGCATGTGACAGAGAGAAAGCAGTGGTTGAGAGGTGAAGATGGCCAAAGTGACAGAGACAGATAGAGATTTCAAAAGGCTACCGTCTCTTATCAGCAAAGGTCACTCAAGCAATTACGTGACACATTGATTTATATCCCCTGAGGCAAACACTCCTACAAAAGCAAGAGCAACACACAAACACCGGCACGCACAAACTCAACTATTCACACACGGACCTTGTATCAATCTGCTGCCCGCCCCTAATTATTATTGTTTTTTTCTGGAAGTCTCGTGGTCAGCTGAGATCATTAAGGTCTTGGCCACTGGGGTTGGGGTTTTTTTTTAGCACCTCCTCTAACTCTTTCCTACATCCTGCCACTTTGCTCTTCAGATTAAACACAAGTCATTTATTCCTCCTTACGGGAAGCTGATGTGTTCACACTTATGTACTGAAAGTAAATGCATAACATTCAGCTCCTCCTCTTATGCAGCGGGTGTATGTGCATGTGTGTCTAAGGATTCTCGCAACAGATGTTTAAGGTGTGTAAATGAAGGTTGATAGGATCACATGCAGTGGCAGAATTGGATTACAGGGAATTTTCCCTCACATTAGACTTGCACTGGAATGCATTACTGCTGGTAATGAAATAAAGGCACGATGGCCTGTAATGCCCTCTGAGATATAAAATTTGTCCCAGCAGTATGCCTCACAAAAGTATTTTCAAAGGTTTTAAAGTCAATTTCAGAAATTGTTTTTGTTCAAAAAGAAATAGACCTTGCAATTAGAGACTTGAGTGTTGTTTAACAAACAAAAGATTAATATTTTAAATATCAGTTTAAAGGGAGTTACCCAGACAATCTCATAATTAGTCTCAAGCTGAATCAATTACAGAAAACAAAAAAGATAAAGGACAAATGGATCCAGCGAAGCACTGCTTGAAAACTGCAGCCTCTAATGAGTGCTACTATGTGGGTCTGCCAAACCACAATGTCATTTGGCGTAAAGGAGATGATCCTGGCTCAACTTTGAGAGACCACAGCAAGACACCAGTTGCAGATATGACTATTCCAGTCAATGCAAGTACACACCAATGACAGGTGTCTCTGCCCACCCCTTCACCCTCTATACAACAATTTTAGAGGTACAATATTTTTCAAGCTACACTTTCGAGTGTGTGTGTGTGTGTGTGTGTGTGTGTGTGTGTGTGTGTGTGTGTGTGTGTGTGTGTGTGTGTGTATGTGTGTGTATGAGAGCTGCTGCAAAAGGCAGCCATAGCCAACAGGGTGGCGTTTATATATATATATATATATATATATATATATATATATATATATATATATATATATATATATATATATATATATATATATATATATATATATAGCAATGTGGGACCATAGGCAAAGCTGTTTGTAATAATGTGCATAGATAGATAGATAGATAGATAGATAGATAGATAGATAGATAGATAGATAGATAGATAGATAGATAGATAGATAGATAGATAGACTTTGTTTGACCAAGGCTTTTTTTGTAAATGTATGTAGTTTAGCTTATCCCTTTATTTAGTAAATTGCAGTCCAGATAGATACACAATGAAACATATAATAGGCTGTTATATATCAAGCTTCTCTTGCCATGCTGCAGTAGATAGGCTTGCAACAACTCCCTGGAGGTTTCTTCATTTTCATAAAGCTTGATTTTCGATGAACACTAACTAGTTGCCTAGCTCTTAGTTTTACAAGTAGCTTGCTCAACATTTATGATTTACATAAAAGATAGGTATGGCTTGCTGACGGAATGAAAAGTCAGATGATCCCTTAAGTCATTAGTATTTATCCTTCCAGCAATGTTATTTTTCCATGCCAAAACTGTTGCTTCAAACGCATTTTAGTTTGAACAAAAATAGCAGTGACAAACTGACAGACAACAAATCTACAGAGCAACACAAGTGGTGAGGGTTTCTCAGAAACACAGAAAGTGATTTGGTCTTATGTCTCTTATGTTCCATTTTCCACCACTATTTAAAGCTTAACATACTGTGAAGAGCAGACAACACCTTCAATAGACTTAAGTCAGCCTTGTTAGATCAAGGTCAGAATTTATCAAGAATATTAAATTCCCCACTGAATAAACCAGGAGAAGAAAAACTGTCAGTCAAAGTGATACAAAAGGATAGCCTTTCAGATGTGTTTCATCATTTCATTTAGTCAGAAAGTCTCAGATAAGTTTGAAATAGGCTCTCTGGTTGTTGCACCAAATTGCCAAGTCCAAACCTTGTCATCCTGTACTATTTCGTACTAACAGCTCCACAGAGCAAAACTTCTACTATCGTCTGACTGATTCAATCAAGCCAATTTCTGTCACATTTCTCTGTCACTCTCCCAAGGGCAAAGTGTGTGTACCTACAAAGAGGCAAAGTAATTCCACTCTGCCACTAAGCCAAAGCTAACCACCTGGATGAATGTGCACATCCAAACACTCTAAACATGCACTAAACAGCATGTGTGTTTGAATGCATACATACACCAGCTGTATGGATTATTAAACATCGCTGTCTCCTGCAGTGAGCCCTGGGTTCCCTGAGCGTCTGTTCTTTTTGGCACTTGATGCAGCACTTGTACATAGGAGATTTAAGCAACAGACACATGCAGTCACCTCACATTGGAACTCACACAAGCACTCCATCATACAGGTTGAAACCATCCAGATCATGGATGTGCCCTCTCATAAACACGCAATGTCTCAGAGCAGTCTCACATCTACCACAAGCTTCCGACCACACGCACACACACAGTCACTTCAGGTGATAGACACTATATTTTATATGACATAATTACCTGAGGCAGTGTTAAACAATTACTGAGCCTTTGAGTGGATTTAATTGACTTCAACTGATTCATTAGTTGAAAACAATGGATAACTAATTGAATTCCAACTCCAAATGCAAATAGGGTGGAAAAGCAATGAGTTTCCATACCAAGCCACTCCTGCATGCACTCTCTGACAAAAGGTACTCACAGACTGTCAGCATTGAAGTGGATTGCATTCATAGTGGAAAGGGATTGTTAGTAACCAATTATAACATGAAAACATTTCTTCAACTTTCAAGTCAAGAATTAGGCTCATCAATAGATTTTAAAAAGATAAAATAATAAGGCTTCATTAAAATTATTAAAAGAGGGTACTAATCAAAGACACCAACACCAAATAAGATAATGCGTTAACATTTTGTTGAAATATGCATCACATCTTGCAATAAACCTGCCACCTCTCTACTTTACCTCCTACACCAAACACCAAATTTCCTTACAACTCTGACTAACCTCAAGTTTTAGGCCCCTGGCCGGATAAATTCATCAACCAAAAGACAAATCTGGAAGAAAATACAGAATTTAATTCTGTGTGTGTGGATTCATTTCAATGCCAACACGTCGGCTTAATATGCATGCTCTGTATGTGGCAAGAAATTAGCAAACCAAAAAACTGAATTCATTTTGTAGTCCTACGAGTGACACAAATAAAATAAAAAGAAAAGAAAACATTCTTGTTTGGGTAATTATCCAATACATTTTAACTATGTAAAAAACCTATACACTCCATTATCTTTAAAGTGATGGTAAAGGAGATTTTGTGGCTCTGGAATGATTTTAATTCAGGTAAGATGTGGCCAAAAAAAAAAAAAAATACAATTGTGCCCTCCGCCTTCGGCAGGTGCCCTCTGCTCAGGCCAAGGATCCTAATAAAAGTTAGGACCATAATATAATATAATATAATATAATATATATATATATATATATATATATATATATATATATATATATATATATATATATATATATATATATATATATATTCCAATGTTTTATCCCAATAAAAAAAAGTTTTAAAAAAGAACCTGGTTTTGATTAGATAATGATCTATTGTACTGATACAAATAATAAATTATGTTAATACATAAATAAATATGTAGCCTATCAGAATAGAGAGTACAATATAAATGAAATAAGGCAATTCAAGGCATCAACTTAATAACACAATTTAGTACTCCTGACTTTTACACCAGCCAAATTGCACAGGGATATATGATAAATAAGTTAAGAAATCAATAAATAAAAGTTTGTTTTTTTTTTTTTTTTTTTTTTTCACAAATGTGTCTTCAGTCCATCTATTATGTCATTTTTTTAACTTCTCTGCTACAAACAAACTATCTTGACATCTTCAGACACAATCACTGGAGTCGACCAGACATCCCCCTGCAATTCAGTGAAAACTTTTATAAAACTGGAATTAAATTAGTTTTAACATCTTTGAGAGGAGGCAGATAGGGGTAGTAAATGACAGATAGACTGCATTCTGATACACATTGATCAGGCTTTGTATTATACAGCAGAATGTAATACATGCCAATATGGTATACACAAATGAAACCCATATACAATATGCCCAACAAGAATTGGTTTCATATATCCAATAAACAAGAAACACTGACAGCATGTTCAATGCGCAAGCTCTATGAATACTATCAATGCTGTGCAAATATTGCTCACAATACTCCATGCTCCTCACTGGCAATTCTGCTAGCTGCTAGTTAATTTCTGCAGCTGGTCTGAGAAACACATCAAATCTGTCCGTGGAATTGGATTCTAAGTTTAATTTGCTCTGTAGAATTACTGTTTGCCATCTCAGCTTGGTGGGATTCTTTCCATTCCTGTACCCCCTCCCTTGATTGTGTTGTAATGGAGTTGTCAGAGGGGGCAGTGGGGTTTGGTAAAGACTTTGGTACACACTGTACTACTGGCTACTACTTGCTTGTAAACTTGAGGAGGGAAATGTAAACCAGTAGTCATACTATTAAACATTGCCTTCCCATTGCCATTTGGCAGCACAACAAAAGACTACTGGGTAATGATAAACAATGGCATGCCATAATGATTCCCTGGAGACATTACAAAGGCCTCCTTGTAATGACTATTCGGCAGAAATTGTCTCAATCATTGATATGTATTTATTTCCTCATATTTTAATTTATCAATGATTAGTACAAACCAGAAATATAACAGACTTAAAACCAAATGGGACAAAACATGAGAAACATAGCATGGCAACAGATAGACCATCAGCAAAAAGATTATTTTTACTTCCTGAATTACTTAAATGTACTTTGAATTGCCTTGTTGCCAAAATGTGTTTCATGCATAAACTCACCTTGCCTTAAATGTAATACTGAAAAAACAAAACAAAACAAACAAAAAAAAACAGTAAAAACATATACATATTGGCGTTTTACTGACATTAACTGAAACCCAAGGTGATACAACACGATACCTAGGGTGTGATGATAACCTTATACCAGTATGTACCTTTACTAAGCTATCTAATATCAATAAACCAACTTTTTATTTATTTATTTATTTTTTTTAATGTTACTCTAGTAGCTACGAATGAACTGACCATCACTCCTCTTCCTGCCAAAAGCTGTCTCCAGTGAAGACAAGTTATGCTGTAAGAGACAATCTGTAGTGCATTAACTTTCTTCCACAACAAACATGTGGATGATGGTGCTTGTATGAAATGCTGTCTCGAACCCATAAATACACTTGTAATTCTGTCCAAGGAGGTAAAAAAAATAAAGTTTTATTATTATTAATATTAATATTATTATTATTATTATTATTATTATTATTATTATTATTATTATTATTATTATTATTATTAATAATAATAATAATAATAATAATAATAATAATAATCCCTGAAAATCTGTTAGTCTTGAAACTACACTGAAAAAGGAAAATAAAAAATAAATAAAAGGTTTAATTTCATGTAGATTTCTAGACTTAATGTAACTGGATAGAAACATCTGTTTCAGTGGTATAATTTCTGACAGTGTGTGTGACTGGGTATGTAAAGTAGTGTTGGTGTATGATCTGTGGAGTGGAATAATTGTTATTACATGATTAACTGATATAATTGGTCTGCCTGTCATTGTTGATTGCTGCACCAGGAGACAGCTAACTTTGATTGGTTTCCCAGTGTGAAACACATCCTCTTGAAATACCTAGCATGTGTGTGTGTGTGTGTGTGTGTGTGTGTGTGTGTGTGTGTGTGTGTGTGTGTGTGTGTGTGTGTGTGTGTGTGTGTGTGTGTGTGTGTACACACACGCACTCATGTCTGGCATGTGCATTTCCATTCACAAGGAATATCATCCAGCACCATCACTTTGCAGTAATATATATTCAGATGTAATGTGAAATATGAGAGGGAAATAAATCATATTTGATATATCCATCACAAGCAGAAATAGACTAAATAAAGGAGAATGAAGGCGGTTTGATGCATGGATGAGCAAGGACTTTTCTTTCTTTCTTTTTTTTTTTTCATTTCATTTTCCCAGCTGTAATTCTCATTGCTCTACTTCTTTATGGACATTTTGGCTGACAGCTCGAGCCATCGCGAGGCCATGCATCACATAAGAAAACCACTTTTCAATAA
The DNA here is from genome assembly GCF_033239565.1 of Halichoeres trimaculatus. Taxonomy (NCBI): domain Eukaryota; kingdom Metazoa; phylum Chordata; class Actinopteri; order Labriformes; family Labridae; genus Halichoeres; species Halichoeres trimaculatus. Next base: position 21,558,458 of record NW_027437188.1, read on the forward strand.
AGCCAAATCAGTGTTCACTTGAGTATGAATTTGAAGAAGTGAATTTATTGAAAGGGACTGCTGGGTACAGTAAAGCTCTTACACATAATGCAAAAGGAATTGGTCTGACACAGAACAAAAATGGGTTAAGTGTGAAGAATTTTAGTTTAGTTGCACGTAACACTCGAGGACTTTGAGTAAAAATAAACTCAGTTCCTCCAGGGAGCCATAATGTTGAGGATTAGATTGATCTAATAGATAAGGTCAGGGTATACATTTTAATGAATATAATTAGTTAAGCTTAAGATTGAAATTAATACATACTGTTTTGGGAGGAAAGATGGGACTTTCAGAAATAAGCTAAGTAAGGCCAGTAAATGCAATGTGAAGAACAGCTTTGTGGCAGTTGTATTTCCAAATCTTCCAACGGTCAATCATCTCTTTTTTATTTATCAAAACTAAAAGATCTCATAATTGATGTCAGTTTAAGATTGAGTAAGAAGAATGAGTTCTTGTTTGGGTAAGGACACCCTGTAAATAAAATGCAATAGTATTTGTATGTGGCCTGTTAACTACTTAGTTTGCCCCTTGATATTTTTTGGTGGGTTCTTCTCTTGTCTTGGAAGAACTGGACTGGAATTCTTGCAGTGATGTAGTTTGACACTAACATTGTAATTTCAAGATAAAAATAAATAAATAAAAAAACTTTATGGAGAGTTTTTGGAGCCTATTCTAGCTGTAGTTGAGTGAGAGGTAGGGTCAGTGCCAGACTGGGACTGAAAAAACAGCCCGGGACTTTGCGGGCCTGGCCCACAACAATGGGATACGTCAGTAGACCGGCAGCATTCCCCCCGGAATGGCAGCACCTGCCATTCTGAATCTCCCGATGGCCAGCCCGCCCCTGCCTGCCAGTCTGTGGCTGGCCTGTCCTGGCCACTAAGGAGGCAGGCCACCGATTGCCTCTCCGGGCCTGGGTAGGGTACCCCTTAAATAGGTCACAGGCCAATCAATCTTCAAATACAGTATGTGGACACAGACAAGCATTCACACACACACACACACACACACACACGCACACACACACACACACACACACACACACACACACACACACACACACACACACACACACACACACACACACACACACACACACACACAATCAGTTACGTGTGACCAGTGATGAGTATGTTTTTGAACTGGGGAGAGTCAGAGTTAACCTTGCAGAGCAGACGGACCTGCATGATTCAGTTTCTGAACTCCTGTAGGTCCATCTTGCCAGGCTCCAATGACCAACGATTTCACTCGGCTAAATTCTAACCGGCCCAATCAAGGAAGAGAGGTGGGAGCTGTGGGAGCAGACGTGGCGTCAGCAGACTTTCGTACTTGTCAGCATTCCTTTGATTCTATGTTTTTAAGATAAATTTATAAAAACGGAAGCTGTCACCTTTTACACAGCTGTTTCTCGTGATTCAGTAGTTGTTCATCTATTGTTTCTCAGAAGCATCGGCTCACATAAGGTACGTCATACCGTGGCTTGATGCGGATTGGTGAGTGTGTTAATCAGAACGGTTTTCCAATCACCAGCTGCTAATCTTTTTGAAGGTCCTGCCTCTGAAAACAAACCCGAAGAGCTGCTACCCAGATGGACTTGTGAAAATTCCGTGGCGGATATATGAAACTGTCCGTCTAGCGTGTCAGGTTAAGTCAGAGTATCAAGAGGGAACAAACACATCTGCATCAAATCCACATCCACCCTTGGAAGAACATGCAAACTCATCACAGTATGGCACCAGCCTGACGGAGGAACCTTCATGTCATTAGGTAACCTCATAACAACCACTGTGCACATGTATTAAAAATGTACTCCACATTGAACCTTTCCCAAAAAACTGTTTGGAGGGGAAGGGACAAGAAGATGATCAAAATAAACCCTTGAATATATTATGCATTTCATATTAAATAATGGTTCCGCAGCTTTGAATTTTCATTTCCATTTCAATACCAAAGGATGACAGGAAAAACGAGCTAGATCATACCTTCTTCAGAGCTTTCTTCATTTTTGCTTTCTTTTTCCTTGATTTCCGGCACCCTACGGCAACAGAATGTAGTAGATGTAGCAGTGATTCTGTTTATTACAGCTGTCAGTCATCTCTGTAATTATCTGCAGCGATAGGGAACTGCCTGCACACACCACCACTCACCAACACACACGCACGCATGCATAATCAATTATGTGTAATTATCGTGTACAGAGGGAGATATCTTGTGACCAGTTACATGTCTGCATGGTGAAAGTCACAGCATGACAGAATAATAACCATCATTAAGGTATAAAGACAGAAGCCTGTAGTTCTAGCGAATCTTGCTTCCTCTACCCATCATTAACTCAACTGTGAAGGTGTCTGAGGGAAATCTGTGTGGAGCGTTGTGTCTGTGCACTTGCATGAGTGCATGGAGGCTTAAATGACAGACTGAGTGTTTGTGATGTATCATGTCAGACCGTGTTCATGTGAAGTCATCTGAGAGACAGGTAGAAGGTTTCAGTTGCGTCCCCTGAATTCTTTTATAACCTTTATCAAAAGAGGGAAGTGAAGTGGATGCTATGGGAGTGCAAGCTGAACTAAAGCTGGGTTTACTTTTTCACCAGTGAATAGTAAGTCATGTTTCAAAAATAGATTAAGCTTTCATTTCCAAGATTCTAAAGACAAACTGCTTAGGTCAGACTAAATTGTCATAAAAAAACAAGCGTATGTTTGAAGTAGCAACTTTGTGGACCTGTCTGCATAGTCATAGCTTTAGTGTTCTGTGCATGCTTCTTATCTCATCATCAGTGTGTCTGCGCGTGCGTGCTGGTGCACTGTGTTTTTTGTTGTTGAGTAAGTTTCCCTTTGTTGGACATGAAGGGTAATTGCAGCTTTTGTTGACTGTTGGAGGCAGGTGGTGAGCCATCTGGTGACGGCAGGTAAAAGAGAAGGATGGAGGGGCTTTGGGGACAGACGAGTGCCGAGTGTTGGAGGAAGGGATGGATGCACCCCTCTATCAATCACACATGGATGAACAGCAGGCATAGGGGCAATGGGAGGGATTGGAGGATGAGGGTGAGGACAGAGAAATGAATAAGGGACTGAGATAAAAGAGGTGCAATGCTACTTTCAAAGTTGTCTGATCAGTATGTGTGGACATGCACATGTGCGTGGCTACGTGCATGCTTTTGTGGAAACCAGGGGAAAGGAAAAGCAACACAGAGGGAGATGGCAGCAAAAAACATGTATAAATACTGTTCATGAAAAGTGTTGCACATTGTAACAAGAGTTAAAGGCCCGAGGGGCATTGCCCAATTGTTCTGCAGCTTTTCATGGCGTTTACACAGTATCACCAAGTAACGTGCAAAATGACTTCAACCCAAAGGTTCACACCTAAACAAGTGTTTGTGATAGAGGAAATCAGTCAAGAAACAACTTGAGTGCCAAACCACAATTTGGAGAGGAAGTGAAGACAAGAAAAATGAAAAAATAAACTTTCCAGCAGATTCAATCACAAGAAAAGCGCACAAAAAGAGTTACCAAGAATCATAAAATAAGAAAATCCCATTTGACACTTTAACCCAAAAGTTTAAGGACATGCTAGCTGGGGTTGTGATGTTTGAACTGATTTTGTCAGAAATAAAGCATCAAAGGGAAAACATCAAATTTTGAAATTGTCCATATAAAATGATTACATTCTATGTCCTCAACCTTTTAAAGCTAAGGTCCCCCCATTGGGGGACTATGAGGTGGCTCTGCAACAAAAGGCATAAAAAATACCTAGATTATTACTCTGAGCCAGTGACATAAATACCAATACAGGCACCCCTGAACAAAGTTTTTCTAGCAGAGACCCAAAAACGAGGGTTGAAAAGGGTTAGTTTTTTTTTCTTACTACCTCCAAAATCCTAGGCACATTTCAATCTGTTGGCGATATATAGGTTGAATTCCAAATATATACTTTAGGATGATGCAATGAAAAGTGAAATATATATTTTTTGGGGGACGGATGGTGGGAGTGTGTGTTTGTGAGCTTGTTTTGTGTAACATGCATGGCTAGCATGTTTCCCTGGGATTTTTTGATACGTTTTTGTGTGTGTCTCTCTCACTAGAATTAACTACAATTTGAGATTCCAAGATTACTGGAGTCAATCAATTTAGTATTGAAAATGTAGAAAGCTGAAAGTCTGTGATGTAGTCAGTTTCTTTCCACAAAGTTGAACTCTATCACATACAGTATATGATGTAGTCTCGGAGGCTGTGGCATATACTGCATAGCTGATAAATTCTCTCACTGTCTGTACTCCTAAGGTAAATCCATCTCCAGTGGATCTGAAGTTTGTGCACTGTTTCAAGTGAGAGCCTTCAATATCCTACATGAAATGGATGTCATTTCCTAAATTGAGTGAGATTTCGCCAAACAGGTGTGTGTTGACTCCTGGGATTATTTCTGGCTTCATGTAAATGCAGCCTCAAGGTGTTTGTGTATTAGCGGTATTTCACTCTTGGTGAACTTTGCATGGCAGGTCTTTGATTGGCAGGACAGTTATGAATAAATATGCATAGAAAATGTTGAGTTAGGTCTGCTGGGCAAATAAGGAAAAAGTGCAGGATGATGCAGGACACACTAAAATGTGAAGACTGCATCACTTTAGTGTTAAGATCAACATCAAATTAGACCATACACAGCACAGAGCTCATGCCTCACCAACACAATGTTTTTGTATCTTGTGTTCACAAGAACTTGTTGGTAAAAGACAGTATCTTGTGCATGCACTGTATAAACATATTTGAACAAGAGAATTAAGGCAAACTTATGCTGAGACAATAGAAAAAAGATATATGTTTTGTACTTTCACCAACACTTCATCAACCCCAACCCCCTTAAAAACAAAGATTTCTTTATTCTTCTGCAGGCTCTGCAGCATGAAGATTATGAAGATACTATAGCTTTGATATCCAGAACCAACAGCTCCAGTATGTATGGCCTGATGGTTATATCTCCAGTTTGTATTCAGCTGTCCCATAGAGACAGTGAGAGAAACAAGACAAGTCATACAGGAAAAGTTGTGTCACAAGTCATCACCAAACCACTGACTGACAGTTTGAATACCGCTCTGTATGTCTCAAGGGGCAAGCCACGTATACACCTCGCCAAAAAAAAAAAAAAAAAAAAAGACTTCGACAGAAATAAAAAGCCTATTTGCAGCCAGGTCAAAAAAAGGCTTAGGTCGGAAATGTTCATTTTGCTCCCAGCACACACAGTATAGGGGGTGAATTTTCTTCTTACTCTGTGGTTTAGAAGAAATTAGGATTGTTTCATTGTCCAATCAGATACACAGCTCAGCTCGAGTGTCCAATGGGCGCTCTATAGCTGTTAGAAAAGAAGCCTAAAGCTGGTGTCATGTAAAATGTGGCTGCATCCACGGATTGGCTTCATTTAACGGTATCAGGAACAGACGGGTGACGTCACGGAGACCACGTCCATGTTTTATACAGTCTATGGCCTGTCTTCATTTTTTGTTTTGAACCAATCCCAGCAATCAACTTTAATTGTCATTATATAACTGCATTACATATGTTGAGATAATGCATGATATAACTCTAAGTATATTTACAGAGGCTGTGTTGTCAGGGCTGTAAATCAATCTGGTCCAGGGTGACATGATTGGGAAGCTGAGAAATGGCATTAAGAAATCACCTATTTTGGCCCTCTTTTATTGGTTTTAGCTATTTACACACATGAAAGATAACTTGTTTTTACTGCTATTTGTCAGAGTGGAAAATTCAGAAATTCCACTCAGTCTAATGGAGCCACTGGAACCAATGAGCTCATTTAACTTCAATATTCCACTAAAGCTCTTCAGTTCAGGGGTTTCCTCTCCTGTTCAGTACCACGGTTTTTGATGAGGGGACTAGCGAACAGACAGTGAATCGCAGGTTTTTCCTAGCCCGAGGCTGCCCTGCCAGCTCTGTCAAAGTTCATGACATGCACATGGTGAAATATAACTTCTCCTGAGCATAGAGGGAAACTTCTGTTGTCCTACTTTAGGACATTTTAACTCAATATCCAAATGTGTCAGATGGCTCCACAGAGCTGAATATAAACAAGTGTATTCTTAAATGTTGTGTCTTGAACTACAAAAGGACAATATTTGATTTTAAGTAGGCCCTAGAGATATTTTGTATCAAATAGAAAATTCACTGGATTCACTTTTGTTTGTCAGAAAAGAAGCAAATGATTGAATGATTATACACATTAAACTTTAAGCGCAAATAATTGGGGAAAATGTAATCACACAAGTGAAGGTGTAAAAAAATAGTACTTACAGTTGAATGCACATGTATGTCACAGATGATATACAAATTAGTACCACTGCCATTGACAGCCTCTAAGATGAAACACTGTTAAAAGTGTGTCTCCATAGACAAAACTACACTGTGTGAGATTAAAGGCCCAGTGTGTCGAAGTTAGCAGCATGTTGTTTAAATATGTGTTCAATCATCCCCATAAATCCTGCATTTTCTTTTCTGTTGTCTGTGGCAGGGTTGGGGACAGACAGAGCAAAGTGCAGTGACAAGCCAGAAGTCAAAAAAAGATGACCAAGAAATGAAGTGAAATTGGGACTGATAACAACTAATGAGAGATAAAAACATAGGTGTAGAATTTTGGAGCTGGGTGTCAACCAATCAATGAAAAAGTCTGGTCTGAAGGACAACGCGAGAGTTGACTGTTTCTGCTGGACAGATAAGGGTACAACCTATCATAACATTTCTATAGCAATGTTTGTTTGCATTGATCTGCATAGTTGTTTATCATCAACTCTGATAATTGTAACTGCTTTCATATTTTGGAGTTTAATCTTGTATTAGCCAGAGCTATATTTGTCATTCATTGTTTTATGTAAAACATACAATGAGGTATTCGAGGGTTATGCAGCTGTTTTGTAGCTTTCTTGCTGTGGTTTTTCCAGTGATGGGACAACTTCAGCACTGCCCAGTATTGCATGCATAATAGCATTAATAATTTGCATATAGTGGTGTAAAACACACATATTTGTCTGCTCATGATGAAAGTGTTGGAAACGTTTCATATTCTTTAAAGCTCATTTTTGGTTTGCATTTAGTCATTAATTACAGAGTTGCTAGGCCCGCCCTGTTGGCTATGGCTGCCTTTTGCTGCAGCTCTCTCTTCTTTGTCCGTTCCTTGTATTTTTTAATTTTTTTTTCTCTTTTTCACTGTATCACTTTTCTCTTTTTGTCTCTTTATCACAATCTTTGCATTTGGAGTAGACCATTACTTTGTACGGCTCATTTGTTGGTCATGGACACCAAACTTTTTGTGGCCTCAGTGATATTTTTACTATTTTTGCTCCTGTGTTTGTCTGGAGATCCTACATGTAACCATGGCTGCATTGTTTACATGTGAACTCAGCTGTTAGCAGCCTGTAGCATGTCAATGCTAACTGGTGTAAGGCCTGATGTCTTCCCACAAGGTGAGGATGACGTGCTGGTTCTCAGGTGTGAGCTAAGAAGTGACGACATGGACCTGCCCGTCCATCCATCATTATTGGGAACATAAGATCTATCTGCAATAAGATGGACGACCTAGCTATGCTAACCCAGCATCAGAGGGAATACCAGAGGGCAGAGTAGCATCATGCTATTCACAGATATGGCTAATGGAGCTAACATCAGACACCAACACCATGTTGGAAGAACTTCACCTGATGTGAGCAGACAGGGTCTAGGAGACAGGATCTAGGAGACAGAGATGAAGCTTGACTGAAGAAGCTCAGTCCTGGACCCTGTGGAGGTGGAGGCTGGCTGAACTGGAGAATGATGGACAAACTGTCATCATCTATTTTCTTGTGGACCTTTTTGCACTTTCTATACACTTACCTTTGTTTTCTTGATTACTGCTGTGACGTCTATTTTGTTGTACTTGTTACAATGACAATAAAGTTCTATTCTATTACTTATCATTGTTAATCATGAGATTAGTCATAATATCATGATCATCTGCAGGCCATGGTGCCTGAATTAAAAACAAAATAGTCACAAGTCAGGATTCCTCTTCTTGATCTATTTTGCCGAGAAACTTAAAAAAATTTGCAGTAAGTGACAAAAAAATTTGAATTGGCTGGATACATTTTTTTAGTAACACACACACACACACACACACACACACACACACACACACACACACACACACACACACACACACACAGGCCAAGGGAGTTAATGAATAGAGTTGGGGTTGATGGTGGCAGTCAGTGTATATGTAGCTGTCACACAGCGTTAGTGTTAGCACCAGGGTCAAGCATAGCCAGAATGAGCTCTGACTTCCTCTGAGTTAACACCAGCTCATTAGTCAAGTAGAGCAGGGCAGTCACACCTCAACACACACACTAATTCCTTCTGTCTATGCCTGTGCCCCTCGCTCCCTGTCTGCCTCTCTATGTCTGTTACCCCCCCTTACACACACACACACACACACACACACACACACACAGACACACACACACACACACACACACACACACAGACACACAGACACACACACACACACACACACACACACACACACACACAAACTTACCCTGGTTGGCATTAAACCATGAAAGCCATTTCACTTTTTAAACTGATTAAGTTTGTTTACCGAGTAGAAGTAATGCAACGCATGCATTGAGTATTAGTTAAATGAGTCGTAAATCGAACGTTGGATTTATGTAACCACCCATACTGCACTTAATATTCAATCAACCCATTCTTTCATTTCTTATCTTGCAGAAGAACGTATGAGTGATGCAGTGATTTCAAAAGAGGTTTTACTATCCTTGAAGCAGTTTAATGCACATAGCCTTTTTCGACAATATTGTCTTCAGCATTGCTTCTCTTGCAAAGCATTCATCTTTTACACACCAATCACGACATGTCTATGCCAAGTGCTTTTTATCCCACCATTTAACCTATATAGAGTCATGTATTCCCTCAAGACTGCACTGTATCAATCATAGCATTGCTGACATTCATAATTAATACATTTGAGTCCACCATTATGCTTCAGAACTGCTTCATCCTTTTAATGCATTATCATCAGCACAACTGTCTTTCAGGAAATTGCTATTAGTGGTTGCGCAGACTAGTTGATCAGCTGACTTTAAGTGCCACAATGACGTTTTCATCGTAATGTCAACTAGTCACTGGTCACATGATTTTGCCAATACAACATGGATGCCACAGAGAAAGCAACAGGCGAGGAGGTTGATGGGTCTGTGCAGAAAACTAGCAGCCAGGCATCAAGTGTGTGGAAATATTTCACCAAAGATGAGACCAGCAGAGCCTTCACTTGTAAAATATGCAAGTCTGTCCTCAAATATAACAGACGTACAAGTGCTATGCACACCTATTTGCAAAGGTACCCGCTAACTCTAACTAAAGAACGTCCTAAATCCTTGTAGCAGCAGCGGTCAATCAGCGACTCCACCAAACGCGGTGTTGTAACAAAGAAAAGATGACAGCAAATCACCAGTTTGCTGGTGAATTTCACTGTCAAAGACATTCAGCCTTTAGCTGCTGTCACAAAGAGGGCTCCAGAGAAATGGTTCAATTTTTGGAGCCTGGCTACAAAGTCCTGTCTTACAGGTAAGTTTTTGCTGAACCACTGAAACATGTACGGATTGCACTTTCTAAATGAAAAAGAAAAAGTAACACTGTAACACTGTAACACTTTACTGACCTCCAGTTATCAGAACGAGTAACAAACCATAGAGAATAAAGTGAACAAGGGGTAAAGCTCTGCCAGCCACAATCATTCTACTGTATGGATCTCTGTAGCTCACAGTTTATTTGCCAGAAAATCCAGTATATGGACTTTTGCTGGTTTAAGGAAGAACAAGTACAAGTATTCCCTCCAGATTTGTGTACATGAAACTTTTTTTTTTTTTTTCAATCTGAAAATTGTATTCTGTTACTTTGCAATGACGGTTTCAATTCGATGAATTGTTCAGCCCTACTAGGCGAGTAAAATCTGATCTCTTTTACTCTTTCATGCAGTTTTGTTTTTTATCTCCTGTCTTGCTACCTCTTATCTTTTTATCTCCTGTCTTGCTACCTCTTACCGCACTCTCCTCTGTTTATCATTGTCTTTATTTTACCTTTTGTTTAACTGCAGTTTTTTCCTCTTTTTTTTCAGTCTCTCCTTCCCTCTCCTTTCTTGGTGACTTTGCACATGCTAATCCAAATAGGTAGTTAATTATAGACTGCAGGTCTAATGCCATGAAGTAATTATAGAACTCCAATGAGAATTAACTTGTTCCCACCTTCTCTCTCTCTCTCTCTCCAATACATTATTACTGTCTATCCCTCCCTTTCTTTACCATCTTCCATCCTCATTTTGTTTTTGAAAAATACAGTGAAACATTACACTCTAGATGTCATTACCAGCAATATTTGCACAGTGCACTTCAGCAGTGTTTCATTTTGATTGTTGTGAGCCTCTAACAAAAATAGTCTCTTCTCCAACAATCATGTTTGTAATAATTAATGAGCAGAAGCTTGTTTTTTTTTCATTTATTTATTTATTTTGTAAAATGTTAATAAATTTGTATCCATTCACAGCCCTGCTATTACCGCAAGTAGACAGATAGGCAAGAAAATGCGAACCATATGAAAGTTCTGAATAATTTCTGCTTTCCCTTTGTTCTATTTCACTGTAACTTTTTTTTTATTTCTCCTCCAGCAACTTTTGATCTGGTGGTTTACAATGGCTGACTGTCAGAAGACCATCAGGATCCACAAGTGATTCTTGACTCAGCAAAGATAATCAAAGAGGGAATCCCATATTCAACACCAAAGGCTTTCTTCAAGAAGGCTGGATATTTGGTTAAAGATTAAAAAGGAAGATGAGGTTGACAGGATGGCTTCGTGTTTAAGGAATAAAGATGGTCTTTTATTTTCCTGAGACTTATACCCCCCCACACACACCTACCCCAAAAAACCCTAACAGAAGTTTTTGCAAACAGCTCTGTTGTCACTTAAAGGGATTAAAACATTTTTTTTTATGTTTCAAAAGATGAAAAGACATTGGTTTTCTTTCACATGTGATTTTCTCAAATGCCACGAGGATCTTGCACTCAGAAAAAAAAATCCCTAATTGCCAAATCAACAAAACAAGACTATAATACCGTTTGACTAAAATCAGTCTCATGCATATCCTTGTCATACTCACTTCAGCATACTTGTGGTGTATGTGGTGGTACAAAAGCTCAGTTTAACCTCATGGTGTGCTCTGACTTCAGGGGCATACCTAGACTTATAACCAGCTGCAAGGACTTATTCCCCCCCCCAGTTGTTTCCATCCCTTTTCTCCTTTGGATATTACAAAAGAAAACTCTACATGGTTTCTATTTTTACTCCAGAGCAGCCACCTGTTCCTATTAGCTGCAATTACCATGAGCTCCTCGCTCGCTGGAGGCAAGTATCAGTTTTATGAAGCTGTTGCCATTGTCTTAAGCGAAAGTACTTGATTGTGATGGTGATACTTTTCTCTCTTTTTTGTGAGAACTACTTAAGGTTAAGTGGGGTATATCCTTTTTCGCCCTGTGGGATGAAGTTCAATAAATGATGCTCAACAGTAAAATTTCCATATTTTAAACCTGTGCAGGCAAATCCAGAGCTCAGCCGGGCGGAAATGACTTGAATTAAATCTGACACAGCACTGATTTGGTTTGTTTGACTAAAAGCATTCTCGTGCATGTTCAGCTCCCTCCTTCTACTATTCAGCATACGCTTCTATGGAAGAATGTAGATGCTTCGTCCTTGCAGGATGTAATGATTAAACTATCTAATTTTCTGTCTGATTGCTTACTATTTCTGTTCCAAAGGTTAACTCCAACAGGTAATAAATATTCTCAAAGGGGAAAAAAAACCCTTCATACCTTCAAGGGATGGCCTTATGTGGTGATATTGCTGAGATTATCAATCATGGACTGATCACCTAAACATGATTGAGCACAGTGTGCATAATCTAACATTCTATGAGGTTTAGATCCTGTGGTTAGTCTTGCCACAACAAAATTTGGTGAGCAAATTATGTAAATCGCCACTTGAGTGTGTACTCTGAGTAGAAAATTGACCTTTTGAAATTTGTAAATAAAAACAGTCACTTTAGAAGTGATCCCCAAAATATTTTCATTGCTTTGATGTTGTAATGATAGATTTGATTTGTACAACCAAATTTTATGGTTAGGACACGATGTACTTAATATTCTGATCAAGCTATCTGATTTGCATTCTGACAGTGCAGCCTTTAGCAAAATACTACATGGGGGTGAAACCAATGTTCCCTCTATGCTGAGTGCCCTTGCAATCGCACACTGCTCCTACATTTTCTGTGCACAGCAAATCTATGCTGCGCATAAAATGAACTCCAAGCTGAACTGCAAGTAAAATAAACACACAATAATTTATTTTGTACCATTTTGCAGTGCAGCTCAGTGAGTGACGAGTAACAAGTGGTAACTACTGTAATAAAAAAAAAAAAAAAAAAATTAAAAAGGATTTTTATAGTTATTATAGTTTTACAAATAACATGTGGGTACCTGCATTTTGTAATAAGTGATGTAATATGTAAGAACCTATTACATACTGCAGCAAAGTTTATTACATACTGCATTCAAGAATTCATTTTAAAATGTGGCAGATTATTACAAAATACAACGTTATTACATAATGAAGTGAAAATGTATTACATTATTACATATCGGGGTGTTACTACATAATGTGGCTTTACGAGGTTCTAAATTTGTTTGCAGAGTAATGACAAAATAAGCAAGAATAGTGAGGAATAGTAGATTTGTGTGTGAAACGTTCGTAAGCATGATTTAGGCAAAAATTTGTTTGTACGCACTGTTCGTGAATGAGGCTCACTGTCTTGTACTCAGTCAATGTTTTTTTGGACCAATAGGGGAATAAAAAAGTATCCACACAGCCATACCTGAACAAGGCACCTTTTGCTCTACTGAGTGGCTTTTGTTTTTTTGATACTCCAAAGCCCCTCTTTTCTCACCGCTTTTTAATTTCACCTCCTAAAAGAGTCCCCATCAATTCATCAACCCCAGAGAAATAATTTCCCTGACCTCAACAGTAAAAGCCAGCTTAAACGATTAGGGTGTGATATATATGCCTGTACCTCATGAAGCAGCGTGCTTATCTATCATTTATCTTCCCTCGACACTCCTCATTTAAACTGATCTGAATTTGGCTAACTAATTCAGCAGCATGCTGAGCTTTCTGCCACACAGCAGATAGTCACATCTTGTGCAGCTGCTTTCCTGGCAGCATCTTGGGATAATTTGCGCTTAATGGCTTATTATTTATCCTTCTAGAGACATACAGCTAAATTTGTATTTCTAGAAGGATAAGTGTGAAGTGATTGAATAAAATGTCTCTGCTTCAAGGTTTTTGTTATTATGTTGTCCTCATTCTCTAACCCCCTAGATTTGGTGATATGCTGACAACAGGCTGTACTTGGCACAGAGTGCAGAGCTGTCTGTGTAGAGATTTAGCTAACATTTAGTAAGTTTACATTTGGTTGATACATTTTTATTACACATGTAGTTGGTTACCTTATAGGGCTTTCACTTAAGCCTTCTAGGCCTTGCAGAAACAAGATTTATAACAGTTGTGAGCTAAGAAATGTACTGCCTGGCATCACATTATTTTTATTGGCCTGAATGAAAGAAGCTATTTTCTTGATAAAAAAAAAAAAAAAAAAAAAAAAAACATGCTAAATCATATCCTACACATTATTCACAGTGATTTCAGATATACCTCTCTACACTCAGATATGAAACTAACAGTCAAGTTTATCAGAATCCTTGAGGTTTAGGGGATTACATGATAAAGTAAGTTTGTTCTTTACTTGAAAGAAAGAAAGAAAGAAAGAAAGAAAGAAAGAAAGAAAAGAAAGAAAGAAAGAAAGAAAAAGAAACAGACAAGTTCTATATTCCCCTTTGACATGTTACACCATCAATTTAGCCCCATCCTTCCTCTCATCCTCATCCTCCTCCCTACAGCCCAGATTTGTGTGGTATCCCTTTATAATTCCCATTATGGTGGTGTCAGGTTTGCTGCTGAAGCATCTGAGTGGCTTAGCTGTCTTAGCGGCAGCATTCCAACCCAGCTTTACTGTTCTCTCTCAGGGCAGTTCCTTTCCAAACCAAGGCTTTGGCATGTACACCATTGGTAGAACCACACTCAGTGCAACACCAGCATGTTAGCCATGGTCACTAAAGGGGTCTGTTATACAACCAACTCCCAAAAAGTTGGTGCGCACTGAAAAAAATATGTTGGTAAAAACACAGTATGAGTGTTTCCTATCATTACTCCAATCAAGTCTAGTTTATTTGAACACAGTGCAAACACAACATTTCAAAAGTTACAACTTGAAAATTGGTTTGCTTTATGAAAATATACACTCACTGGCCACTTTATTAGGTACACCTGTCCAACTGCTTGTTAACACAAATTTCTATTCAGCCAATCATTTGGCAGCGACTAAATGCATATAGGCATGTAGACATCAAGACGATCTGCAGTAGTTCAAACTGAGCATCAGAATGGGGAAGAAAGGTGAATAAAGTGACTTTGAACGTGGCACAGTTGTTGGTGCCAGAAGGGCTAGTCTGAATATTTCACAAACTGCTGATCTACTGGGATTTTCATACCAACTCTAGGGTTTACAGAGAATGGTCCCAAAAAGAAAAAATTTCCAGTGATCGGCAGTTCCGTGGGCGAAAAAGCCTTGTTGATGACAGAGGTCAGAGGAGAATGGCCAGACTGGTTGGAGCTCATAGAAAGGCAACAGTAACTCAAATAACCACTGTTTACAACATAGGTCTGCAGAAGAGCATCTCTGAACACACAACACATCCAACCTTGAGGCAGATGGGCGACAGCAGCAGAAGACCACACTGGGTGACCCTTCTGACAGCTAAGAACAGGAAACTGAGGCTAAAATTCACACAGGCTCACCAAAATTGGAGAATAGAAGATTAGAATAACATTGCCTGGTCTGATGAGTCTGGATTTTTGCTGCAACATTCCGATGATAGGATCATATTTGGCTTCAACATCATGAAAGCATGGATCCAACCTGCCTTGTATCAGCGGTTCAGGCTGGTGGTGATGGTTAAATGGTGTGGGGGATATTTTCTTGGCTCACTTTGGGCCCTTTAGCACCAACTTAGCATTGTTTAAATGCTACAGCCTACCTGGGTATTGTTGCTGACCAGGTGCATCCCTTTATGATTATGATAATGTGCCTTGTCATATAGCTGGAACCATCTCAGACTGGTTTCTTGAACATGACGATGAGTTCACTGTACTCAAATGGCCTCAACATTCACCAGATCTCAGTCCAATAGAGCACCTTTGGGATGTGGTGGAACGGGAGATTGGCATCATGGATGTTCAGCCGACAAATATGCAGCAACTGCGTGATGCTTTTATGTCAATATGGCCTATGGCCTACCTGAATATGTGTGTCCCTCAAAATATAAAAAGCAGCATACTCCGCTGTATGCTATGCTTTTTCTTTCAGTGACCAGTGATACCGACTGATTATTGTCTCCAAAAATGGAGTTGTTGCGTCATGAACTTAGTCATTGTCCAGCATGCCCTGGCCTCATTGCAGGCTCAGACCCTCTGCTAGGTGCAAGGTGCTGTTAAGAAACACACCACGCCCATTATCCCTGCTTTGGATAACGTATGTGTGGTCTGTGAAGACTATGTGGTCTTAACCAGATCATTTGAGTTAACACAGGAAGTGACAGTTTCATACAACAATATCTCCAGGTCATTGGGAACAGTAGAAACATGACTCATGGGTAAAATGACCATCCTTTATTTATTCTTTTTTTTTCTCTATCTCCATACAGGTCTTAAAAGAGGTCTACACCTTACTCCATTATTATATTCAGAGAAAACCACAATCGAACAATAGCAAGCAATAATCAACAACAGTAAGGAAAAGTGCCTTTGTCTGTTGCCCCTTTTTATGCTTTTATTTTTTTTCTTTTCAATTAATGTATGGCTGATAAAAGAGGTGGACTATAAATATTTCTCTATGTGCAGTCACTTCTGTTCCTCATCTGCTGGCTGAGTACATGTCAATTTAGGTATAAAAGGGACTGAAATGAGTTGCCTTTTATGTATCCTTCTATAGTAGGCAGTCATCGGTCAAAGGTTTTCTTATACCTTATGTTATTTCTTAACAATCAAAGAAAACTTCTTCACGTTACTGTTGCTTTAAAACAAGATTCTGTAGGATTGATAAAGATGGTAAATACGAACAGTCAACATCTTTAAATTTTATCTGACACTTATTTGTATGTGAATGTGTATGTGTGTTTGCCTCAGGGTTTCTATGTGTGCATGTAAAAAAAAGTGTGCGAGACAGAGATGGATGGAGTTTCTGGTATAAAATCTAAAGTTAAATGTCACACCTGTCTATCACAACACACCTGCTCTCACTGATGCGTCTGCTCCTACAGGATGACATTTTCACACCTCAACAGACCAACACACATAAATCCACACATGCACATTTGCGCTCAAATTAATGCACGACATTCACAGGCCATGGCCCTGCCTAAAAGGTGAAATCTACACATTTACATGGCAGAGCTCATGACTCATTCTTAGCTTTTTTTTCTTTCATGCTTTACCTCTGGAAGCCGATGTTTTAACCCCTGAATTAATTCTACTTTTTTCCACATTTCAGGATTTTATTAAGTTTCCTAAGCAATTTATTATACATATTGATTGGCAGTGCTGTCTGCACTATGCACCCCACCCCCCCTCATCTAAGGACCATTTTAATAGCATTCTATATCAACCACCTCTTCACTTTGATGCTTCCCACTGTTATTTTATTTAGCACAATCCTGATTAATCCCTATGAAATTTAATCCTCATGACTAACTTTGACTTGTCTGGTTAAGTCGTTTTTAGGGGCGTGAATTCAACAAAGGAGTTCTGCTTTTGCTTTGAATGTATGCAATCTGTTTTTAGCCTTTAACTACATTTAGCAGTATGTCAAAGTGGGTGGAGTCAAAATCAATTTTAGTCTGATATGTCAAGGTATTGTGGAGCAAGGGGCTGTGCTTAGAAAAACACAAGTTTTCATCCATATTCTGAATCAGGATTTATGTACAGTACACATGACACAAAGAAAAAAGAAAACTGAGACAAGTGTTGTGTGACCTCAGAGACCTTCCAGGTCAACATAAAAATCAATTAGATTTTATAGAAAGATTGGTTAAGGTTAGTCCAACCAGTTATTTGAAAATCGGATTTGGCTTGAGCTGATCTTAAGTCCAAGTTAATTCCTTGTTTTCTCAAGGAGGACACTTGTTTTGATCTAATCTGTTAACCATATGAACCTTGACTGATTGTGTGACAAATTTTACACATTTGGAAAACTCATTTCATTTATGAACTCATGAACTTCACATTCTGAATCATCCTGGGGCCTTGTCAAGAGATAAGAAAAAGCAGAGCTGCATGTCATGCATGAACGTGCAGCTCTCTTGGTGGGGAGATACTTTCTTCGTTCCTGACATGATAAGATAGCAGCTGGTGTCTAATAAGATCATTTGAATAAACTAATCCAAAAAATAAATGAATAAATAAAAACACCTTTAATGGAAGGCTTAGACATTGTGTCTCCTCTTTAAGCATCCTGTCTGCAACTTTTGCTGACAAGACTGCACACTCAAATGCTTGCAAGTAATCTATTTTGAGTGAACTCATTTTTTTTTTCTTTCAATCACAAAAGTGCCAATTCTTAGTTCTTAGTTTCTGCGTGAGTTGATGTCACAGTTAATGCCATTCTGGCAGAGAGAAAGCTCCTGTGTAGACACACTTTTGAAAAAGTCTGCCAACTATGACTTTATTCAGCTAGATCTTTTGTTTGTTTGTTTTTTGTTTTGTTTTTGTTTTTTGTCTCAATATTTGTAGAAGTCATTCCCCCCTATGTTTTCAGGAAGATTCATACATGAAGATGAAATTATCGAAAATGCTTTCAATAAAACAGTTTTTTGCATGTTTGCAAGCAAAGGACATGTCTGAAAAGTGCATTTATTTCAGAGTAAGTAAGTAAGTAAGTGGTAGCAGTAGGCATAGAGGAGCCTGCAAATAATTCAACCTCTGAAAGGGGTTAAGCATAAAAAGTTTGGGAACCACTGTCCTCGTACATTAACTTATTGAATGTTTTTTGTTAACATGTCCTAAATTAGGGTGGGGATGAAGTCAATGGGCTTACATGAACACGCATGAGGTCACATGGCACATTCACACAACATTGGAGTCAACGCCTTCTTTGGCTCTGTTACAGTTCAGCTGTGGAGGGCTCAGTTCAGCTGTGTCCATGTAAGGCTGCGTGTGTGCCCCTCTGTGGCTGAGCA
This sequence comes from Halichoeres trimaculatus, assembly GCF_033239565.1. Lineage (NCBI taxonomy): Eukaryota > Metazoa > Chordata > Actinopteri > Labriformes > Labridae > Halichoeres > Halichoeres trimaculatus. The sequence goes on from NW_027437188.1 coordinate 21,576,936, forward strand.
GTGACATTTGTGCAAGTCTTCGAGTTTTTGTTTGTTGGTATCATGTGCTTATACGCTGGGGTGTTTTATTCTTGATCCCAAACTATGCCCCCTGTTGGGAATAGTCTGGAATGGACATTTTTTTCCCCTTTCTTCTCCCAATGTTGTTATTTCATATCTATTGCAAAAGGGCGCTGGCAGCTCCTAAGTTTATCCCATTTCTGTGTTTCCTCATGTTTGTTCTACTACATGTCTTGAAAGGGATGCAACTGAAATTAAATATCTCTTCAGGGATCAATAAAGTCTTCTGATTCTGATTTAAATACTATTCATTCTTCATTAAAATATTACATTTTGGAACAGAACAGGACACAGATATTACTAACACCCGGGCTTCGGGAAAAAGTGGTATAATGTCGTTATGTGTGGGGAAACTCCAGCTCATTTATTAATTAATGACAAGGATTTTATGGAGGACTTTATTCTGTTTCCTCATTATTTATAGATTGACTTTTAATCCATCACATGGATATAACACATTTCACTGTAGCCATCCTAATTTATATCAATGGTCCTGCTTAATAGTGATACCTTCTGAGTATCATCGAAATATAGTTTGTGTTAGTTTCCCAACATAGAGGAAACACTTAAATACTGAGTATATCATGTAAAAGAGGATTGGCTTAGCACATAGCTCTGTGGCACACCAACAGTTTTGTGAAAAAGTAAAGTTGATGTGTTAAAGAAAGACTTTTAGACAAATCTTGACTGTATTATATGTGGACGTATAATAAAGTCAATAAATGTTGGCAGATTCAGACAATAGGGATTGTGCATGGTGTAGATTCAGTTGTCAATAGTGTAAGCTAACGCATATTAGTCTGAGGTGTTTTCTTCTTTCCTTCTTTGTCACAAGGCAATACAAGTATTTCTCACATTGTTAGGTCTTCAAGACACATAATAAACCATATTATTCTGGATCTGCACATAAAACAATTCATGTTTACACTATCTAAGTCAATGTGATAACAAGCTTGTTTTTCTTAGTAGCCAATTCTGATGTCATAAAAGAAAGAGAAGACATGTATGCAACTCTTTCAAATCAAACATATGCAGGCTGTCATATCCTATTTGTTATCTTCAGGACGTGTATTGCCTTGGAGGTATGTACACTTCGACAAGAGACACTGCAAAAAGATGACAGCTGTCGCAATTATTTAATCTCTTTCTACCTTACTGCCTATTTCATTTCATCTTAAACTGTCCCCAGTGTATACTCTAAAAGCCATGGCATTGCATCTAAAATGTTATCAATCTTGAAATGATATCTAAGACTCAAAAGGTACCATCTTAAAAAAAAAAGTCATGGTGTCCATTGGCTATGATGAGAAATTTTGAATTTTTGTCAATCTCCCTTTTGTATTGTGGAGTTTTGAGTAGATGTGTGTTTACTTTCAGAAGCATGGCACTGCATGGAATGGGTTACAGACTTGGCCTCAATTGAAGTGACCCACCATATGGTAATATATGAAGAAAAGGACTTTTCTTGTTAGCCCAAGTGTAGACATAATTGTTAAGAACTGTGGCAGTTAATCATTCAGATTTGACGACCAATAATCAGTTTGTGGATGTAACTAAAATTATTTTGGATGAATTATTTTACTTCCCCTCTCTATCTTTTCAAAGATTTTAAGAAATGAAAACTTCTAATTGTCTGATTTTTTCACAGTTTTACTTATGTGCATACCTACTACAGTTCCCTTGTATGTGGAGTTGAGATGCTGTTTTTTTGTAAACTAAATCCTGCTCAACACATGATTTTTTTTTTAGCTTTTCCTTTTCAAATAAATTAGCTTAATAAATAAATAAAATTGATAAATTAATAATAAAATAAATAAATAGATAAAACACTTTTTTATATTGTCACTATGGGTAGTTGTGTGAAGAATTTTGCAAAAAAAAAAAAAAAATTGTTTATTCCATTTTGGAATGTGGCTGTAACATAACATAACATAGAAAAAGTGATGCACTTTGCATACCCATCCTTACATCATTTTCTCTTCTTCCCAATGTGTATTTCATCTTATCAAAGTATAGTTCATAAATCACATCTAGACAACGTTTCCATGTTTTAAAGAAACATACATTCCTGACTAATTGGCAGCAAAAACATAGAAAAGACAAAGATTCTGATTGAGCCCATGAACCTGCCCTGTGTAAAGTTTTTCTGGCCCTGTGCCATCAGAGCATGGGTAAAGTCAGACCCTGTTATCAGTGATGGAAGGATCATCACCCTCCAAGAGACTCATATGATGGATAGATGGTGCCTACAGTAGTGAGCGTTAGAGGGTTACTGCAGGGCAGAAGCTGCAGTCTGTTGGCAGCCTCCCCCTGCTCTGAGATCCACAGCTCTGTCTGGCCGGACCAGCTGGGTCTCTGGCAGCAAATGGTGAAGTTGACAGGGCACTGGCTGGAGTTGGCTATACAGAGGTCTCAGCTGGAAAAAAGCTGCTGACACAATGTTCAGGGAGGTTTCCTCTTGGGAAAATGTTGTTTTCTCATCCAATTAGTGGAAAAGGAATGTTGATGGAACTGATTTTCTACAGCATAATGGTTCACAAGAAGAAATTTATTGTATTTATTTATTCAAATTAGATTTGAGCTAATTAGAACTCAATTTTACTTCTATGTCCTGTTTCGCAACTATTTCTTATTGATGTTTTACTACCACTGTTATCAGAGTAATTTTGATTTTTTTACAGTCACAATGCTAAATATATTTGGACTCTTTCAGTTTCATAATGAGGCCTCACCAGTGCATTATGAAGATTTGACAACTGCTATACATTACAACATGGACTGCAATTGCTTCAAAAAATGGACAAACACACAACACACAGATACGATCAGAGTTGTTAGCCCCCCTTTGAATTTTTTTTTAATTTATTCATTTATTTATGTATTAATTCCTGAATGTTTACATTAGCATACTTAAACAACAGTATTTCCCAAAAACTTAAACATACCTAAGTCAAAATGTTTAGCCCCCTTACACAACTGCACAAACCGCAGTTTTGTAATCTTGTGCTTTAATGCTCTTTAATGCACACAGCCCTTAATCAAGTTAAAACTGACTTTTGTCCTAAACACTACTTGCAGTATAAAACCTCATCAGTAGTTTGAGTTTTTACTTGAGAAACAGTCATGCCAAAAACAAAATAAACCAGTTTAAACTTGAAAAACAGTGTTTTAGATACTTACAAAGCAGGATAAGGATACACAGAGTTCTCATAGCATTTCCAAGTGTCAAGAAGTGGAGTGAGAAGTATTGTCAAGAAATTCAACAAAAGCCACACAGCGCAATAGAAATCTGGCTGAAGTAGTAAGCCAAAGATTTCAAACTTGACACCTGAAACAAAACTAGTGGGAGATGTGACTGGAGACACTAGAACAACTACCAAAACACTTATTGTCTCAGCAAAATTAGGGGTTGTGTCAAAGAAGACAGTCACTAGAGCCTTGCACAGATATAGTCTAAAAAACTCCATGTCTACAGAACAGACACCTTCAAGCCAGATCAAATTATGCTAAGGACAATACGGAGAGAATTTCTGCATACTAAGAATGTGTTCTTTGGTCAGATGAAACCAAACTACAGCTCTTGTGCTACAGAGATTTTGCTAACGTTTGGAGAAAGAAAAGAGAGGTGCATAACCCAAAAAATGCCATCCCCACAGTGGTGGGAGTATCATGCAGTGGGGATGCTTCAGTGTGTCTGAAGCTGGGAATCTCCTTAAAGAGTTAAAAAGCAAGAAGGACGTGAAGATTTTGAGGGAAAACCTCAAGCAGTCTGCAGCAAAACCGGGTCTGGATTAACACTTTGTCTTCCAACATTACAACAGCCCAAAACATACTTTGCTTCTGGTGAAGAACTATCTCCAGAAAACCAAAGTGAATGCTATTTTCTTCTTTATTTGTTGAAAATCTGTGGAGAGCATCAAATCTAGAGGAGCTTGAATGATTTACCAAAGAAGAATGAGCTGGGATTTCTAAGGAGATTTGTTGGAGCCTTGTTACATACTATAACAAATGACTGCATGCTGTTATCAAGCAAAAAGGAGGCACAACTGACTATTACAGCTGAAATACACCAGATGATTTCCAGGTCTGGCTCCACTCATGACCAGATCAGAAAGGTTTCCATTCAAATCAATGTGTCAACTCACACCAAATCCGATCCGGCTGTGGAAGTTTGCAGGACGGACGCAATCATCCTATTTTTGCTACATGCTGGAGCTGTGACACATCACCACCCAGTGGCTTTTAAATAAAAAAGAACTGTCAAAACCAGGCCATATTTAGCTGGACTACAACAACAAACAGACACAATGAGCAGAGTTAGGCTAGGAGTCACGAGTTTGAGGTTTTTTGTTTTGTTTTTGTTTTTTGTCTCAATATTTGTAGAAGTCATTCCCCCCTATGTTTTCAGGAAGATTCATACATGAAGATGAAATTATCGAAAATGCTTTCAATAAAACAGTTTTTTGCATGTTTGCAAGCAAAGGACATGTCTGAAAAGTGCATTTATTTCAGAGTAAGTAAGTAAGTAAGTGGTAGCAGTAGGCATAGAGGAGCCTGCAAATAATTCAACCTCTGAAAGGGGTTAAGCATAAAAAGTTTGGGAACCACTGTCCTCGTACATTAACTTATTGAATGTTTTTGTTAACATGTCCTAAATTAGGGTGGGGATGAAGTCAATGGGCATACATGAACACGCATGAGGTCACATGGCACATTCACACAACATTGGAGTCAACGCCAATGTCGCCAAACATGAGTGAGGAGAGGCTTATTAATGGAGTGGGAAGAACCAGAACTCCTCTGTCTCACTACTCCAGCTGTCTGTCAGCTATGTGGCTTGTAATTAGCAACACAGTTATGTCGGTGAAAAACTGTTTTGCTTGCCAACCAAGAATGAGCCTTTAATTCTTGCATTATATGTATTTTTGGATGCAATGTTTCACCAAATATTTGACAGGAAAAATTGTATATTTTTGTCATTGTTGTTTGTCTGATAACACATTTTTTTTATTCAGTTCCTGAAAACATTGATTGGTGGTTAACAGTTTACCAATTCAATTCGATTCAAATCTATTCTCTTTTTAGGCAGTCCATTTATTTAGTTGTCAACACATGGTACATTGCTTCTACAGTATGACCCTTACATTGCTTCAAATGTCACAGCAGAATAAATTTAACCATAAACCCATTTCTCAAAGACAATAGTCATGTCTTCAACAGAAATGTGCTTTATACTTGGTGAAAAGCCACAACTCCACATCGTAATAATACAATGGAAATAAGAACACTATGGAGGGTAGTTCAATCTATTTATATTTAGCGTACTTTTTCGTGAATTGAATGTGGTGTACTCGTGGATCATATCCCTTCTAAAAACAAACAGAAGGCATTTATTATGCAAGAACGATGATCCAATTTCAGCAGCATATTGCTTTTCCTAATGACTGTCTCTTACTGTCCCCATTTCCCCAGTGACTCTCTGCGATGACAATGTGCCCTCTCAGCCTTTCAATTTGCTTCTGTGCATGTGCATGTTTAGGGAAATGAAAGATACAGAAATAAAGAAGAAAAACATAGGAACAGATAAATGCAAAGAAATTCATGGTAGAAATATACACACTATGAAAACACCATGTTTGTTAGTAAACAACAAATGTCTAATTCCACACAGCTGCTTTTAATGTGACACGCAAGTACAAAATTGTACACCTCAAAATTATGGCCTGGCTTACAATCTTCAAAGCAGATTATCAACTTGTTTTGCATGGGCAAGATATTGCAGAAATACTTTTTATTCCATTAATTAAAAAAAAAATAATAATACTTTCACTCAAATCTGTTTGCCCTGTCAATTTAAATTTCATATAAGACTTAATCCCCCCAACTGGTGTAACTGCAAAGTCAAGTGCTGTTCTTTCTGTAACATCTCACCGGTGCATCTGTCACAGATTTTTCAAAAGTTTTGTATGGTCTTCTGCTACACGTTATGCAAGTCACAGGATTAACTTTGCATGAGGATCATAGGCAAAAGAGAAAAACTTTATATATTCTGATGTGAAACTACATTTTGTCATGATCATTTTATAGTTCTCTGTGAGATGTTTAAGTTTTGTGAACAGCGATGTTTCTTGCCTTCACCTAGATGGATTAAAGCAGTTTGCAGTGGAGTAAATCTTAGAAAAGCACATACTCTTGTGCAGAAACAAGGACAATGGATATTTCCAGGCACAAGCACAATGTTTTGTTTTTGAATATGATTATTTCTAGAGAATTTTGAATTCACCTTCTTGGGAGACTACTATGCAAGGATAAGAATGCTTTTCCATGAAGTTCTTTTTTTTTTTGATAAACAAAAATATTTGCAATACGGCTTTGCAGAACAATTAAAATTTAATTCAGCTGACTTTGTTTGCCAAACAATATTATGATGCTGAAGTGTCTTGCAGATAAGGCAAATTCCACATGCTACAGCAAGAATGTATAGACAAATTTGAAGTCAAGAGTTTGTTAGATGAAGGACTAAAAATAAAAGTGCATAGCTCTTAGACATCCTATTTCAAAAACATGACATAACCCTGTTTTTGCGTGCATGCCGCATATGATAATGGGTTTCCTGCAGCCCTTAGCAGAATGTTTGAGTCATCTTAGTTCAAATCAGCGAAGGATGCAGAATTCAAGTCATGAGAGAATTGCTATGTCTAGTGGTCCAAGAATGAGTTACAAAAGGCTATTCAGATTTAAAAAAACAAAAAAACAAAAAACAAAAAAAACCTACTGTACAGATTCCATGTAGAGATACCTTTATTTGTTGTCAAAGTTATGAATAAATGCCAAATTAAAGCTGTGTGATGTAGGTAGGTTGTGCTGCAAAACTACAGTGCCAGAGTTCCCTGTTTATATTCCACACCGGCTGTAAGTAGATCCATGCTGAGATTTTATTCTCAGTCCTTGTTGTAGACACAACAGATTGAGGGTTACCAAATTTTCAGCCTACCAAACGGTGTCACGAACCGGCAACCTTTTATTATGGGAAGACTCAAGGATGCCATTTAAGGAAAAAAAAGAATAAAAAAAGAAAACTGCTGCACTTAATTGAGACTCCATCGTTACCCTGGTTTAGTCTTCACTCATCTTGTGGCAACAAAGAAACAGAACAAACATTATCTTATCTCCTGTTATTATATTATGGCCATTTCAAGAGACAAAAAGTTAATTGTCAGAGAAATACAAAGTATCAGAAGGACATCAACATACAGCCCTTACTGTGCAGCAAATTTAAAAATGCACAAAAAAAACTACTATTTGCAATGCATGTACAGACACTTTAGGTTGTATTTGTCTTTATACCATAGTATAGGACTGAGTGTGTTCTGTTGTGTTTGTGTGACAAGAAAGAGAGCTTTGCATGTGTGCTGGTCCCTGGATAAAACATTCCATCTGTGTCCTGCAGCAGGTACTCCCTCTCCCTCCCTCCCTTCCTCTTTCCTTGTCTGTCTCTTTTACACACAAACACACATATAGTTTTCCCACTCCTGCACAGAAACATACAATAAGATGTGCACAATCTTGCAAACAACATTGCACAAATGCACACACAAATACACACAAACATGTCAATCATCCACACCACTCCATGCACAGTGACAGCTGCAGATTGAGCTGCAGCCAGCCAGAGGGCCCAAAGCCAGTCATGGATGGACATAAAGACACACACACACACACACACACACACACACACACACACACACACACACACACACACACACACACACACACACACACACACACACACACACACACACTCCCAGTATCCTATCCAGCTGTCCCCCAGCAGTGACTCAGACACAACTTGCCTATCTCTGGGCCCAGGGGATGAAGAGTCCAACTCCCACAAACTGCAGAGATATGAGCTCTGGGAGCTCTGCTGATTCACATTGCAGTTCCTGTGCTTGAGATATTTGTCTGTCTTTCTATCCGAGTTTAGACAGAAACATTGGTCCACGAGCCAAGTTGCCTGAGGGTTTAAGCAAGGGTCATATGGAAATTGAGCACATGGATTTCACTTTTTTATGTCATGCAAACAGGGAGTTAAAAATTAAGAAGTGGGAATATTCAAAGTTCACGAAGAGTACAAATCACTCAATTGAGATGTGTAGAAGGTGATGTGTCTGAAATCATCACCATAATACTGCAGCTAATGCATAGTGCTCCATGGTTTTTGACAGTTTATTTCATTCAGTTTAGCTGATATGGTATACACATGTTGTGCACCTCTTTTTTTTTTTTTTTTTTTTTTTTTTTTTTTACAATTGATAGTCATCGATTTAAAATAATCAGTTGCTGTTTTAAAGCTTTCATGTCTTAGATATTCACGCATAATGTCATGCAGCCTCCTGTCTTTAGAAACTCTGGCCCTTCCACATGTGAGGATATTTTGATATAAGATTTTCCAGCTTTTGAACACAGTGCTTCTGTAAGTTCACTTTCACAGCCTCTGAAAACAGACTATAACTGGATGAGACAAAGTAAAACACATCAAAGAGACTTGGACCATCATCCTATAATTCCCTTGGCTCACACTGCCCAAGCCAAGGGGCCAAGGGCCAAGAGGCAAAGGCATCCCAGGGGGTCCAATGTACCCTGGTACCCTGGGAGGCAATGTTCAATGAAGCCTTTTGTGTGTGTGTGTGTGTGTGTGTGTGTGTGTGTGTGTGTGTGTGTGTGTGTGTGTGTGTGTGTGTGTGTGTGTGTGTGTGTGTGTGATGTCACTTTGCTGGCAGGAACAGTGCCTTTGAATACTGTGTGCTGTGACCTTGCCGCTTTAAGCCAGCAATTCCCACACTGCTGGGCCTGTCCCGGGGGTCCAGTTTTTTATTTTCAATTTTTTGTTTGATTTGTCTAATTTCTAAGACATTTTGTACATTGGTTCTGTACATTTTATTTGCTTCGATCATTGGCAGTATTTTGGCATCCTTTTACTATTTTTATTCACTTCTCATCTTTGTATGTCCATGGTCCATATTTTTACTTTATGCCTTGTAAGTAGCTAAAACAAAACAAAAAAAAAAAAAGAAGAAGAAAGGAAAAGAAATTTAAATAAAACATTTGCTCTGATTCAGCATCATCGGGCAACAGCTGTGCCAGCAATTGTTACTTGACATGTTTTGAATGAAATCGTCATATAGAGCAGTGTTTAAGTAGATGGTGAAATTAAACAAACAGTAGTTGAGAAAAGGAAATTCACATCACACAAATTTAGTTAAAAGCTAGAATGTACTTAGTCCTGGACTCACCATGCCTTGCATGTGGTCTCAGGGACAGACCTGATTTCAATGAGTCATTGCAGGCTTGGTACTCTGGCTTCCCCGCCATAGTCCCAAATCATGCTCATCAGGTTAATTGGTGCTTCTATATTACCCATGGGTGTGAGTGTGCACATGAATGGCTGTCTGTCTCCATGTGTCAGCTATGTGTTTGACTGGCAACCAGTAAAAAGTGTACCCTGACTCTCACCCAAAGACAGCTGGGATAGGCTCCAGCCACCCACGATCCTCAACAGGATAAGCAGTGCAGAAAATTATTAATTAATTGCTAGCTTGTTTACAGGGGAATTGGGGATTGTAGCTAGTTAACAATATTTACTAGGGGAAAATTTAATAATAATATTTACTAATATTTAGTATCTACTGGTGGTGGTGGTGGTGGTGGTGGTGTGTGTGTGGGGGGGGGTTGATCTACCAAAGAAAAAGTTTTGAACCGCAGCTTTAAGCCCTTGTTAATATAAATTCTATGGGCAAGGGACTGCATTTTGTATCCCTGCAAGCAGATTAAATGATGTATGTGCTGGATTTTATCCATGTATGGCTTGATATGTGTGTGTGTGTGTGTGTGTGTGTGTGTGTGTGTGTGTGTGTGTGTGTGTGTGTGTGTGTGTGTGTGTGTGTGTGTGTGTGTCTGCATGCGTGAGGTTTTCAGATTTCACCCAGCCAGCCAGCAGCATTTAAAAGCAAAGAAGCCAGGAACTCTCAAGGGGTCTAAACAGGCCCAGATGCAGACTGTAGCCTTGCAAAAAAATTACCAGATTGGGCCCCCATGGTCTGGCAGCAGCCCCAAACACTGGCTCCAGATGTAGCTATCAAAAGTCCTTCTATTAAACATTATCCATGACAGAAGCATTGCTCTAGAGGCTTGTTTTATTATTAGTTGCTTTTTTTTTTTACTCTCAGATGCCAGGAGAGTGTTTTGATCACGCTCTTACACTCTGAACACATGAGAAAGAACACAAAGCAAAGTGGCAGCAGGACTGAAGGAGGAGGCCTTAAAAGTGCAAAATGGGTGACAGATGTGATTGGGAATAAGAGTTGAAAACCCTTGATTGTTCACTTAGGGAGAAAAAAAATCAACTAAACAAATTAGCAGATGAACACTTCTACTGGCAAAAAGAAACACTAAAAAAGGAATTCATTAATAGTGATACAATCCCTTGAGCTACACTGAAAGGAGTAAATAAGTAAACAACACAAAATGAAGGTTTTTTCTACAATTGTAGTCATTATAACAAAAAAACAATAGAACTGACTTTGAGGCCCCTTTCTGGGTTGATGACTCCAGTTTACTTGAATCACAGTGCTCATCCTTGCTGAATACTATAACATTGCCATTATAAAGTTCATGTCAAACAAATCAGCACTGACAGCTTGTACTCTCTCTTTGTCTCTTTCCCTATTTCTTTGTACATCCCTCACATTGTGGTTTCTGTTAACTGGATCACAAAAAATGTTAACGTTAAACAAAGCCAAAACAAAGGCGCTTGTGAAGAGAGGTTGACAGTGTTAACAGGAATCCTTCAAAGAATTAACAGACAGAAAGGTTAAAATGAAGGATGGGTGAAGGAAAGGTGGAGGAGGTGGAAATGAGGAGGAGAATTGGTCCCTGATGGGAAGCACTGTGGTTTTCCCATCTGCTCTGCATCTTTTAACCTTCCTCTCCTCAGCCAAACATAGAATCACTCTAAATGTTTAAGTCCTGCTGATGTACATCACTAAGCAAGAGAAAATGCAAAGATCGGAGAGAGAGCATAAGACTTTCATGGAGTGCATTCCTTCAGGACATGCATTTATTTACATGCAGGCATACATACAGTACATATATCATTAAAGATGACGCACAGAAGCAAGTCTGAGCTTGTTTCACAGTGTGTCAGTCAGCTCGGCTTCAGTTTGTCAGTCCTTGTCTTTGCTGCTGCCCTTGCCTTGTGCAGAGGTTAAGCACTGAGCATTAGAACCAGGCTTTCTCATTACATTATGAGATGAGTAATGCTTGGCAGTCACTGCTTCAGTTCAGCTCGAGTGTTACCGCTCTTTGCCCTCATCATCTCTCCTGTCATTACAGTCATCAGGACTATAATCATGATCCTAAGTATAATCATATCCAGGATGTTAATGTTTGTTGTCTTTGTTGTTGCAATCATTATTGTAACCACAAGTTGGTTCATTCATCGTAAGTCATCCTACTTGTCCATCACCTTTATGACCGTCACAGCTCATCAACACTCTCATTGTGGAAGCTGAAATTATTTGTCTACTCAACATACTGTAGCTATCATTTTCAATGCAGTTCCACTTTAATCAACTTTATTTTACAAACAAATCTGTTACCAGTGGGATTGAATATGCACTGAATACAAATGTCGGTGTTCCTCTAAAGGGTTTGTGAGTTTAATTGCTTTTGTATTTTCAAACTTTGTAAAATAAATTTTTAAGACCAATTCAGTTATTGTCCACCTGTAGAAGAAATGATCTTTTCTTTCTGACTTAAAATGTCTCACTCATAGATCTCAGCACATATCATAGTTAAAGTCAAGGCAAAGTTTGTTCAAATAAAACATTGTAATCTATAGTGCTGTAATAGCTTGCTCACACTATCACGAATGGGTGACCTACATGGATCTACTATGGTACAACACCCCACTCTATTGGAGGAGTGGGTAGCTCCAGAGCTAGAAAGTTGAACTTTTTGCATTCATACACTGATTTAGATGAAAAATAAATTATGTTATAGCGAGCAAAAGTTTGTTTCTGGGGTTGTTTGAGCCCACCTCCCACAGTCAACATAAGTGTCATGGGGCAAATCATTGAGTCCCCCATTGACCTCTGGCTAAGTCCTGCCCACAAACACAATGAGCCAATCACAGTGCATATAGTGTATAGTGTATAGTGTTCCCTGCCTGTAAGTCCATTGAAATACATTGCAGAGGGATGGTTTTGGTTGAGTTCTATGAGGTTTCTCTGAGATTGTGAGATTGAAAAAGGTCAAACGGTGTTCATATGGTACATGCAACTCCAGCTCCAAGTAACAAAGATTCCTAAGAGGCTGGGCAATGGGATGTACTTTTTTACCCTTTCATAAGCCACATCTCAACAGGTTAAAGAGTCTTCTTTGGATAAGGTTGTGTGGTACACCACAACATAAATTCAGTGCCAATTAACTTAACAAGAATGACCACGTCTGTTCTAAGGTAAGCTGACACTGTATTTGGGGCAACATTGTCACTCTGCTGGAAAGAAATATTAAGTTATCTCTAACACTGACACCCTCACTGCAGTCTGACTGACTGTTTGGGATTATCTCTTGCATCAGCTAAAGTTAGCTTACTGTTAGCTCCTAGCTGTAGTGTTTATCATGTCGCTTTGTTTGCTGGGAGTTCGTTGGCCTATTTTGTTCTAGTTTTTGTTCTTTGGTGATCGTTCACCATTGTGAGGTGTTGTCCAAAGGGCTCAAGTTAAACTAACTTTAGCTTCTGGAGCGTAGCTTCATTAGCTTATCTGTAGTAGCCGAGAAATCAAAGGGTGGCAAACATAATGCTGTATGATTCAGTGTAAACACCATAGCACCAAACAAACATAGATGTACTCTTGGTAAGGATGGTAAAAAAAAAAAAAAAAAGGCTGTTATAGATTTCTCTTGGAAAATGCTGGTCCTCTGCCTTCTTGTCTAAGATGGTGATGGCAACAAGATGCAGTTTATCAAGTTTGATAAAGTTGGGATGTGTACATTTTGGCTGTAACTTTAGTTTTTTATTGACCCTCTGAACAACCCATTTCCATCCATTTTCTTAACTGCTTATCCTGTTCAGGGTCCCAGGTGGCTGGAGCCTATCCCAGCTGTCATTGGGCGCGAGGCGGGATACACCCTGGACTGGTCGCCAGCCAATCGCAGGGCTGACACAGAGACAGACAACCTTTCACTCACACACTCACACCTAGGAACAATTTAGAGTGCTCAATTAACCTGGGGAGCATGTTTTTGGACTGTGGGAGGAAGCCAGAGTACCCAGAGAGAACCCATGCATGCACAAGGAAAACATGCAAACTCCACACAGAAAGGCCGACCAGCCAAGCAGGGAATTGAACCTTCTTGCTGTGAGGCTGCAGCACTACTAATTGTGCCACCATGCAGCCCCTCTGAACAATAAAATGATTAATAAAACCCTCCAATGTCTATCTTGGACCCTTTTAGAGACTTCTCATACTATGTGACCCTTCTAGCTCCAAAAATAATGAATAGCATCCTGTGAAATGTCTCCTACTATGGTGCCTGCCATAGCACCTGTCACTGAGTGGAGGGGGCGTGGCTTAGCCATAGGTCAATTGCTTGGGGTGGCAGAACTACTGAAATGTGACTGTGTATGAATGGGATTACTCAATTAAGAAGCGACACCTACTTCAAAAACAGTGAGGATGCGTGACTGTGGCATGTTGTGAAAAAACACTTGGAGTGACAAGAGAAGATGATGAAAACACTAGAGTACAGCCTACTAACCTTTTAGCTTTGCTAAGTTTAGCTTATTAAATATACAAGGTGCACTTAGTGGTGAATTTGGCAACAAAAGTGGCAGGGAGCCAACAATTTTATAGGAACTGGGAGACTTAGATTTTCCCCTACCCTGTAATTAGTTTCAGGCTCCTGATTCAAGCAATGACAAAGTCAAGCAACAGTTCACTGCTAGCCAAAGCTGACAAGAAAACCACTAGCTCCTACCATGGCAGGTCAGAAACCTTTTCTTTCCAGCACCAGGGCTTCTTTAATGATTATCTTCCCATGCCACGTCAAGCTTTTCTGAAAGACGTGCTCTCTTTTTTGCATGTTTCCTGAATATGACACAGTGTAGAAAGGTAAACAGTCTCAAGATAAGCAAGATTTTTTGTTTATTGTGACAATTTCCCTTTGCCTTCATGTTTTTTTCATTTTTTTTTTTCCTCAAATTATTTTCACAAGTACATTGTATTCATTGGATTTTGTGGCTAATTATGTGTACTTCTTTTTGAATGTGCACATTTAATCATGATGTAAAGGTTTTCAAAACTGTGTTTCTTCTGTAAAAATGAAATTAATGTATTATAGAAAACATCAACAGTGTCAGCACCAGGTTGCAATTACACAGCAATAACCCCAAGTAACAGTGTGCCAATACACACACATTGTGCTTCAGGTTCAGATTTAATTTACATTCATCGTGACTTATTTTCTTTAAAAAATTAAATATAATAAACTAACACCTTCCTTGAAATATTTCCTGTGGCCAGGTCTACTATTTCCACTCTGCTTCTCCTCTAATTCGCAAATACTGCTTAGGCCGCCTGGAGAGTTTAGCAACATGACGTGACAGTTTTCCCAAACACATGAAAAGCCACTGAGTTTCACAGCAAGTGTTATCCCCTATTAAAGATGAAAAATTTCAGGGGGGGAACAGAAGGCTTTTGCATAGCTCATCCTCTCCCTGCAGTGAAGTGGTGATGTTGTTACGAGTCTGATGAATATTTCAACTTTTGGGCCAATTACATGACTCTAAATGAGACAAGACGTACTTCAGAGAGGCTAAAACATTTAGCAGCTCTGAAAGACAGGATGAACTGTCCCAAACAAGTGGTTTGCTTTTGACGTAAGCATCCTAAATACAAATTGTTGAACTGTCTTGAAAAATGTCATTGTTGTGTCAGCTCATTGAGGAAGAAAAAGAATGGCTTTCAGTTCTCTTAATGTATTAGTCATTCAGATCAGTGTTTCTCCTAAATGTCTTTGTAGCAGTACGGACAACCTAATCAGCAGGTTTTCATAAACAATGATCGACAGTGTTAACTTCTGTCAAACTACTCACAATTGATGAATCATAAAGAAACAATATAGCTTGACCATTTATTTTCTGTTAATTTAATGTTTACCAGGCTATGATTAATACTTGGTTCTGATTCACCAGTACCTCAGAGCAACAGAAAAATGTTGTCAGAAGAAAGGAGCTTAACATTATTTTTGTTATTTACTGGGGCGCTATTCATGAATGGTGCACCAAGTCTCCTTTGTACTGTGTGTGCGTGATATAAGGCTTGTATTGTGTGGAAACCTTGGTAGAAAGATGTGGCATGTTTGTACTACACAGTTTGCACGACCAGCTGAATATTTTTCTTCCGGTGATGCTCTGTAGAGATTTATTGAACATATGCTGTAAGTTGTTTAAATTTAAAGTTCATTAATTCATTTATGTTCAGAATTGCTTATCCTGTTCAGGGTCGTGGGTGGCTGGAATCTATCCCAGCTGTCATTGGGCGAGAGGCGGGGTACACCCTGGACTGGTCACCAGCTAATCACAGGCAGACAACCATTCATGCACACACTCAGGAGAAAGTGCCCGGAGGGAACCCACGCATGCATGGGGAGAACATGCAAACTCCACACAAGCTGAGACTCGAACCAGTGGCCTTCATGCTGTGAGGCTGCAGCACTAACTGTTGCGCCAGCTCCCAAATTTAAAGTTGATCATGCAAAATTTGTTATTTAGATTCAATTGCAGTATTTTTTTTCCTTCATCAAACCTCTAAAATGAATTTCTGATTTTTTTTTCTCCATTTTAAACTGATTACTCTAATATAATATGCAGTAAATTGTAAATAACCTGTTCCCAAGTAGATTCTCACAGAGCATTTTCCGACCTTTTTATTATTGAAATAAGCAAAAAACTTTGAGGCTTCAGTGTTAGAGGGGTAAATAAATGTGTTCAGTTTTAGGATCACAAGAAAATTAACCTTTGGTCTAACTTTTTTTTTTTTTTTTTTCATTTATTTCTCACTCAATTAAAGGTAATAACCAAGTCTTGTGATACTTTAACCATCAACATTGCTGGACAACAAAGAACACAGATAAAAAAGATTGTGTGTTTCTTTCCTACATACTATCTTTTTTAAAATGCGTTAAGAGAGCTGTTAAGAACAAAACCATCCTGCATTTTTAGGGATGTTTTTTAGTGGCGTAAATAAATCACTTATCTACAAAAGCTGTTCCAAAATTTTAATTCATGATTGGGAAAACTTAGGTTTATCAGACCTTAACATCAAATCATTGAGGTTCACAAACCTGTTCAGATTCATATTTCATGGAATATGCTGCAAATTAATTCATCTTTTCATTGTTTTTTTATGTTTACCCAACACTTTTTTTTTTCTCTCTGATGTGTGTCCCTTTTTACAATGCACACAAAAACACACACTGCAAAAGCAATATCATTTCTGGCTCTGTGACCCATGGGGTTCTTGTGCTAACCCTCCTGTCACTCATATCTGCAACCAACAAAAAAGAAACCTCGACAAATTCTCGAGTAAGCACTTTCTATTCTGCTGACCACAATGCCCCTCCACTAAGGCCAATCAGACTGGGATGAGTTACTGGATGTCAACGACCCTCACAAACATGCCCAGCTCTATGTGTGTGTGCGTGTGTTTGTGTGCCAGTGCCAGTGCTTAGAGAGTTGCTTTATGTCCAGACGGATATAGACACACACACACACACACACACACACACACACACACACACACACACACACACACACACACACACACACACACACACACACACACACACGCACACACACGCACACACACACACACACACACAGACAAACTTCTACTCTGCCATATTGTAAAGTCGTGATATGGGTTTTGTAGGCTTTTGGGGTTATACTGGATTTATTTTGTTGTGTTTGCAGGGTGGAGATATTAGCATAATCTGGGTCAAAGCCGATGAATGGGGATGTGGAGGCATGTTTTACTGTTCTCCCTAAAGACTACAGTACAGCCCAGTTCATACATTATTCACATGCAGACGAGTGTCTCGAAGAAGAGGGTGAGAGATAGAGAGAGAGAGGGATTGAGTGAGAGGGAGAGAGAGGATTCAGAAAAAAAAAGAAAAAGAAAAAACTTTGCCAATAATACCAAACCAGCAACAGTCTGCTTGTTATTAAGAGACTTAAGAAACCACTACATGCCAAGTTTGGTATTTGCAAAGTAAGCTTGTTTTAATGAAGGAATCAAACTTCTAAAGTTGGACCAGAAATCAAGCACCGGTTTCTGCTTCTTGGTCCTGTCTCAAACCTCACCATAAGTGAACCAACACAACACAGCTTCAAAGTTTTGCCTTATGTTATATGTCACAATCTGTTTATGATGGCAGTAATGTACACTCTTAACTTTAAATTTTCTCTGATTATTAAAAAAGATAAATCATTTAAAGGCACTGTGGGGACTGTTTGTTTTCAGGTTAGGCTCTGTGTTTTTCTTTGAGCTTCACCATAAGTGGTGACATGACAAATCTTGCATTTGTTTTGGAAGTCAGTGAATGGAGAGTAGATCTATTCAACTCTTCTTTTCTTTGTTCAAGTCAATTTTTGCAGGATGGGAAGAGGCATAGTTCAGTGTTTTTGTTTGTTTTTGTTTGTTATACCGCAGTTTTGTTTCAAACACAATGACAAGCAAACTTTGAAATTTCAATTT
The DNA here is from genome assembly GCF_033239565.1 of Halichoeres trimaculatus. Classification (NCBI taxonomy): domain Eukaryota; kingdom Metazoa; phylum Chordata; class Actinopteri; order Labriformes; family Labridae; genus Halichoeres; species Halichoeres trimaculatus. The sequence continues at coordinate 21,594,815 of NW_027437188.1, forward strand.
GTACTGTGGTTTAGTTTCTGTGAGTGTGAGAAAGGATTAAAAAGGCTCATTACAGACAAAGTTAAAATATTGAAAGGCTTTTTTTCTTCAAGTTGGATTTATTAGCCTATTTTCAGACCAATTTTAGATTCCTGTCTCCACTTAAAGTAAAATAAATAAAGAAAGCTGCAAAGATTTTCTAGATCTCCCCTCTTTTTTAGACTAGAAGTTCTGTCAAATAAGAGTTAAGACCCTGAAAGTTAAGTTATCCATCTTGAGACATTATTTGAAAAAATAAGCTTGTTGGTCTTCATTTGCTTACATTTTAAGGTATGTGATTTTTTTCTTTTCTTTTAGCTGATACCAATAACCAATTATAACTGGTTCTTGGTGACAAATACCAACAACCAAGTGATTTATTTAACAGCTTTAAATGTTGCATTCTAAATGAAACTAAAAGACCATTGCAGTTTATAAGTTGTTAAAATGATTTACCATTTCAACACATGTTCATTCCTTTTTGCATGTGTGTAGAACATATCTTATGAGGGGAGTAAATATATCTATACGCATGCATACTTTGCATGATATAGTCTCTCCATAAGCATATGCATAGGAGATGCATGTCCATATTCAGCTGTATGAATAAGCTATAAATAGTCCTAAACCTGCTGCATGATAAATTGAGGACAGTTAGTCATTCCATATCAACTACTCTTTGGAAGCAAGGGCAGGACAGCAGTCCATACATATTTGACCAGAACACAATGACACAACAAACAAGTCCAAGAAAATTTACTGAAAACTGACTGTGTTTTATTCGTTAATGCTTCTTATCTATCATTACATGCAAAGTGACCACTTTTATATCAACAGCTTAATCAGTCAGTCATAGCACATCTGTGAACAACTAACATCTGCCTTTTCTTTAGTCTAAACTAGGTCACATTTTGAGGAAACAGGCCTTGACTAGCACATCCATGTTAATGTGGTGTGCATGTATTATAATGTAAATGGGCTCTTGGGTATTGATTAAATAAACAAAAAAACAAAAACGAAACAGGAGGATCACAGTTCATCAAAAATAAGTAAATTACTATAAACATTTAGTAAAACAAACATAAAATAACAATCCATATGAGGTATAAGTCTGTGGCATCAGAAAGTGCATGAACATGGTGTAGTAAGAGGTGTTGAAGAGTACGCAGATGTAGCTAATCATTTCTCCTGGCACCTCAAGAAAACACAAAATAGTATAGGCACCAGAATATTGACATGTAAGCAGGGGAAATATAGATTTTAAAACTCACAAATTATAGATGGTACACATTTAACCATTTTTTGGACATTACCTGAATGAGGGGTGACAAATCAATAAGATGTGGGAAACCAAAATTAGATTTGAAATCCTGGATGATTCAGAAGTTCTGACCATAAGATAAAATAAAATCTATTACAAACACTACAGAAAGTTTTTTCTCCCACTGAGTTCAAATGGTTGAGCTCTAAATAAATGGCACCTGCATTAGTTCACCACTGTCTAAACCCTTTGACACGACTAAAGCTTTCCCTGCAAATTCTAAGACACACTGAATATTAGATAATGCATGAAAACATGCATCTGTAAATATTTGTCCATTTGCATATCAGAACCAAAGTCAAGTAAAGTAAATCTGCACTGGTAAACACAACACAGTGTGTGTGTGGGCCATCTTTGCTTCCTGTACCAGCTTGTGTAGGTCGGACACACACTTACGTAAACATGGGGATATTATTCTTATCTATTTACTGCATTTTTTGAGATTTTGCTCTGCAGAAGTAGCCGCTACATGACGTTACAGTGTTCATTGTCTTGAAAATAATAATAATAATAATAACGGTGGCTGCTCAAATCTTACTTTCCTGCTAAGATTTGTTGTCTCATCTTCCTTTTTTGGATACCAAGTTAGTTTGTCTCTGATGTTAGATATCATACTTCCACAGCACACTTCTTTTAATTCTGAGACAATAAAATCTCAGACCCTGCATCCTGTTTGTTAGTAGATAACTAGGTGTAAGGGCTTTGGATAATCTATCACTGCTGCCAACAACATCTCCCTGGGACAGTGTTCAGAGAGGAACCAACAAACAGAAATTGGCAGTAGTTTCCTCATGGTTCTTTAATGCGTCATTACATTTGGCCTCTGACTATAAACGTAGGTGGTACATTTCCACTGCATCCCTCCTACACCCTCGCACAATCCAATGACCTTTCTGACCTGCAGAGCATGTAAAAAGCCTGCCTTGAAGAGAGAATATCCAGGCTTACCTTCAAAGGTTACATGTGGAAACAGATGGAGAATGTATTTCCCTGAAGGCTATTTGATCACTCTTCAAAGGGTGTGCATTTTTTGTTCATCCGTCTTTTTTAAACAACACGGACTCTTGAAGCACATATGTTACGACACTGTGTGGAAAGAGTCATAGAGTGTTTCATCATTTTGACTGTTCCACCAGGATGTAGGATATGCCACGCTGAAGCTGTCAACAGGACAGGCTTCAATCAACGTGAGCAAGGGATGATGGGAAATGAGCAGGTGAAATGTGAATGAGACTCCTGAAAGGTTATCTGGGGGTTCTTGTCTCACTCTGAGAGGATTGATTTGATACGACATCTCTGGTCAGGCTGTCTTTGCTGTTGTACGGTGGCCAATGGGTGTCAAAAATTGGCAAAAGCCACAACACCAATGCAAACGCCACAACACAACCTAACTACAGCCACAACAGGAGTTAAAAGAGGTCAATTATCCCAACGGACACATAAAAGTTGTGAAAGTAAGTAATTTTTTGTTTTGTTTTCTTATATCATTATGAATCAGTCATGTTGTAATGCTCATAATGCCCATAGCTCATGACTCACATGCTCATTGCTTAATTTAAACAAGAAAACAACCATTTGCTTACTTTCACAACTTTTCTTTCTGTTGGCATAACTGTTCCGTTGCAGCTGTACTTCCCTTGTGTTGTGGTGTTTGCATCCATGTTTTTCCATTTGCTTTTGTGTTGTTACCTTTGTGCTGTTGCTTTTGCAAATCGTTTGACACCTACCAGCCACTGTACTATTGAGATTTGATTTACAATGTTATTGGGTTTTGACTAATCAGAATCAAGGATATAACACAGAGAAGCGACTCCTAAGAAAATTAGCTGAAACAGCATGGAGCATGCCCCCAACATGAGTGACATAAAGTTACAGTAGTTTGGAGTTCAGATTCAGTTCTGTAGTTTGAAAGTAGTAGAAACTTTAGTGTAAACAGAATGGAGGTAATACTGTGCAAATGTTTGCCATGCTTGTTTTTGAATGCACCAGTGTGTTTTACGTGAGACCCGTCTCTCATGTCTAGAGGCCTCTGTCATTGTCACTTCGGCCCGTTCCATATTTCTCCTGCCTGTGCACCTGGGACGTTTTATTTTATTTGCCTGCCATAGACCAAGGTCTGGATGATTGATGGGCCCACATCAGCCCCTCTCTGCCCATTTATCAAATAGCCTGTGTTTGGGATAGGTAACTCATGCCCACACATACACAACAATCTAAGAAGCACACAACAGGATGGCTTTGCCTAACTTCAACCCAAAGCCATTGAATAGTAAAACTATATGAGTTATGCTGAGTGCATTTTTGGCTAAACCCCATTTGTGACACAGGTAAAACCCTCCAAAAGTCATTTCTGCATTTGCATATAGCCACAGACAGAACACTCCTGATTCAACTGTGCTAGTGCCAAAACATGCTGCTCATTCTGGAGTCTCGCAGTGATGGAATAAATTATAGCATCTCTGTTCTAAATGCCAAGTGTTTATCAGACATTTATGCCTAATAACCTACAGTTCATCACTATGAACTGCGAGCTGTGAGTGATACCGAGATGGAGAGCGATTCAAGAGATAGCTCATTTAGTATTATTTTTAGCAGCTAAATGAGCATCACATGCAATGGTGCTTTATCTGTGTCAAATTTAAAGATCGCAGTCAAGAAGTTCATATAAACAGGATGAGAGGGGAAGATGAAGAGATTAGTGAAGGAGAGGAATGTATGTGGAGACAGATAAATGTGAGTGAAGAAAGTGTGGCAGGTTAAGTAGAGGAAGGCATATTCATTTATGAGGCTTAATTATTCAGCATTCAAGTGTTTTAAGAAGGGATGCATTTGGGGATGAGTGGTTTGATGAGTATCAGATGGCAAGACCAACACTCAGCTGACATAAGAGGAATATGTAGAAGTGGAAATGTAGTGCAATCAGTAGCAGTCATATCACTGAAAATAGCACTGTGACAAATGCAGAGCTATTTAAAGTTTAAAATTTGTGCAGCCTGAGTGTATTGACCACCAACAAGGCAGTGAGGTGGATTAATTGTAAACAACTCTTTCCTCCAGTGTTATTAATAAACTGATCTTCACTTAGTTAAAACGACAGCTGAAATGATTTAAGCATGTCATGTTTCATGTGTGTAATTTGACAAAAAAGGTGTAGAAAAGGTGTTATAAACGAATAGGAGTCAACAGGAACCAGGGAGCAGGCATTACCGGAGCAGCCACTTATAGTTAAGAGTGTTTAATAGGCAATGACAAGGCTGCATAGAGTGGATCTCTCCGCCTGTGTCAGCGGCCCGAAGGTACATCAAACTCAGCTGTTACACTCTGAATTACTCTATACAGTTAGACAAGCAGGCAGGGCGATTATGTTCGATGTCGTAACGGTTTTGTCAGAATTGTGATGAGATGATCCCTTATACTTAAACGGATTTGCGGTTGACTAAAAAGGCTGCAGTGAAAGGGGAAAAAAAGCTTAACAGAAGTGGAGTTTAGAGGGCACAACCTCTGTCTCGGTTCAAAGATGACATCAGATGTGAATCTGTCCAGAAGCACTAGCTTCTAATTGTTGGTTTTGACTCATCCTTGTAGATGATGTATTAAGTTTATGCCGGGCAGTTGTATGACTTGTGTCCCGTGTCTTGACTTGATAAGGAGCGACATTCTAAACATTCTCTTTTAACCCCACAGCCATGCTGCATCCTTTTTACTTCATCCACTTAATACAATGTTCTGCTCAGATTTTCTCACAGACCCTGGACTGTTTTAGTATGCTCTAACTGGAAATAGATCGGTGAAGGTGTAACAAGGTTAAAAAGTCATTGAGATCCGGCAGTCTTGACCTAGCAACCCTTACACAGAACAATAACAACAACAACAAAAAAAGTCAAATTATATGATTTTAGAAAATAAAAGTAAGGTATGACAGTACCTTAAAATTTAGACTTTCCAGAGTGTTCCCTAAAACTAAAAAGTAGAAAGACTTGGACATTATGCAATAATGATCTTTTTATGCTGTTTTCATATGTCTTAACACATTCTAAAATATTTTCTACATCTTAAATTCGTACTTAAGCCAAGGAGCATTACTAACTATGTTTTAATCAGTTTATTACTGAGAAATTCTTACACCAAATTTGTATTTTATCGATTTAATTTTCCTGTCATAGTAATACATTAAAAGTACTTCATTCTCCAACTTATGTATGAATTTTCATAGATTATATATATATATATATATATATATATATATATATATATATATATATATATATATATATATATATATATATATAGTTCAGGTCTGCTACAACCCCCCACATATTCACACCTCAACTGCAGCTTTCATCTCAGACTGAGGCCTGTCCTATCTTACCCCCCACCATTTCCCTTCTTCTGAAAATATTCATCAGCAGCATGTTTTATACAGACGGCAGATTAACTGAACTCACCTTTTTGAACTTGTATTCTTTAATCACAACAGGAGATGAGCGTGTAAACAAAGCAAACAAAGTCAGTGACAAAGTGTTTGGCATCGAGCAATGAGAGTATAAAATGACATTGGCAGCAACCAGATGCTAATAACTTTCAACACAATGGTCTAAAGAGGTTCATATAGAGCACAAGATGTTCCTCAATGTAGTTAAAGATGAAGTAGACTGAAAGATATCTTTCTATCTTTTCTCTGATTTCTGACAACAGGAAGAGTTCATCTAGTTCCCTAACATTGCTGGGAGTTGTGATTCTACATGTCAAAGCGGCCGGTGATGATGCAGGTTCGTCTCTGTGTTGGGAACTCTGTGCATCGGAAGTGTTATGCAAGCAAGCTATATGGAATTTAACCACACTTCGTACATGAACATGTTTTCAGGGTTCATAAAGAGCAAAACAGAAAACTATGCATTGGGACTGGCTCATCAAGAGAGTTTCTTTTGCACACAACTGTGCAGCAGGCTATAATTTTTAAAACCAATTGTGTAAATGCTGGTATTTTTCATGTAAGGACCTAACAAGGTCACTGGTCACAGTGCTTTACATCCCTATTGGTGATTGAATGCCTCCCCTATAAATTCTAAAAGGCAGGGGCCTTTATTTATCTCACCATGACAGTGCAATATGTGTCACTGTAATCTATGTACCCTGGAGAAATGGCTATATTTTCTTCATGTGCATGTACCCTTGAAAACCAAGCAAGCCTCAATGGATTTAACCAATAGGCAGAGTAGCATGTGGGCAGAGATTACTCTGGATAATGATGACAATCAAAGGATCTGGGAGAATAAAGATAGGAGAGAGGAATTAGAGAAAGGGAGAAAATGGGGAAAGTGGTCGGGCGGGGGGGCACCAAAGGTCACCTTCAGCACACTGTAACGCTTTTATTGCCTTTGTTACATAAAAATAGGCCCAATCTCATTGTCCATACTCACACACTCACTGACCATGAGGCGCACCCCTGTGAAATCCGTGAGGGTTTAGAGCAGTCCCACCGTCAAGTTAAGTGTGTGAGGGCTCTCACGCTGACTTTCTGGGTCTTTAACGCACCCTTTCTGTAAGTCGGCATAGTTGCAGAATTACGGCGAGGGAATTTCCCACAGCTCATTGCAGTGGCGGACTGGAACTGAAAAACAGCCCTGGACTTTAACTCGGCCCAGCCCATAACAACGGAACGCGCCATTGTCGGGCAGAACCGTTGCTTGCTGTTGGGGGGGGGCGGCTATGAACGATCGGTCTAGCCCGACAATGGCCGATGCTGCAGGTCTGTCAACGGGCGGTTCTGCCCGACGACGGCTGCCGCTGTCGGGGGGGAGGGGGGTGCTTTCACCGGTTGAACCGGCCGTCAGCCGACCAGCAGCACCGGCCCAGATGGCCGTACCGGCCCACTGAGGCAGCGGCCCACCAGGAAACCTTGCGGTGCTCCTGATGGCCAGTCCGCCCTTGGCTCATTGGAAGTGACGTGAAACCACAGAAACACACAGTTCCCAGGGGAAGCTCACAAACATGGCAGGTTAAATGAACATGGAAATTGAAAAAAAGAGACTGCTAACAAGAACTGCAGAAATTAAAACCAGTGTTGATGCTTCATAAATATAAGTTTGCCTGTCTTTAAGAATAAATGTATAACAGCCGTAATCCACCCAAATCTTTATATCTTTACACGCTCTGTATATGCAGTTTAATACAGTCAGATTTTGTCATATTCTCATTTTTTATCAGTTTGGTGGATGAACTGTTTTTGGCTTATGTGAGCGTACAGGTAAAAAGCCAATTATGTCAATCTAAAGCTAATAGTGAATACTGCTTCTCAGGTGAGCTGATGACATGCAGGTTATGTGAAGTGGCAAAGTGCTGTCCCAATCCGAGTTATAGCATTTTGAGCCCTTGCAGACTCATGCACTCAGACACTTTCCAGGTGATCTCAATTAAGTCTGTAAGAGCTCAGGATTCAGCCATAGCTTCTGCCACCCTACACTTGGAAGGAGAAAGTAACACTTCACTGATAAAACACCAGTAGCAGGGCTCTGTAGTTGGCCTAAGTGAGTGTACTGTAACAACCAAATGACTTTCAAGTCTGCATTATTGGGTGAGTTCTCGCCAATATCCTGTGAATGTGAGGGTGATCCAAAGACACAGAATGAAGAGGACAATATTTTTTCAGTCTCTTTTTTGTAACTCTGGCAAGTCTTGTTTTTTTGGGAGGTGCAGGAGTGGCCTGAGAAGGAGTACACAGAAACTAACTAGCTTACTAACTAACTAACTAGCTTACTTTGAAGAATGAATATTCTCTCTGTAGCATGTCGTGACTTCTCATAGGGAAAACAACGACTCTGACCTCCATGCTTTATCCGCCACTGATAAATCTGTGTATGATTAGAAATTGGCAAGACAAGCAAGTCAATCAGGGGAGACGAGTAAGTGAATTAAAGATAAATATTTATTTTACAGAGATGATATGATATTGAAATATTGCCAGTCATCTTGGCCTTACATGAAGGTAGGTTGATCAAAGGGTGTCTGCTCTGAGTGGCAGCTAAATCTATCATGTTGATGGAGATGATAACTGATGAAGTCGCTTGAGGCTGATGTGATGATGAAGCTTATGATGGTGCAAAGACAGGGTGCTGATAAGGAAGTGGAGGGTGGCATGTAGCAATGGCAAAGATGAACTAACTAGAGAGAGAACATGTTTCTTTAAAAAGACAGCACTGATATCAACAAAGAACAAGGGCGTGTTGCGGTGTTATTGGGATGCTGTGACCCAGTGATGAGAACAGCTAAGGACTACAAGGAAATATGAATAAGCATGTGTAGACCATTGCTCTGTGGGTTTAATATACTCAAGATACAAGCTGTTTTTAACTGAATGAGCTAATGCTGTGCAACAGAGTTCGGCAAAGACTTTTGCATGTTATGTCAGAAATGTTTTACATTTCAGCTCAATTTCACATAAGCAGTGGTTACAACATTTTAATTTGCTACCCTTGCATTTCCCCCGGCTAGTCATTTCTGTCTTTTTTGCTTTGTGTTCACTCCCCCCTCGCATCTTCTTTCTCTTTTTTATTTTGAGTTGGCTGGCACATTGGTGTCATTTTTGAAGACGCTCACATGTTGAAGTGGCTCAATGCCAACTCTTTATTTTGTTATCAGGGATCTGTCTGTGCTTGTCACTACAATGGTAGATGTAGTCAGGGGATAAAAAAAAGTGTCAGATAAAGGTAGGAGAGGGGCAGACTTGTTGGGGTGTGAGGATTAGCGCATTTTACAACTCCACTTTCAGAAATGTTGGTGTGTGTAAAATGTGGATAATAACTGTCTTTGGTAGTTTGTAAACCATTTGAACCCTCCATTCAGTTGAAAACAAAGGAAAGAAAGATCAGCTATCAAAAAGCCAGAAGAATTTGGTAATCCCCTGTAAAAGGTTACTATCATGATTATTTTTTTTCCTACATAGGCTCTATTTTTTCATTTTTTGTCATATTTACAGTTTATTCACAAATAATTGTAGTTCAAGCCAGAGTCACATTCCTTGTATTGTTGAAAATACTTGGCAAATAAAGGCAATTCTGGTTCTGATTAAAGAACCAGATTAAAGAACACAAGATCATGAATGAAATTGTCCCTGTCCAGCTTAGAAACATGTTGCTGGCATCAAATTGATAATGAACATGCCATTGCCACTTTATTATAGAGGTTAAATGATTTGCAATCTGTCATATTTTGTTTTTATCAATAGTTTATAGTGTATTCACTTCTTTTTATCCAGTTGGGGGAGTAATCTTTTAAATTCTGAATTCTACACATCATCCTGCGTTACCCATAGAGCACATTTAGTTCTCATAGGCAGACTGTCGAGATCAGATGCATTGACAGTTGTTGGAGAACATCTGCTAATGTTGAGCATGGTGTTTTTCCTGGACAGAGTGTGCTTGAGGAAAATAACTCCACCAGAAATGTTTTTTTTTTTTTTTTTTTTTTTTTTTTTAAATTATGTGTACACCAAATGTTTAGACATATCTAATCGAAAGAGTGAAAGATGACGCATCAAAAGAAAAGAGCACAGTCAGCTAAACTCTGAACAAACATTTTAATGTTTTCAACACTTCCCTTTTGAACCAAGGGTCTGTCAGTTTGTCAGGGTCAGCTCAGTTTAATGTCCAGACAAAGTGTATGTCAACATAAAAATGTCTGAACCAGATACCAGGTACTACCCAAAGGGCATTATCCTTTATTATCCTATATTCCTTTTTAGAAAAATGAAGTCTATGCAGAAGTGCCAAAAGTTACTGTCCATTGAGGATCTGCCTGAGGCTAGCTGCAGAAAGACTGGAAGTCACATATGCACTCAATCAAAAAAAACAAAACAAAAGAAAAACACACTTTTATGGCAATAAAAAGCATATCATATTTACAACCTGGTTAAAAAAAACCAGCATGGGTCTGAAATGCTAATTTTGCTTTTGGAACACACTGCACAAGAGGTAAACACTTTTTTCTAACTCTGGGGTTTAGAAAATATTAGGACCATTTCATTGTCCAATCAGAGACACAACTCAGCTCACATGACTGTCAGGGGCCCTACAGCTGTTAGAATAGAAGCTCACAGCTGGCGTAATATCAAATGTGGCTGCATCCATGGATTTGCTTTATTTCACAGTATTAGGAACAGACGGGTGATGTGGAGACTATGTCCATGTTTTATACAGACTATGGTACTACCAGTTGGGAAGCATGAATGATGGTTTGGTGGCCACTGGCTGACTAAAGATTGCATCTGTCGGTGTCTAGAAACACAATCTTTTCGACCAGACTGCTGTATCTGTTTTCCATTTCTGTTATCCTCTACTTTTTTTGCCTTTCAGATGCTCTTTTTGGATTCAGATGTCAGCTTTGTGTTGCCCACTCAAGGTACTGTGTTAGATCAAAAACAGTCAGTTACTGAAGCCCTCAAGGGGTATGAGCATCTGGCTTCATCCCCTTTGGTCCTGCTCGAGGGCAGAGCGTGTGTGAGAAAGAACAAAGGCTCTGCTATTTGACTGTAGCTCCATGAGGACCAGTGGAGCCCTCCAACTTTGACACTCTTCTGCTTTTAAGTTGCTGACTTTATGGTTGACAACCTACTGTGTGATGGCTTTATATGCAGCCTATACCAGGAGGATTTGGTGTAATATTGTGCAAAGCTGAGCCTGTAAAGCTTGTTAGAGGGTTCCTGCACTATTAAAACAAGGGTTTCAATGTGTAGGCAACATAAGCAAGACAAGAGGCGCATGAAAGAAATGAACTAATAAGAAATGTGCCATTAAATATATTCTCAAAAGGGGATAAAACTTCCTTCCAGTCTCTTCCTCTTTCCTGTAGTTTTTTTTATTCTTTCTCTCTGTGGCTCTTCTCTGGGACCAATCAACGTATTTTTGCTGAGGTGCAAGAGTGCGTGTACACAAAAGTGTGTATCTGAAAGTGTGTGTACTCAACACTTCAACACTCTGGGGGGTTGTTTAAGGTATCAGAGGCGGGAGCTTTCTGAGCTAACCCTTTGAAGTAACTCATCTCGATGTCAGAGGACACCATTAGATTGTCTAATGTGTGTGTATGAGTATGTGCATACTGTATATGTGAGTAGATAGGAGAGTTGAACATCACATCTGCAGAGATTATGTGCAGTGTTTTCACAGGCGTGTTTATTCAGAATATTTTACCTGGAATGTGCAAACAAGGAATGTCTCGACCGAATTAACCTTAAAGTTTCTGTCATTAAAAACAGGAACAGACTTTCAGTTGCTCATGCTGTCAAACTTTTAGCTAAGTCGCCACTGTAAACAACTTATAAATGGTGTAAGGATTTTTAAAAAAGGTTGTGGCGTTATTAATATTAAGCTATGAAAAGTGCACTGACAGTTCAGCACAGATTTATAGCTGGCAGCTGGAGATGTTTAAGTATTTTACAAATGATTACAGGTGACTGTGCAGCAAAGACAACATCTTAGTTTTAGTGTATGTCTTTATCGGATTCTATGAGTGCCATAGCCCTAAGGGCCACATACTGGAGCTGATTTTTTTTCTTATTTGCCTGTTTGAGTTCATTCTCACCTCTGTACAGTGAGCACAGCAAGCACCATGATGCGCCATGGTTTACTCAGCCTGAAAAATCTCAGTCTCAATTGGAAGCTCCTTCTATAAAACAGTGCATAAATGAACTATCGGAGTGCAAATGTCGTATCGAAAAAGACCAACCTACATTACCAGAGGAAAACTGGTGAAATTTGTACAGTTACAGGAAGTGTAAATATCTCTCTCTCTCTCTTTCTCTCTCTCTCTCTCTCTCTCTCTCTCTCTCTCTCTCTCTCTCTCTCTCTCTATATATATATATATATATATATATATATATATATATATATATATATATATATATATATATATCCTTATTATTAAAACTATTATTATTACTGTTAAAGTTTTGTCTTGTCTTTTTGTATGCATATGTGCATGTAAGTATGTATGTATTGTCAAAGATTGATTTATGAGTGTGTTTATTTGTGTTCATATGGAAATATATGTATACGTATATAATATACGTGTGTACATGGTACTAGGTATATGTATTTGTGTGCGCATATATGTATGCATGAGTAAACATGTATATTTTCTTTATTGCTTTCTTGTCTGAATTAGTGTGTATGGATGTTTTGTTGTTGTTTTGATTTAGAATCTCATAGTATTATTATTGACTTTAATTTATTTACCTTTCATTATAAAACTTGAAAGCAAAATACATATATAAATTACGGGGGAAAAAAAAGAAAGAAAAAAAGAAAGAAAAAAAAATCTCCCCTTTGATCTGCAAAAGATATGTCCCCACCCAATTTACAATGCTCTAGTGCACAACATGTATCAAGCTGGAAAGAGAAGATTGGCGTGGAAAGAAGTCTGGCACACACCCATCAGCTCAATTTCAAAAAAGATACCATATATCAACTTCCTGTTGTTCAAGGGTAGAGACAAGTGTTACCCTAGTAAAAGAGAAATTTTGAGTTGTTTAGATTTTGGAAATGTTCTCACTGATTTTACCTCTTAGTCTATGCCTCGCTTATGTTTCATGACCAAAACACTGATCCTTGTGATGCCTTTCAGGTCGTAACCCGTGATAAAGTAGACCTCGGTAGTATTTCTCTTCAATTCAGTTAGCATTCCCCCCTTTGGTGTAAGTAACTCCCAAAGCATTTTAGAGTGGAAAAAATTGCCCAAGCCCATTATATGACAAAATTGCTCACTCGGTTTGAACAATTTATCCCACTGGAAACCCAGTTCAGACTGGAACACCTTTTAGCAGAGTGCAGGACACAAACCATTGTCACTACAATTTAGACAGATTACATGGTGGTTGATTCAGTCCTACTTTTTTTTTTTCATTCTTTTCTCCAAAAAATAGGTTAAGACAGCAACAGCACTGAACTCACACATAGAAGACGTCAAGTTATATCACCACACCAAGGGAAGGAATAAGTTTATCTGTTGCAATAACTTTCATGCTGCTCTCTATGGTAATGCATAAAAATATTCACAGTGGGAACAGAAGCAGTCATGCCCATCAGGGTGGCTTTGATAGCCAATAGTTGAAAATAACGTCTTTTTAAATGTCATCTCACACAGTGTTCCTTACACAGAGTGAATTCAGATCACAGTGAAATAAGTCCTGTTATGATGAAACCAAAGGAGCATACCCAAATGCAAACCCACTCCTCCAACTTTGTTTTTTTGTGTTAAGGTCCCTTGAAGCTGACATCCAGACACACCTTTAAGATTAAAATTTAAAAGTGAGTGTAAGTGAAATGGGTTTAGTAAGGGTTAATGGGGAAACTAGAACCCCAGGGTGTGACAAAACCCCCAATTCTGAATGCAGGTTTCCACAAGATGACAAGGTTGTACCAGATCACCTCACTTAGGGCTGATATATGCACGGGTGCTAATGTGGCCGAAATTTCCCTTGCTATTTACATATCGTGGGCACTTGGTTTTAAATTTTCAGTTTGTCAGGTAACGCATAGTAAGACCCTGTGGCATTTAACCACCCCTTAGCCTTAAAGTAGAGCCACAGAAATGTTGAGTAGGGAAATAAATACCATTAGTAGGACGAAATAAAAACTAAGAAGCATTTGAGCCAACAAAGTGAGGCTGCATGGACGGACACCAGATCCTTCCAGGTGTATTTGCAGAGTGAGTTGAATCCTACCCACTGCCAGTGCAGCGTGCCATCTTCTGCTGACCATTCTGTGAAGGTACGTGAAGCCTGGGGGAGGTGAGAATAGAACCTATATCCTCTGTAATTACTGGCCAAAGCCCACGGGAGGAGAGTGGGCTGAAGAGAAAAGGACACGAGCAGTGTAGGAGATAGGTGTGGGGGAGGAAGCCTGAGAATAGATAATCTTAATAGGATATTTGCTGCATTAATGAAAGTTTATGATCAAGATTGAAAGTGGGGGATTTATTAAGCAAGATTAAAATTGCTGCATGGCTACTATATATCAGGTGATAAGAGAAAGTGAGCGGGAGGGAATTGGTATGATCTGATATGGATGGATAACTTCAATAGATGAAATACTTAATAGATAATCTAACTATTTAATTAGAACACTGATTAATCTGCTAATAGATTATAATTTTACATTATGTGTTATCACTTTTATATACCCCTTGACACCTCTGATACCAATAACCTTAATGTAAATTACATGAAGTGTAGAGAAGCAAATCTACAATCTATGCCTCAAAGTTAGTCATATTTATAATTAAGATGTTATGTGAAACTCCATGTCAGGTAAGATTCAAAGTTAATCTCAAGCTCTCTGTAAATATGTGCAGAATTTAAACAACAGCACAGGATACAATAGCACATTAATTCCACCTGTACAGCTTTTTAGTCTAGTAATGAGTTTCTTGTCACTGCGTGTTTTTATAACTCACAGGAAACTTGGTGAAGAGGTATTCATTTGCTTGAATCAGATTACACACAATAGCAAACAGTCAAAGTCTAAAAGATTGCCCGGTTTGCAGATGACCCCGTTGCTGGGTTGAGAGAACTCTCTCTGAATCAGGCGATTTGGATTATGAATGAGTTGTGGAACCATTTCAGTAAATATTTACTACTTATACAGACTAGACTGTTGCTTAGGACAGAACACAATGTAATACTGTATGAATAAAAATATATTAAAATAAAAAAAAAAAGATAAACAAAGCAAACACAGAAGAAATCAGTGAAGACAAAATATAAAGTTTGTTTTCTGTCTTCACTTTGAGAGACTGGGTCAGAAAGAAAACAGAAGAGATGTCCCATCCTATTAAGAGTCCCTCACTAGAGACATGCTGAGGTTTGGTCTGTGAATTATGGATGGCTATATATTAAATATGGATGGGTCCCTCCCTACTGTAAAGCAACAGAGTGAATGAGGAGCATCTGTTGGTAGCTTGCTGTCTGTACACACTAACACATGGCTTAGGATACACACAAAACAAACAAGTGCATTGAAAAAAGTGAAGGAAAAAAAATCCCTCAGATTCCTTATCCCCAAAAAATTAAAGAAAATAAATCTCTAAACATGGATTCTTACGAGTTGTAAAGTTGACAGGTGTATGAATAGCATTACTTACACATTTAGACAATTATAACTTAATGGTCTCTCTCTCTGTGGGGCCCTTTACACGACAGTGGTTTTAGGCTAAAGTATTGTTGCGTTTCGGCCTTGCATTTACATGGAAATGGCGTTTTAGCTGACCTAGAAAAATGCAAACTTTTGAAACAGCCTCCAGAGCAGAATTATCCTGAAATGTTGCCTACACTGTTGCTGTGCAAACAGTAAGCCAGCATTTTCAGTAGAAACGTTGATGTTACACTCCGCTTCGCGCAAGCGCATACAACGGTACAACAATACCGTTGCTATTGTCTCAGACTACTATGTTCTGCTTGTGCTGCTGAATCTACTGACTGTCTTTCAACAAAATGTGCATCTGTTGCTCCACTTCTGCACTTAGTATTTGTCAATAAACCAGATGATCAGCTCAACTCCACTTCAGCAGAGATCTCTGAAAAGCGGCTTCTGAACATGACAGTTACAGCGCCAACTACAGGCATGGCATGCTTACTATGGGGTTTTCAGTCCCTCAGCGTTTCCAAGTAAACGCAGATTTTTTTTTCTTCCAGTGTTTTAGAGAATTCAGATGTTTACATTGTCCTTTAAATGGGGCCTGTGTGTGACCTGGCAACCCGAAGCATATTTCTTGTGAAGTGTTGTCCGGCTGCACAACTGTGCTGCCTCCTGTAAAGTTTACAGGTTAATTCTGAATTTGCTTGGATTTTATTTTTTACTATGCCAGCCATTATTTGCAGGCCAACCGTTAGTCCGTTTTATTTGTATCATTCCAATTTTAAGGGGGTCCTGGACCAGCTGTGCTTAATGTGCCCATTTCAAGTGAAGACAAAGTTAGACTCTTACATTCACTGACATTGATTCAAGTTTATTTTGGTTAAGGTATTAAAACCAGACACCTTAACATAATTTAAAACAAGATTGTTATGACTGTGACAGTCAGTAAACACCAAGCAGCTGAGCTTTCCTATTTGGTCTGAAGGGAACATTGAGGTGAATCTATGAGCACCATGTAGAAGAAGAAAAAAATGAGGGGAAAAAAACACAACTGCATAAAAGTTTAAAAGGGTTACACTAGGAAAACAATATTGCGTTTCTATGTCAGGACCTGTGGGTCTGGAGCCAAGTAGATGCTCCAGGAATTCAGGTCAATTAGGTTGAGCCTTATTGGGTCTCAGAGCTGACACTAGGCAAGCTAGAGCTCAGCTATTTAACCAACCTCTGGTACATCCTGTGATCCCATCACATGAACTCTGGATTCTCAGGAGAGAAAAAAAAGGAAAGAAAAGAAGAGTTTTCCATCTGTTGCTTGTCAAATATTCATGAATACCCCATACAGTCTATTCCTGCTCTTAATCTAACTTATACATTACACATCCTGTTCACTCTGCATCTTGTCACTATAGTTACTTACAACCTTATTAAGATTAGTATCATAACTTGGCCTAAGTATGTTCAGAAATGTATTGGAAATTGTGAAAGAGAGTAAAATTAAACAAACAGATACATTTAAGAAAGGGAAAATATGAAGGTATAAATTCATACACCCACAAGCCTCCTCTTATAGTATTCCTGGATTCACAGATAGGATGGCTTATATAGATTCCATATATTGCTGTATTTTTGATACCTGTAGAGTTCCTCTGTGCCTAATAAGGTCAGGGTTCCATGTTTCCTTTCTTGTAACATGTCAAACCAATGTATGCTTTATATAAAAGAAGTGTATGCTCCATTATGGTATGCGCAAGAACTGCAAAGCTCACTGGAGTATGGAGAAAAAAAAGATTATCTGTTAGCCTCACTTAAAATCATCATTAGACTTCATTTTATGTGCTTCCATGCCATGAACAACTGTGTTAGGTGCCTTTTTTGTTGCTGTATAATTTGAGATATTGAGGGATGTGTGTGTGTGTGTGTGTGTGTGTGTGTGTGTGTGTGTGTGTGTGTGTGTGTGTGTGTGTGTGTGTGTGTGTGTGTGTGTGTGAGAGAGAGAGAGAGAGAGAGAGAGAGAGAGAGAGAGAAAGAGCGAGTAAGAAAGAGGGAGGGAGTGAGGGCATATAGTGCTCTCTTACTGCGCATGTTTTAGAGAATCTGGACATTGATTGGTAATGGCACAGCACCACCTTGGGGTAGACATTAAAGTGAAATAAAACATTCTCACACACACACACACACACACACACACACACACACACACACACACACACACACACACACACACACACACACACACACACACACACACACACACAAAATCAGAGTCATCTACCCAGCCAGCTATCCAAACACCTGGTTTCTGTGAGTAAAACTTTCAGCTTTTCTTCCCTCAAATTGAAAGGAGTGACTAGAAAGATGGCATGTTTATTCAAAGCATAGATAACAGGGGTGTCTGCACTTTTACACATGGGTTTTGAGACCTATGCATTCACACAATGTCCTTACAGATACTGCATGAAAACACACTGCCCACTATGGTATCACAAAACAGAAAAAAAAGTTAGATTGAAATACTACAAAGTAATTTACACTATTAGTAATGCTATTAACTTGAAAATGGAAAGTTAAATTAAAAAAACTATCAGCTTGTATTTTTTAATGTTAGCTATTTTGCAGCACTGCATTTTCTCCTAGCCACAGGTATATGTCTTATTTCGTCCCTAGTCCATTATCAGTGACGCAGTTTGGGCACAGGTTTATTGCTCCATGTTACTAAGAAATATTTCAGTATCTCCTTTCCTTTTATTTCATTTTACAGTTGCATTAAAATGGGAGAGATCAACCAGAACCACAAAGCCAGTCTCTTTCTGACCTTCCAATCCTGGAAGCCTGCGGAAATACAATCATTATAATTAAATTTTTATCTTCCCTTTTTACTCTTACAATGATTAAACTGCTGTTGAGGCTACATATGTTGTTCTTTTACCAATCCCTGTAAATGTGTTGCAACCTCATTTTAAACATTTAATGAAGTTATCTATTTATCTATCTATTTATTTATAATTAGTTTCATGTTGTTGTTTTATTTCTTTTCTTTATATATGTGTATGTATAAATTAAATATAGGTGCATATCATGGGGTGGATGCAATAAATGAGTGCATTTTGCCATTAAAAAAATATTCTTATATATTTCTTTTAAAAGTGAATATGAGTTAATATACATGAGTCAATGCAGCCATCTGCCTCTGCTGGGTAACAACATGAATGACGCTCTGGATGTGCCTCCCTGTGGCTCAAAAGTAAGTTTCTCATCTTGTTCTTAGGATTTATCAATGAATTAGTTGGTTGATTAAATCATTGATTATTATCTAAATTTTACTGTAAATAAACCAGTTTGAGTCATCTATAATCCATTTGTATAGATTTGTATAACCTAGGTAACGAATCGAACTCTTTTTCCCTCAAAACAATTTATTTATTTATTTGTTTACATTCCCAGAGTGATTTTTTAAAACTGAATTTTGCAACTTGTTACTGAGAAAATCGAATATGGAAACTGTTGGAAATTGTGCAAAAACTCTGCCAAACTAGAGGATGCATAGACTTGTCTTTACTAAAGCATCTGTGACGTCTTTTTTTCTCTCCTTGTACGCACATTATCAGTGTAAATGATTAACCTTCCAGGATCATGAATTATACCTGCATGCATCCAGCGTTACAACATATCATCATCTAATCTTACTAGTGCACAGACATAGTATATAGTCACAACACAATCATGGCGTCATTTTCCTGCCAGAAACTTGAGAATTATAAAACAGTTTACCAAAAAAAAAAAAAAGACAAAAAAAAGGGTTTCATTCAATCATCCAGTCCATGAGACTGTAAATAATGCACAAAGGGTAATTGTTCCTACGATCACGTGTAAGTAATCCCATCCATCATATAAACACATTGCCCAGAGTACATAAAGAGCTGATAGGCAGTCATTTCTGGGCCATTCACTTGACTCCTCCATGCATAATCCTATTGATTGATTTTCAAGGACCCTGTGTGAGCATAAGCGTTGGAGTATTTAGCACAGTAACAGAGACACTTGCATTCTCCCAGTAACCGTCCACTGAGGAGCCATAAGGTAAATGATGGTAAAAATCTATTCTAGGTGATGTAGTCATTTTCTCAGCCTTGACGCTCAATGTGAAATATCCATCAAAGTTAACAAAGGAAGAGTTACCATCTGGGCTTATTGTCTGCTGTCAAAGACATCCACGCTTCAGCTACCAATAACAGGCTGTTGCTCACTCTCCTTCTGTCTCATTTCGTCTTCTTCCACCATCTCTCCATCACTGGCTTTATTTACACATTATCTCTCTGTCTTTTTCTCCCCCCTTTGTTGCTCCCCCTCCTCCTTTCCTCCCATCTCTGCCAGGCATTAAAGAGGAATGATTGCTGAACGATTGCAGCTAGATGATTAAATGGCGTAGTTGACATTTTCACTCCAGTACTATTGGGTAAAATAGGGGGGAGGTGTCACTGCACTGGCCTTTTCCTCCAGGATCAAGCTTGTTCAAACATCCAAGATGCTTGAGAGTGAATATTCTCATAAGCAGCAGGCAGGTTGTATTTTTGAGTGTAGTGGCACCTGCATTGAGCCCTGTTAGAGCCCGAAATGTAACAACAACCTATAATGTAACAATGACCGAAAATATAATAATAATAATAATAATGATAATAATAATAATAATCATAATCTAATGAAGCCCAAAAATGAAACAACAGATCCAAGACGTAACAAAAGTGCTGGGCCCAAAATGTACTAGAAGAAATGTAGTAAAAACATGTGAACTCAGCTGTTAGCAGCCTGTAGCATGTCAATGCTAACTGGTGTAAGGCCTGTTGTCTTCCCACAAGGTGAGGAGAGGGAGACGAGGACGTCGTGCTGGTTGTCAGGTGTGAGCTAAGAAGTGACGACATGGACCTGTCCTTCCATTCATCTTTATTAGGAACGTAGGATCAATCTCCTATAAGATGCTAGCCATGCTAACCCAGCAACAGAGGGAATACCAGAAAGCAGAGTAGCATCATGCTATTTACAGACATGGCTAATGTAGCTAACATCAGACACCAACGCCACATTGGGAGAGCAGACAGGATACAGGAGGCAGAGATGGAGCATGACTGAAGAAGAATGATGGACAAGCTGTCATCTATTTTTTATGGACCTTTTTGCACTTTCTATACACTTTCTTACTTTTATTTTCTTGATTGCTGCTGGAACTTCAATTTCGTTGTACTTGTTACAATGACAATAAAGTTCTATTCTATTCTATTCTATTCTATTCTATTCTATTCTATTCTATTCTATTCTTGTTACATTTCAAGCTCTAACAAGTCGGGTGCAGCTGGAAGACACCTTATTTAGAGAGCTGCTATGGGGTTTAAAATCCAAAAGACCCCACATAGTGTGTCCATGTTCACACTGTCACTATTTTGGACTGTAGCAACTACCCTCCTTTAAATCACCAAGAATATCAATTGAATTGTTCAGGTGGCTTAGACTTTGCATCGACTTGAATACTGAGAACTTAAGTCTGGACTTGGACTTCAGGTTTGGTCACTCACTCACTCACGCTGCACGAAATGGACATTTTGTTGTGTATTGGGCTCCCTGAAAGTACTAACCTAGGGTTTTAAGCAGGTGACTACAAGTGAGGAGAGTTGGATCTGAAAGATTCAAAAACACATATAAAAATGTACTCCCTTTAGTCTAGTTGATCATATATGCCTTTGAATTACTGTCTTCCTTATGTGTGACAATCATTGTTTACAAGACACATCAAAGCCTCTTTTTTTTGGTTTGTTTGTTTTATCTTCTGTTTTATCACTCAGTCACTTTTCTGTGTACTTCTGAAATCCCTCTACTTTCACTTTCTTTCAGCTCTCAGTATACATGTGGTCTTGGAAATTTCATCTGCAGAATAACATTTGTTTGAGGCAAATCTGACAGAGCCTGAGGCAAAGTTTTCCCCTGTCCTGTGTTGGTAAGAAATAAAAAAACACCTCATCTCTTAATTACACATTAGTTTCTAACTTCCCCAGATGTTCTCCTCTGTACACTTCCTGACATGATCCATTAAAGACAAACTTTTATAATAAATGCATTAAAAGCTGGTCAATTTCCCAGCTGCCGCAGTGTGAAGTGTTATATCATTATATTTGTTCAGTCTTGTTTTCTCAGTTGCATATGGAAAGGTGTGCTTATTAATTACAGATTGTAAACGAAGCTGTAATTTATCTTTTTAAATGAACAGCTGTCTCAATGCCTGGTGGGATGCTCCCAGGTGAGTGTTCTTTATGTCCGCCACGCAGTCTAGAGATACTTATTCAAATAGGAAGACAACAAAGATGATGGGAAATCATCTATCATGATCTGCATGGATTTGAAAAAACAGCAAACTCCATCATTGTTCATTAAGTACTTTCAAACCCCAAATTTCTCCTCTGATTCAGGCTTTATTTTAGAATTCATTACTCAACAACTTTATCAAGAGAGAGCAGCAGTAAGTATATGCTCATAGGGTTATTCCTACAATCCCTGCATCATGGCCTAAAACAAAAGACCAGAGATAATGACAGAAAAGAAAAGTATAAGCTTTACTTTTACTTCTCTGTTTTGTAGTATATGTGTTAGTGTAGGTATGTTGATGTAGGTATGTGCACACATGGTAAGTTCCAGCCAAAGCTGGTTCTACCGTGGCTGTATTGTTGTTACAAGACATAAGCCTCAGATAAATGACTGTCCAAGTCTTAACTTTAAATTTGGATCTCTGCCTGTTGCCCTCCAATATGAAGGAGTTTGTATGGGTTTGATTTAAATTCTCAATGCAAAAGTTTCAAACGTGAAGTAAAGGGGCCAACTCCATATAGTAGAAGTATTACATGGTAAAGACGGTTACTAACATGAATTAGTTGTTAATTTTTGTGAAGAAAACGACTTAAATATGTTTTATGGCTCACATTGTATTGATTTGCTGTTGAAATGCTGAAGTTCATTTATTTTCAGATGATTATTTATCGGTATTTGTGAAGACTGAAATCTCAGTTAGTCTTTTTCAAGGACCAGATCACATATTTCTTATTATCATGTTTCTTTTAAAATAGTAATTAATTAGTAATCAATTCCAACACAGCCAGAGGGGAAATGATGTTCCAAACATAGAGCTCACTTCAGTATTTTTCTGAGAATAAAGAAGTAAAAGCTATTTCCTGTTTTCTGACTCCATTTTCTCTGCCAGAACACAACACACAAATGGGTTAGACTTACATTAAAACATAACAACAGGTAAATTGTAGCTCACCTCTAAAGCTATGTGGGCAGGGACAGCGTAAAAGCAGCAGGCTTGCAAGGCACTGCGATAAACTTTAATAAAGAGGGGGCTGTTATAATCTCCCATATTTTAATTACATTTCAAACTGCAAAAATATCCGTAGCTGTCAATAAACTTCAAAACAGTTCATTAAAAATAGCGCCAGATCTTCAACAGAGTTGCCAAAATGATTAGGCATTGGGATCTCATCACTGGATTAAAACTAGTTGGAGGGTTGGGCCTTGGAGGGAAGGGGATTTCTGAAGCTAGGAGAGAGCAGCTAAAACAAAGACATTCAAACAGAGGCTGAGAGACAGATTTTTTACAACACCAGCAACAAGATACGAATTTCTTTTTTTGTCTTTTGAGAAAATCATGCAAAGGAACTACGTGGTAACAGAGGATCAGTTTTAAGCTTATAAAGGCACAATATCTCCTCTTTAATAGTTTGCATGACTTGTTTCTTGCACAAAAAGTTTGCCAGATTGAATTAGTACATGATCATGGATGATGTATGTACGTGCAGGGTCATAATGTAACTGAAGACATCAGAAAAAAACAAGGGAAAGAGAATGAGGTTGTAAAAACACTAACTATTGTTGTGTTAGCTCATGGCTGTGAGCTATCAATGATAAAAAATGAGTAATGCTGGAGTAAATCTTTCAAGTTACATATTACATCTAACATATTTTCATAAAATCTTTTCTTTTCTGTACTTTTTGCAAAAGTGTTAAAGTGATTGTAAATTTGGTTGTACGGTTTCCATCCTTCATGCTGCACAGCACCTTCCTGTTAATATGCATGTGCATTATTACACAGTTTTAGTGACTCTTTATACCTCTCTATACCCCAGCTTCAGTGTCTGTGTGGCCCTCTACCTTCACTGTTTTCCTCCCTTCTTTCCCACTGGATTTTTCTTATCTGATGGTTTTATCTGATGTGCAGCCAAGTCTCCAGTAGTGCAAATCTATCCCAAGGGATTCCTGACACCTTGTTATCATATCACATGCAGAGCAGCTCTACTGCATCCTTTCTACATACCATTGCGGTCTGTGAGCAGAGGCATGAGGAGGAAGCACAGAGGCAGAGGACGGGAGGAGGGAGAGTGAGGTATTTAGTTTAAGAGAGGGGGATTTTTATGAGGAGGATATTTAGTGGCTGGAAAGAATACCCAGTTCCTATGTTCCTCTCTCTTGTGTGTTTGTGTGTTTATTATATCTACTTATCCTTTTTACAAACCAGCAACATCTTTCATTGTTTTTAAACACTTCCTACAGATTTAGACATTTCACAGCTATATTTACAGCCTGTCTTTTTTTTTAAGTTATAATCAAGCATGGGAAACTATGCCATTTAAATTCATGCAAGCACTCAATTTGAATGAAAATCTAGAAATGTTGAAATGCAATTTGCAAATAGAAAGCAAGAGTTTGCAAACACATCCATCTTTTTTTGCAGTAACTGTCCAAATTTGTCCCACTCTCTCTGTCTCCTTCCAATGCTTGTGCTGAATTCTGTATGGTCCAATTTACGAACCATCTGTCCCGTTTGAGGGGGCCATTTTGGCTCTAAAAGTCGATGGTGACTGAATGGCACTACACCCGTTTCCAGGCAGTTACAAGCATCATGTAGAAACCATAGTAACCTGGAATGACTCTGGAAGAAAAACTGGTCTGGTCTGGCCACTGCTGGTTAATGTCCTCTCTCACTGTGAGCAAAATGAGTGTTTATCCTATGCCATGTTATATCACCCTGGTATGACTGCCACCAGACATCCCCCTTTATCTGCTTCCCTCTTTGAATCTCTCTATTTTTGGTTGATTTAACTTGATTCATCTCCAGCCCAGAGAAACAAATCCTGTCTTTAAGCACACACATGGTTTTTGCCCAGCCAGGCCTCAATGAACAAGAAGGCTTCTTTATTACACAGTGACTAATTCAACCACAATGCCTTCCTTTAAACAGACATCATAATGGGTATTTTGCACATAGCCTACATTTAACCCTCCTTCATTAGCCACAAGCCAGAACCAATACTTACTAGTATTTTAAAGCCAATTAAGCTTGCTTAATATGAGAGGAGTGCCGCTGGTGGACTCTACTCAAAACAAAAGCCTTGATTAGAGGCGTACAGGAGGGAAGGCTCTCGACAAATGCAGGGTGAAAAAAAAGAAAAGAGGGTGAAAAAGACAAGATTAAAAAAAGACTAAAAATGAGAGGATTATAGCTGCACCCCCGTCAGCGAAATGTTTGATTTAGTTTGGTTCTGGCCACTTAAGCCCTGTGTTAGGCCTATTGTTTCTGTAAGCCGATGCTGTAATCACCCCACAAACTGCAGCAGAGAGGCGTGAGGAAGAAGAAAAAGTAAATCAGAGATGGCAGGAGTTTACCAACAGTTAAGACAGACAGAACAGAAGGGTATGCAGCAAGAAGAGTAAAAGGGCATTCCCCGTTTGTGTAAAAAGCAGCAAGCATCACACGCAAACTTAAGTGCTGCTTCCATCACCAGACTGTCAGCTCTTTTCCTTATACTCCTTTCACAGTCACTATCGTCCCGTCTTTGTTTCCCCCTCCTTTCATGTCTGCTCTCCTCATTTCATTTCTGCTGGATGGTGGAAGCTAGCGCCTCTCCCTGACTCCAGACTACAAAAGCTGCTCAAAACAATCTCCTCTTTTTTTCTACGCTCTCGTGTCGTCTTTGGTTTTCCTTCTTTCTTTCAACAGGGTTAATCAGGAAAACTAACAGCCATATCCCAGCTAGAAGTAATTAAGTTGTCAAAATTGAGTACTTTTTAATTCTTTTGACTTTTGATGGTGGAGCAATCATTATCTACCTCCTGCTGGCTCATTAGCATATTACTTATTATCCATCACTGACTCTGCTTTGACATGCTGTTCAGTCTGACTGTATCTTAATGTGTGCTATAAGTGTCCACAGGCCTCCATACACGTGACCCATGTTCTTCTGACTCCTGATATGCCAGTAACTCTGCGACACGCACTCAGAGAGAGACCAACGATGGGAGAAGACGAGAAATACAAAGACAGAGGGAAGAGAAGAAAAAAAAAAAGAAAGCGGAGGAAAATTGAGCTGTATTAAACCATAATCCGGTTAGTGACGCTTGGGTGTAATCTCACTCATTAATAGCGTACTCCCAGTCTAATCTACAAACCATCAAAAGACAGGAAATTTTCCATGGAGGAGTTTGGTCGCTTTAAGCAAATTTATGAGGTTTCTTGAATCCTCATTTTCTCACACGTCAGTCGTCTTACGGTTTGACAGTTTGGCAGGCGAGGAAGGCAAAATAAGAAGAATAAAACAAGCAATTAAAGAAAAAGAAAAAAAAAAACACCTCCAAATCCTGAATCCCCTGTAATGAGTGGGTATAAACAAACCATGGAATGATAAATAAAAACAAGTAAGCGAGGGTTTTCTCACTGAATAACTCAAAAGAATCTATTTATTTGTCCTAGTTTGTTCCGAATGTGTTTTATATGGTAACAAGGCAATTATGAATGACACTGTTCTAGTGGGGATCATGTGACATTGTACTGACAGTTTTTGTATTATCTTAGAATAGCTGAATGTAGCATAGTTTTATTGTGGAAAAAGTCTGTATCAACACACACATACACACATACACACACACTGTCTGAATGTTTCCAGCAGCTGTTCAGACTCTTGTTTATGCATGCACACTTGCTCCCTTCTCTCTGTCCTATTCATAACACAGCAAAAAGTCCCCATGTTCATGCACAGTGTCTGAAGGTGACGCGCTCTGATTTCAATTTAATTCTTCTGACACAAATTGAACCTGCCCATGTAATACAACAGCAAGGACACACTCTGGCACGAACACACATAAAACACCATCAGAGCCACATCCCATCTATCTCTCCCTCCCTCTGTCTCCTTCGCACAAGCAGGTGCACGGACACCCACAAACACAAATTGGGCTTGTCTGTAACAAAAGTGGTCCAGATGCAAGCGGCACAAGCCACTTGGTTGGCTGTAGGCATTAGGAAATCCAATATGGATGTGTTAAATGAACGCCAGCAGAGACGGAGAGAGCAAGCGAGTGGCGGTGCAGCGGGGAGGGGGGAGCGAGGGACACAGACAGGAAGGCAGGCAGCTTGTTGATTACTCTGGTGTTTAACATTAGGAAATGCCAGAATGGAAATGGTGCTCATATCACCCTGTCAATTGCCTTGTTAGCTACAGCCCAAGAGAGTGAGAACAGGCGACTGGGTAGAGAAATCAGGTTTCTGGAGAGGTTGTTTAAATTTCCATTTGTCTCAGTGGGGTTTGGGAGGCAGGGGGTTTGAAAGTGGTTATAGTATGAAAAACCCATGGCATAGCTTGCAGCACGCACAGGATTCCACACAGAATTGCACTCAAAACACACACAGGCTCACACTTACACACACACTTACACACACACACAGACACACACATTTAAACTCCCAGCTGGGTACAATTGCACACAATTTATCCCTCACACACTCCATACACTAACTGCAGTGCCAATCTCTGGACTCAATTCCCTGCAGTTCATTCCACTGTGACACCTGTTGGTGAGGAGAGGTGAATTGAGCATCGGAACATTGCACAATGAGGAGAGAGAAAAGAGATAACCACCAATTGCGAGCTGAGAGGGGAAACGTCTGAGCGTTTGTGGTCATGATGAGGTCACTGAATACCTGCCATAGCAAATCTAGCAGACTCAATTTATCCATGGTAGAAGTGCCCTACAGGTATAATGGATGTACAAAAATGAATTCTGGGAAACTCTTTGGTTACTCTAATTGGGCATAAATAAGAGTGTCTAAAAGTGGGGGGAGTAAGGGGAGAAAATCTGGAGTGAAATTAAAGTGGAGAATACAAGAACACACTAGATGCATAGCTTGGACCAGGCTGCGTTTAAAGGAGAGGGAAACATAAAGAGACTTGCTCTACCAAAACTTTACAAAGTGCATGCTATAAATTTTCTGCTAATCACCTGAAATGCTTTACTCAGTATGGCCACTCTGCAAAAACTGGAAGCAAGTGTTAATATTATTTGAATCATCTTATTAGACTAAACATGAGTTCCTTTATTTCTTAAAAACTCCAGAAAACTGCTAATTTCAAGGCATTTAAATAAAAATAAAAATAAAATGTCACATGAACCATACTTACATACATACATATATAGTTCATATAAGACATAAAATCTTTTTCAGATTTTAGTTTATTTCAGTGTACTCTTTTAAAAAAAATGCTGATATATTTTTTCAGAATCAGAATCAGAATATGTCACTGATTTCGGTTCAGTGACTGGAATTAATAATAATAAACATACAGGTGCAAAGACGATAAACATGAAGGTGAAAAGATAATAAATAGTGTCTGAAGAATCACAGGAGCAAATGGATAAGACATTTTACAACAAATATACATATATATTATATGATTAACAAGGAAAATGTAGTTATTTAACTCATTATAATGCAGAAGTAATGAATGACATTTGGTGATTAATTGTGCTCTTTTCCAACCTTAAACACTCTCACCCACCCTGCCACTGTTAACTTCTCTTTGTGTGGCTTGGTGTCCTGCAACAGGAAAAAGTGTTATAATTGGCTGCATATTTTAGAATACGTTCAGATGACTTTCTGGACTTATCCTGGATAAAACGATGCACTAATTAAACTGAAACAGCACAGCTAAATGATAAAATACAGCCCTTGCAACCAGCTACAAGGAACTCATTTCAATAATATTGCTGGATTATGACCTTTATCTACATGAAATGCCTCATCAATGGCCTCGAGGGACACATGCTTATTCACATCACGAGGACAAGGACCTATAATAATGATAACACGGGGGAACACAATGTGCCCCTCGGACTGTCGCCCTATGACAAACCACTGTCTCTACCTAGCCTCTGGAGGTAAAGTCAGAGGCTGAAACATCAGTAATAAATGTCCCTGGAATTGGTCGCTATGACTGGGAAGGGATACTAACAGCCCCTGAGGTAATAATCATGCCATGGGGATGGGACCTCCAAACCTCAAAGGGCTATTGCTTTCTTCCTCTAGTCACAAGTCTTTAGTCATCAAGGCAATTTTTCCTTCCTTCTGCATTTCTTTGGTTTCTCATGATTCTTCAGGTCTCCTCCTGTGTGATCATGCACATGTTCTTCTTTTGTTACTGAAACTGTTTGAACCTCTTGCACATTCATTCCTGAACATAGGCACAGGAACAAACACTGAGAACCCCCCTCCCCCCTCCCCCCCTCCACCACACACGCGCGCACACACACACACACACACACACACACACACACACACACACACACACACACACACACACACACACACACACACACACACACACACACACACACACAGACACACACAGATGTATGGAGAAATAAAGAACCCAGACAAGTGACACTCCCTGAAAATGAGGTAAACACTGTCCAATAATTATGGATGTGGTTTGCTGTGGATGTGACACCTGTGTCCCTCCTCCTGTGTCTCTTTGGATTGGACAGCTGTGCTAACAGTACGACTGTGCCAGACTCCACACACCACACACACACACACACACACACACACACACACACACACACACACACACACACACACACACACACACACACACACACACACACACACACACACACACACACAGGAAACCATGGCCTAGAAAAACATGCACACATGCAGAAAACAGTAAATAAGGAGAAACAAAAAGACCTTTTAAATGAAAACACTCAGTCCCAGGAGTTATTGTCTGTTTCAGGGGATCCAGATTACTATACATGATTTATGCCTTGAAGCTAACTGGTTTGGCTGACCTGCAGTTACTGTCTTCCTGTACAATGTGCACAGAATCCAAACAAAAGCTGATAAATGAGAGGGAGAGTCTATAAAACCTGAGGTTTAGATCATTTCACCAAACACTGCTGCTGCACTCTTGATTAAATCTGCTGCAGCATCGCCCCTCCATGAACCTAGAACAGATTGTTCTTAATAGCGTGATTATGCTTGCATAATATTGTGTATTCTTTCACTGGGAGTTATTTTGCTTGATACTACTGCACTATATTTTAGGTTGTTTATTTGCCTTATGTAACAAGATTGATCTGAGATGTTAAAGGATCTGCTCACAGTGTGTTGTAGCTCAAGATTTCACATCTTGACATATGGCAGCCAAAAATAGACTAGGACACACACAAGCCTGTTCACACCAAAAAATAAATAAAAAATAAGAAAATGCTGTGTGAATGGAATTTGAAGGTCTTTCACACCTTGTTCGTTTTTGATTTATACCAGGTGCCATATATTTAACAATGCAGTGCTTTCATTGCCTGATGTTGGATCATATTGAAAAATCGCAGATTTTAATGTGTGAAGCGCAGTGTAAAGTTATGCAAGTGTAAATATTTATGTTCAGGGTCAAATAAGGATGACAGAAGAGAAACAAAGGGAAATGCTATGTATTCATTTAATCCCACATGCTCTGGTGGAGCAGTGAGTTCTTACTGAGCCTGACCTTTGGTTGATATACATCTGTGCTTTGGAAGGGTAGTTCACAGTATCTGAAGTGCAGTTGTACATGAGATACTTGTCAAGAGTAATTGTATTAGCCAAAGAGAATCCAGGTCAAGGGTTGCTGGACAGAAGGAAAGTCAAGCTACCAGCAGCTGCAGGCAGGGTCAGCTCTCCTGTATAATTAAGCCAACTTAACCCATAATATTTGTGTAAGTGTATGCTGTATTTTGGACCGTTTTCAGCGCTTCACTTTTAAACTCAAAACCCTATCCTTTTAGTGCTTTTTTCCACACGCTGGCAGAATTTGGCCTGACAGGGGCTTAAAAATGTAATATCAGAGAATCCTGCATATGAGAACTGAAATATAAAAGAATAAACCAATCTCAATTAGGGACTGCAGTTTGGCAAACAGGTTTTCTTACTTCAGAGTATCTAGCAAATGAATGGCAATTAAACAACTATGTACCTGCACCTATATGTGTCCTCACACTCACCTGTATTCCTTCAAAGACATAAATCTCCAGCTAAAGTCAGGTAGCTATCCCCAAAGTTTTAAAAGAACTTCCACAATGAATGATTTAGGAGACCAAACCTCTCTTTTAGGACTACAATAAAACCCGAGAGTCATTTCCATCAAGCAGCCTGACTGGAGACTGACAGTCTCCTGTCTCCATTTAGCATCATAAAGTACATCACTTTAATGCTGACTTTTCCCCTTCAGGCGTCTGGTAGTCTTTCACTTCCCAGCTCTATCAGAAAGTAAGCACTTTGTGTGAGTTTAAGTAGTCAGCTGTATTTAGAACTCTGGTTTGTTGAAGAAAACTGCAACTTTTTTTTAGACTGGATTAAGTGAACAACACAAAATGTGTTTCCACTTTACATTCTGTGTAATTCTGATGTTTTGAGGAAGATAAATGCTTAACTTTTTGTTGGACATAGAGAGTTGAAGAGAGGGCTAAATTTGTTTAGTGGCCAATGTTGGTAAAATTACTTCAAAAAAGAAGTTAAAGTTATTGCTTACTTTCCAAGAAAAGTATTTCAATAAGCAACAAAATTACTCCTTCATAAATGTAATCAGTTACCAGGGCAAGTAATTATTGCATTACTTTTTTGAAAATAATAATAATAATAATAATAATAATAATAATAATAATAATAATAATAATAATAATAATAATAATAATAATAATAATTTTGCAAAAGAAGTCAGTTTTTAAGCCAGTTTTGCTCTAGGATATAATGTTCACATGCATATCCTTGCTGTTTACATCTATGACGTTGAAGTGGTAACTGTTAACTCTGGTCCTGAAAATGATATTAATATAGTGCCCGTTAACCTACTCCAATCCTGAAAACGCCAGTTTTAACCCGACAGACCACTCCAGACTCTCGTATATTACATTTGCAGCTCCTGTTCTGCATTTCGAGGGCTAAGAGACATGAAGGACTGACTGTGTTTTGTGTTGCAGATGCTTTGGGGAAAAGTCTTGGCTAGTAGTTAGTTATGGCCAAATGTTGGGAACACCAGCATAAATGAGAAGTTACCACTCATCTACTGCCAAACGATTGCAAATAGAGTCAGGGGTGGTTTCAAAGATAGAAAACCAACAGGCTAGAGGAGGAGAGTTTTCTAAAGGAAATAGTTGACTGCACAGCCCCACACTGGAGTGAAGATGGTGCTTTAAACTTGTGTGTCAGGTCAGATGTTTGCCATCTTAGTGCTAATCTGCCAGCCAGTTGCAGGCTTTGGTGTCATTCTAAACTTAATGAGAAAAGAGTCTGAAAATGTGTTTCCCAAAAGTGTTGAACTAATAGTTCATGGCATGTGGCATTTTGAAAAAGGGGCTGTGTCATCTATAATTTCAGGCAGGCCAAAGTGTTATTACAGAGCCTCTGTATATCTGTATTCATCGCTGCAGACAGTGTCTGGAGCTGATAATCTTTTGAAGTAAAACTTTTTGGGGGGGAATTAATAAATAAAAGTTATTCTAAAAGTTGTGCTGCTAATCTTTAAGTCAACATTTGCAGTATACGGAATATATGATTTAATGCTGAGTCAGAGCTCTGCCTATTTTTGTATTATACCCTACCACATTTTAGTAGAAGGATTATGATATTGACCTGTAAGTTACGCCAAAAAACATTGACTTAAATAGTTTATGTCTCATAAATTTCATCCAAAATAAAGAATTGGGCAGATAAAACTTCTGATTTATTTCTATCAGACAAAAGAACAACCCACTATCACTGCACTGATATTGCATACTGAGCTCTTGGCCCTCTTCTTTTTCCCTTCTTATTCGATGCCCAGTGGCTCCCTTCCAGATACCTCCCCTGACAGTGACAGCAGGGACAAGGAGAGCAATTTTGGTTCTGTCTAACACTGGGACAACCTCCAAAGATATAGAGCTATTAATTAAAGTAGAACACTCTCCTGGTCTGCACTGTTTTTACATTTGTGCATATAAATAGCCAGACCCTTTATTTACAGTTGATAGAAAACTAGATGCAATTAAGACAAAAAGACAAACATTAAGACATTAACATTAAAACAAAACATTTTCACCCCCACACAACACTTTAAAAATATGTTCCTTGGATCAAATTTGCATTATATTTGTTGAACGCAGAAGCTGCTTCAACCAATGCATGAAAATGTTGTTTGCCAGACTTGTCCAGGGAGTATAAGTTTGTCTCACAGTGCTCCATCTATATTTATGTGCATGTCAGAACACATGAGCACTGATTACAAATGCCATAAAAGTAAGCAATGGAAAGTAATAGAAAACTGAGTCTGACTTTACCAGGTCTTCTCTGGTGATTTGAAATATCTTTGATGTTGGCGCAGCAAGTAGGTGAGACTGTTTTGTTGTTAGTGACGGGCAGAGTTCTGTGACTTTACCCTCTTTACTAAATGGTAAATGGACTGTGCTTAAAGAGTTCTATTTGTGGTCTTCTGACCTCTCAAAGCACTTTTACATTCAATGTCACTTCCACCCATTCACAACACATTTGTACCTTGAAGGCAAAGACTGCGACATAGAGCCCATTAGGATTTGACTCATCCTATTCACACACCAATGGTACCACACTGAGGGGCAGTTATGAGGTTAAGTGTCTTGCCCAAGGACACTTCAGCAAGTGGATAACAAAGCCCTGATTCCAAGTGAGTGACATCCGACTCTTCTGTTTAGCCAAACATTTCTCTTATGTCGTTGTGGTACGTGTATGAGACCTATCATATGTCATGTGTTTATTACTACAAATTTATTGATTTTAATACTAATTTTAAACTCTTAAAACCTTTAAAGCAAACCTATGTTGTTTCTTTATTTCCCTGTCTCCCCCTCTGCTTTTTCTCTCTCTCCCCTAAAGCAAAAAACAATACTGTAGATGCAATCAATAAATGTAAGGACACAGTCAAGGATTATGGGGCCAATTTACAACAGATTTGCTCATCCTGACAGCTGGAGGGGGGAATGTTGATCAGAGGCTTGCTAGGAAATGATTGTCAGAACAGATTATCTGGTAATGTGAAGACATTTTTTTAAGATTCAATCCCAGCCAACCACCATATCTTTTTGTGAGGTGATATGAGCCAACCTGATAACATCTCAAGTGTCTGATAGTTCCTGCATCGTGTGCCATATGTGTGTGCCTCGCCTTGCCTTAGTCAAAGCTTCCACTCACACGCCCATTTTAGCGACTTGTTTTGTTTGCATGGGTTGAAATGTCAATTTGCCTCTGACATGACCTCTGTTTATTTGGCCGATCAGTATCAGAGCAGTGTAGATGCTGATTGATGATTCTTCTTCCAGCTGTAGGAAACACTTGTGACATAAACCAGCTGATGGTTACAGCAGATTTCATAGCTTTCTATTTTATTCCCATTATTTTTTCTATTTTTTAACTAAAAGTTACCAAAGTGGGACACCAAATTTATTTTTTCCTTTCCTTTTTTTGATCTCAGGTCTTATGCGTATTGATTTACTCATTATTTTGGAATTCAAAGTAAGCAATATGTTAAACTTAATTTGGCTTCACTTAGGAAATTATTTCTCAGGGGTGTCTTTGGCAATATTTCCTCACACAGACAAGGGAAATGATAAAAGAGGGAAACAGCCCTTCTTTAGACTTGGAATAGCTAGATATATTTTGATACATGTCTTTGTTAGCAAACCAATTTCCCCAAAGCCAAAGTGCTACCAGAGAAAACAGAAACCATTTCCCTCCAAGAAATGTTCCATGGATTTACGAGAGGCAACGTGCAATTTATAGCTCAGCCTAACAAAGGGGGGAATGGGTCTGTATAGGCCTGCAGCTTTACACGTTTGATGTAGTTGAGGATGTAAAGGGCTCAGATTGTGAATATTCATTTCAGGGACACACGCAGAGCAATATTTTTATCCATCTGACAGACCACTGGGTGGATTTCAGCACCCTTGTTTTATTTTCTGTGGTGCGTCTTGTCTGGAGGCACTCTCCCTCTTCCTCCCTTTAAAGTTCTGTCGTTGTTTTCGAGTCGGAATTGTCTGTGGCCGATGGAAGTGCCTCTATCTGACCCAGATCATCGGAATGAGTTTTCTCACAGCAAGCATTCTGGAGACAATTCCCTGGCCGAGGAATGGAAATAAACCATTGGCTGAAACATCAGATAAGGGAAGAACAATCAGTCATTGTATGTGTGTAAACATGCATTTGTAGGAGTGTGTGTGGGGGGTTGTGATTCTGGGTATGCGTGTTTGTTTTTGTGTATGTGGGAGAGAGTGCGTGTGCATGTTTGTGTGTCTTTGTGTATTCGTTTACACAGGCCTACATGCAAGCGCCAATTTGTGTGTGTTTGTCAGTGTGTGATGAAGTACCACAGATCCTATCTGGCTTATACCACTGTTGGGCCTCTGACTAGGCTGAGTGCATCTCCATGGTAATTCTGCCCTCAGTATGTTTCAACTCCTCACTACTGAGGGGCAGAGAAAAACAACAGAGAAGGGGGAAAGAGGAAGAGCAGGTAAGAGAAAAGGCACACGCACAAACACAGTGAGGTGGGGATGAATACTGAGCACCATAATGTTATCAGATGTTGTGAAGGGCAGGTGATTGGGCCCAGAGGAAATGGATGGACTCCAGGTAGATTGTGTTAGTGTGAGTGTGCTTATGTTTTATCAGCAGTGGGAATGTGGTAATGGGAAGTGTGGATTACACAATCATTATGTTGGACTTCCACTTCTTGAGGCTTGCAGAGGGGAAAGTGTTTCCCTCTAGGCACAAAGAACAAATGCTTACACAAAGCCTTTAACAGTGATGCACTATTAGTTGTGTAATGATATTGTTTTAATTAATCGCATTTTCATCTTCCTGTTGGACAAAAAGCTTGCCATCTTATCCGAGATGGCCGACTGCAGAGTGTGTCACATGTAAATGATTTATGGATAAAGTCTTTCATCAAACTTTCTGACTCTTTCCGTCTTAGTGCCTTTTGGCAGATTTCAAGTTTCCAAAAATACCTCTAGAGTTTGGATGTGAACTCCCCCAACCCACTGAAAAAAGGCTAGATAAAACAGGTAAAATACAGTAGCTGTGTTTTCAAAGGGTGAACTGAGCAAAGTCACGAAGAAATACAACAGTTCCCACACTTGTCCCCTTGTGGAACTGGACTGCACAGACCATTTTAATTTTCTGTGCCATTTTTGATAAAAACAACTCTGCAACTCATGCCAAAATCCCAACGCAATACAGGAGAAATATGTTTTTGTTTGTGCAGCTCAAAGCTCTGAAAAAAAAAAAAAGTAAATCTTACAGGAGCAATGTCCTCTGTCCACTAGATAATCCACAGACTTTAAAGTGGTTTCAGAAAAGTTTGTAATACAGATATTCCAGAATATTTTGGTATTAAATGTATCTTCAGAAATATCTATTTCCATTTGAAATACGCTTACACAACCTGTGATACTGTAATGATAGCCAGTCAGGGTTGTACAGGCCAGAACACCGTGGATCACACCAGTACCCAAGATTCTCATTTCAGTAATGCAGCAGATCCTTTGTCAAAAGCCAAAGCAGTAAAAGTCTTTATTGGGGAGAAAAGTACTATTACAGTCGCAGTTTAATTCCAGCTGGAGGCTTTTAAACGCACCTCTTCATCTTCTGTTTCCATTTACCCTCTTTTTTTATTTTACCAGTCAGGCGGTGCAGGCTAACAACTGCATCTCCTGCTCAGAGTTATTTTTGCTAATGTACCTGAATTTCTATTTGCAAAATTACCACAAGAGGCTTTTGGATGTGCTGCCTCCTATCCAGATCGTTCTGGGCTGAATGGATAAAGTATGAATGATATAACAAGTTGTGAATTTTGAATTGAAACAGTCATCTGAGCCCTTATCATGCTCACACAAGAGCAAAGCTACTCCTGCAAAGAGACTCTTACACAGGAGAGCTCTCAATCTGCTAGACAAAAAAAACAAAAAAAACAAAAAAAAAACACCACATGCCAATATAAAGTAGGTGCAATTTAGAGAAGCCTCCTATTGATGTTTTTTTTTTCTTTTTTAAATGATGCATCTCCTATTTTTTTGTTCAGAAGAGACAGAAATTCATCCCCACACAAATGTCATTGGAACAATCAGTCAAAGTTGAAAACTGGTAGACAGGATTTTACTAGTCACTGGCCTACACGAACAACAAAAAATATGCAAATTATCAGTTTGGGATTTTTTAAAAATAGCTTGAGGCACTACAGTCCAGCTGGCCACATCTGGTGTTAAAAAAGGAGAAAAAATAAAAATCTAAAGTCAATAAGTGATAATAAACTTTTGTCGATGACTGTCCACTTGAAGATGGCTCCACTAGTCAAAGAATGCCAATAAGCCTAAAGTAAGAATAGCTGACTTTGCAGCAGACAGACACATTAAAGCACTCCAGTACAAAAGAAGTTTGATTTCAATTGCTGGGAACTATGGATAAATTTGCATTTGAAGCAGTATGGTTAGTACGGTACAGTTCATAAAGTATGAGGCCTGTCTCAGCTCCACCTCTTTACTTGATCCTTGGCAAAATAAAAGTTAGTTTTCAACATTTCCAAGAGCTGACCACCAATGTTGGACTTTAAAATGCCCTTTCAGTCACCAGTGGTTGATGTCACTGAGACTTTGTCTATGGTTTACGGGGTTTGTGCTCCAGTCAAAGCAAGCAGTTTCTGAGACAATGACTCACTCATCACAACATTGGTTTGGACTAAATGTCAATGCAGGCCAATGCTAATTCTGAAAGGAGGTTCATAATCCAGTAAGATCCACTGGTGTAATGTAAGTTTGTGACATTAAACCTTAACATACTACACAACATACACTCACTGGCCACTTTATTAGACACACCTGTCCAACTGCACATTAATGCAAATTTCCAGTCAGCCAATCACATGGCAGTAACTCAATGCATTTAGGCATGTAGACATGGTCAAGACAATCTGCTGCAGGTCAAACCAAGCACCAATAGGCATGGAAGGTGATTTAAGTGTCTTTGAATGTGGCATGGTTGTTGGTGCTGATCTACTGGACTTTTCACACACAACCATCTCTAGGGTTTACAGAGAATGGTCCAAAAAAGAGAAAATATCCAGTGAGTGGCTCTTCTGTGGGAGGAAATGCCTTGTTGATGGAGAGAGGCATCAGTAACTCAACCATTCATTACAACCAAGGTATGCAGAGGAGCACAACACAACAGACCTTGAGGTAGATGGGTGACAGCAGCAGAAGACCACACCGGCTGCCACTCCTGTCAGCTAAGAACAGGAAACTGAGGATACAATTTGCACAGGCTCACCAAAACTGGACAACAGGAGATTGGAAAGACGTTGCCTGGTCTGATGAGTCTGGATTTCTGCTGCAACATTCAGATGGTAGGGTCAGAATTTGGTGTTAACAACATGGAAGCCTGGATCCACGCTGCCTTGTATCAATGGTTCAGGCTGGTGGTGGTGGTGGTGTCATGGTGGGGGATATTTTCTTGGCACACTTTGGGCCCT
Organism: Halichoeres trimaculatus; assembly: GCF_033239565.1. Lineage (NCBI taxonomy): Eukaryota > Metazoa > Chordata > Actinopteri > Labriformes > Labridae > Halichoeres > Halichoeres trimaculatus. Next base: position 21,633,154 of record NW_027437188.1, read on the forward strand.
TTAGTACCAATTGAGCATGGTTTCAACACCACAGCCAACCCGAGTATTGTTGTAGAGATGTTATCTGTGTATATCACAGAAAGTTGAACCAAAGGTGAAGTAAAATTATGGTTTGTTTGTAAAACATGTTTTGAAAGCCAGAAGCCAGAGCCAAGATATTATTTCTGATTCTCATAAAATTTAAACAATGCACTGCAGAATGAAGTCGAAACAAACAGCTCGATGCTTCTTGTTCTATCTCAATTCATGCCAATTTAGTCACCTTCACCTGTCACCCTTGAACTGCACTGCTATTGATGCTAAACCACACACCTGTAAACCCCTGTCCCAACCATTTTAAAACAAGCTGCTGGTGTCAAATTTGAAATGAGCAAAGTAAAACAGTAAAGAACCTCAGAGGTGTTCAGTTGTCAGAATTGAATAACAATGCACACCATGGTATGATATACGTCTTTGTTTGCCTATATTAGAAAAGTAAAGCATCCAAAAATTTCACATCCACCATGTTAATTTTTAAATGCCTTCTGTCTTTTTTATGAACTCATCTGTGGCCAGTTGATCCTACAGATGTAAAGACTAACTGCAGGCAGACTCATGCAGATGTGCGAGCACTGTAATTCAGACATCAAACTGACATCTTGGCAGCTCTAGGTGCTCAACCAACTGTGCTGCTGTCACAGGTTCAGGCCTGGCTGCCTCCATGTTGCATACACGACTGACGTACAAAAAGAGGGAAAAAATAACGCTGCTGCAAGTGAATAGATCAGATCTGTCAAGAGATATGCCTTCTTAAGTGGGGGTTTAATTATTGAAATGTAAGTGTGCAAAAGACGCCTTCAAATGTTCCATGTCAAGGATTTAATTGCTTTTAGGTTACACCCACTGAGCACAGTATATATGTACCAACAGTACATAAATATTACTATCGTACACTGCAGCATGACAGTTAAATATGCAGAGGACATGTCAGGATTTAATTGTTCACACTGTGACACTCTCATCTTCAAGCTGATTTGACTCCACAACTTCAGCACTCAAAAATTGTTCAATGGGAATTCCATATGACAGCCTCATCTATTTGGTATAATGATCTCGATAAAGCCTGATGATCCACAGGCTGTCATTTTAATCACAGTCATTCTCTTTTTCAACCATTTAGGGCTCTAAACTCTTGAGTGATGAATTCACAAAATAAATTGTCTTCATTGTGAGGATTGAAATGACTGCTTTGAAGCAATACATCACAATACATTGATCCTAATGGGTGTGTAGGAGGTTAGCATCACATGCAAATTTCGTGGATGCTCCTCTCATCTGGTATTGGATATCAGTGGAGACATATTAAGGGGCAATAGATTTTGATAGATGCCCTTTTGGTTTCTGTCATATCATGCAACACAAAGGTTATTTCTGCCATGAAGAGGAGTATCAAATGACATGAGCTGGCAGATTTACATAACAGTTTTTAAAACGTTCAAAACTCTGCAAAGAGTCATAAGAATTGGATGACTGATGGCAGTGTGACTTCATACTGCAGCTCAAAATATATAAAAATATAGACACATTTTTTGACATGCTTTTCTGTGTTGGGTCTGGTATAATGGCTGAATGGTAAAGAAGCTAGTCCCAAAAGCAATACACACTCACAAATTAAACCTATGGGTTACTCAGCATTTTTTGTGCACATGCAACCCAGATCGCCAAATTTCAAGATTAAAGTATTGTAATTTAAATGCAAGAGTCACTGTGTGCTAAATTAGGTTGATATCTAATATGGATTTCAGATGTTACTGTCTATTCTTGCATGTTTTAAGTAGATGTCTCATTGTACAATCAAAATAAAAGCCAAATGGACTGACTTTTAATTGAAGACCACAATTATTTTGGTTTTACTTCATGGGTTTCCAAAGACATGATCATTTTTAAAAGGATAGAAATATGATGGAAGAGCCAAATAACAATGTATTTCCATTGTGTTTCAAATACTTTGATTTAAAGAAGCTGAACTATTGAAAAAATATGGTTCTTGTATATTGATATTTTTCCTTTTCCCCATTTTAAATTCAGTATTGCTACTAGTCTTATTTCCATCTTTTGAGTTTAGATCCTCTGCTTTTGTTAGCCTTTTTATCTTGTGCTGCAGTCATACTAATGCTAAATATTTAGTTAAAGGTAAACATCCTAAGCACACTTACATTTTAGATATTAACAATGTGGAGGAGAATATTGCTTTAACGTTTTGTAAATGTTAATCATTATCTTGCCTTTCTTGAAACAAGTTTAAAGTGTATACAGATCTGTTTATTTGTTATATTGTAATTTGGACCATCCTGAATTAGACAGCCATAAAAAGACAAATGTCTTGTAAATCTTTTGAAGTTGAGCAATTGAGAGACCTTTATTTGTGTTTGAAAAATGGCAATGATGAAGCAAACACCAAATAATCATCCTCAAGATAAGATCAGTACTATAATTTTTGCCATGCAAGAAAGACCATCAGTACTAATGTAGTACAGATGCAAAGAGAGCAAAACATTCTCTCTCTGTCCACCATCCCTTGGATGCCAGGTTCTAACTGCAGTTTTATCCTTTCTGTATACTCCTTCAGTACCGTGACAACATGAATAACATGTCATTTGTATTCTTGTGCTCTGGTGATCTGACCAGTGTCTTGCTGGACTCAAACTAAATCTGTGTCAAATCTGTCTCGGCTCTGTTGTGTCTTGACTGCGTGCTCTCTCATCTCTCAACTCACACCAGCTGCGTGTTCAGTGTAGCACGTGGCAGGAACGCTGGACAGCTTGAGACAGACAAGTTTCTGCGCTTCTAACTCCAATGAAACCAAACTCTCCTGGTGCTTTTTTGTCTTTATTGTCCTCTGAAAACCTCAAACCTGTTGCCTCAAGGCCTGGCTCCACTCATTATGTCGGCCTGTTGCAAAGTGAAATGAGATCTAGCATTAAAACAGTATATTTCACCTTGAAAGTCACCTGAGTGTTTTAATGTTGTTTAAATTCCCGACTTCCTGTCCCCCTCAATCTGCTTTGTGCAAATTGATGTGTTGTTGCTCCGGCACCCAGGAAAAATAGAAGTCTTGTGTATCTGATCAAGAGGGCTTTGACCTGCCAGATCTGTCACACAGCTGGGACGTAACAGAGCAGAGTCAGTGCGAGTTAAAACACTGACTCGAACTGAAACCAATCAGATCTGGTGCGGTAACAGGGCTAAAATGGATCCGGCATGATTTGGCTGTCTGTCATTGGCTTTTGCATACTCAACTCCCCTCTGAATTCAGCATGACACATGTAAATACTTGGTAATGTCCTCTGAAACTGCATAGGCAAGATAATCTGTCACTATTTGACCTTTTTTGTCTTATGCACTAATGGTTTTGTTTCATTTTAAGGACATCGACATCATGCTGAGAGTGTCAACATAAAGCATTTGATAGTGTGTTACAGACTTAACTAATAGGGTGCAAAAACGCCAAAATCCATCATTGACAAAGGTCTCAGAGTATAGACTTAATGAATTAATTTATTATAGGTTGATATTCATTGTAGCTGTACGTGTTAAATAGAACTGAAAATACATGTTGGGGTGTTTGATTGATTTGTTTACACAGGAAGACATTTGAAACCATTTAGAAATTCTACATCCATCATGTCTACCTGTAAACGTTGCCGAGTGTCACTGTCTATCCCTCCCATGCACATAATTCTACCCATCTCTTTGGGTCTTTGGCTCTCCTCTGTCACGCACACACATGCACATGCACAAAAGCTCTACCTTTAGGGTGTGTGATGCATGCAGTCAGGCCTGATAAATGGAAGTGTCTGGGAAGAGGAATGAGTTGGTGCCTTGACCTCCCTCCTGGCATGGGCATCCCTCTCTAGACTGCCTTATCACCAGATAAATGGTCACAATGGTACACATCACTCCCCAAAAAGTGTGTGCTTGTGGAGAAACCAACCAAGTATTGGAGCCATCAAGTTAAAAAAAAAAAAAAAAAAAGTTTCAGATCATACGCTGAGGACATGCTGCTCGCCACGTCTTAAAGAATATTACGGAGAACTTTTGATGGATGGTTGGAGCCATTCTTCAGTGCCAGCGAGTTTTCTTTGAGGTGACTCAAATGGTAGCTGGATTTATTTTCAGTTGCTGCATCTTGGCTCATGAGCTGAGTCATTTCATATTGGCTACAATCTGTAAAGGGACAAGTGGTTAAATAGGTTTGTTTTTAGCAGGGGTGAAAGAAACTAATTTGTAATACTCAAGTTACTGTAATTAAGTAGATTTTTTTAGTCATTGTACTTTATGACTACTTTTTTAAGTGTGTAATTTTACTCATACTTGAGTAAAATTTACACCATGTAATCTACTTCTCTGCTTTTAAAATCACAGGCCACCACTGAGTACACACACCATCTGAATTAATATTCAAACCGTCCATCTGCATATTGTAGCCAATAAGACTGGCTGATTGCAACCAGGCCAATGACGTGAGGAAGGGAGATCTCCACCACCACAAGCACAGATATCAGGAGGTAATATACCTGTGCAGCAGAGTTGATACCATAGACTGTAAAAAAAAAATGGACATCCGCTTGCTTGGCTCGAAGTGAGGTCTCCACAAAAACTGCTCCCCCTGGTGGCTGGCTGCAGTATAGGTTAGAAAATCTGTCTTTCCAGCCATTCCAGATGGGCTGTGGTCAAATTTAAAAAAAATATTACACCTCATAGAAATGTTTCCTACATCCGATAGTTGTGGTGATTTGATGATATCATTTGGCTGTCTTGTATTCAAGTCCTCTTTTTTTCTGAAAAGTTTCGTTTTCATTAGTTATTTGAGTTTAAAAACAAAGTTTTACGTAACGTTTAACGATGATTGACAGATGCAGTTCTCGTGTATTTTTTTCGGGGATTATAAAAAATGTGAGGAGGTAAAGTCAAGAAGTGATTAGACTCTCGAAAGAAAAAAAATATATATTATTTTTGTCACCCAGCTCAACTCAGATTTTCCCATAATCCCTCATCATCTCTACTGCACAGACTCTGGCTCCAAACTACTACAATGGTGGCGCCTGTGAGAGGGGTATTTTGGCTTCAAAACTGTACAATGATAAATGGCGGAGCCACACTGTCCACTCTATATATAGTCTATGGTTGATACTCAACTTGATACTTGATGAGTGACTGTGGCTGTACCTGGAATAATATTTCATGTACAGAGGGAGAAAAGGTGACAGCCTGCAGATGCAATGCCTCAGTTATCCTGAGTGCTTTCCATCATTTTCTGAGATGTTGAAGAGCTATGTTGCATGCGTATTGGAAAAAGTAACATGAGGAAATCAATGCATCACTCATTGTATCAATCAATCAATCAATCTAGCTTTATTCGTTCGTGTCTTTTATAGTTTACGATGTTAATGTGAGTATTCTCCTTGTACCTTGCTGCCAAACTCTCAAATGCACTCCATTCGAGCATAGTGCAAACAGCTACGGGGTCACAATTGATGACTGGTCGCAGATTTTTTCTGCAACACTGGCAACATTTTTTTTTCAAGTGGAAACACTGATGTGTGATAGTTAACTGATCTCTGCAGAGGAAAACACCCACCAAAGATTGAGCGGTACCATGACAACACTCGGGCAGCAACATCTCATCAAATCAATTTGAATGTCTGATATTAACGATAAAACATCTCTTGTTGAATAAGTAGCTAAAATATGAGGAGATTTTGAGTAGAGTACTTTGTACTTTTGCTCAAGTATAATTTTAAAACCTATACTTTTACTTTTAATTGAGTACAATTTAAGCAATGTAACAGTACTTGTACTTGAGTACAAAGTTTTTGTACTCTTTCCACCTCTGATTTTTACATACATTAAAAGGTTTTATGAATAATTAATCAGAGATGACTTAAATGGTAAAATGGCTCTGTACTCAAGATCAAAACATGTTCCTGTACTTGGATATATCATTTACCTATTAGGTCTTACTACACATGGATGGAATTACCCCAGTACCAGTAATTTAAAATAATCAACAATTACTCCTGAAATACAGCATGAAGTGAGAGATAACTGGATAGGCCCAACCACACTGTCGAGCCGGTGTGCCATTACAGTTCTTGTCTTGTACCATTTCCTTTGACATTAAATTGTCCTCAAGGCTTCAGCTGACAGAAGTTCTGTAAAGAGCAAGTGAAATGAATGTGAAAAGATAAAGCATCTTTATCCTCAAATGTTCTCTGTGGATGATGTGAGGATGGTCCCCAGTTTATAAGTGAGGGGGCAGGAGAGTGACATTATGTTTAAGGGGAGAAAGAGATGGTATGGCTGGCAGTTTGCTCACCTTTTAGATTTAATAATTCATCTCTGAAATAGATCAATAAAAAGACAGTTCAGTGAAATGCTGCTCTCCTTTCAGCACTTAAACTATTAGGAGACAGTGTATGTGTCTCAGAGCTGATGTGTATGTGTGTGTGTGTGTGTGTGTGTGTGTGTGTGTGTGTGTGTGTGTGTGTGTGTGTGTGTGTGTGTGTGTGTGTGTGTGAGAGAGAGATGCTATACTTGTAAGGCCATCCTTCTAAAAGTACAGCTGAATGTCACTACGGAATGTCTAAAAATTGACCCCATAATTTTTAAGGACTCCTCCATCATGGACCAAATATTTGGTGTCACATCAGAAATGGTCCCCATGGTCAAAATGAAATTTGGACAGGTTCCTCTGCTCTTCCAGGGCCTTAGTGAAAAACAAAGATCGCTAGCATATCTGTCTCTGTGTGGGTATTGTATGTGCACAAAATGCAAGTGTATGCAGACAGACAAGATCTTCTATCTATTAAAGAAATGTTCCTAAAATAAGAGTTTGAGGGGCTTATCAAACGTCACACAAACAAGACGGTTTGACCTAAATTTTGTGTTTTTCGTGTTTCAGAGTGTCTCTTTGAAGATGCGTGTCTTCAGGTGAGTCAGCTGTTGTGGAGTCATTATTTTGGATTTGCTTTGCATGTGAAAAAGAAAAAGTGATAAAGCAGAGAAGGAGAAGCACTGATGTGGAAGTTCAGCCTAAGTCAGTCACAGGCATAAAAACAGAAGACGGTGTTTTTATTTTTCAAGGACTTTATTATTGCGTTGCTTTGTGAAAACCGGTTTACAGTTTTGGAAAGTGTAAAAAGTGGCAGAACAGCGTTACTTGGTTTGCAGCATATTTCAATCATCATGGAAAATAAAAGTCTCTAAGTTGTGAAAGGGTTGTGTACACCATTATCAGCTCAAAATTTTCATCTCAGACCCTGTTTTCTTTCTGCAAAAATCAGGGCAGAAATAAACCTCCAAAGCAGCCTTTACTTCTAAGATATCTGAACATATAGTCTACCTGCCAGACGAACCATGCAGCCAGACCTCAGGGGAGTGGATCCAGTGTTAGTTAACAGTGGATACAGTGTAAGTTGACAGATTAACTTGAACCTATTTGATCCGGTGCCATGAAAGAGCAGAGATGGGCTGGAGATACAGCTGGTGTATTTCAGCTGTAAAGCACCTTAAATGGTTCAACAAGTGACAAAGTGGTATTATTAAGGAAAAGGCCTTTTAACATTTGTTGAATGCAAAGAAAAAATTCAGGATTACTTTGTACATCAAGGAAACTGAGCTAGAGAGAACTTCTCTTTTGACCTTTGCACACACTGACACCACAGTCAGTCAGCAGAGCAGCAGATGATGTGTGAAGCAGTCATGTCTTTTACTGTTTCTTGTAAAATATGCTCTATAAAGCTCTGTTGTTACTCATGTCCTCATAAAGCTTAGTTTTACTCTTGTGACACCATCACAGTATGCATACTGCGTGAAAGTTTTCACACACACACACACACACACACACGAAACACACACACACACACACACACACACACACACACACACACACACACACACACACACACACACACACACACACACACACACACACACACCAATAGAGAGACTAATAAACAATAAATTTTCCTTCTAAAACACTAGACCCCAGGACACCAGACTTACAAACACTTGTGCACACACACAAACACACCAGAGTTCAGGTACTGACATGAACTAACAGGGCAATAAGTCAGTTTTAGTGACTGCAGTAATTTTTCTAAAGTTATGAGGCACAATGAAAACTTTCTGCTGTCATATGAGGTTAGAGTTCATCACATTTCTCTGAGATTGCCATTTAGCTCTCTTCACAGGCAGTATTTGGTTTAAAGGCTGCATTTAAAGATCATTTTCACTGACAAATTATCTTCTTAATTTGTGCAACTTTGATTTCTAACCGTTAAAATGTAACAAAACAACAAAACAATAATTGGCTCCACAATCTTTCCATAACTGAAAACCACAGAAAAATAAGATCAATTTACATTACAAATGTGATTTATTTAGCCCGTCTTACTGCCAGTCATTATCTTTATCTTATTGCCTTCTCCTCAAAAGTTTAAGAGCCAAGAAATGCTCCCACATGGCAATAAGTCCACATCATGTGGTAACTTGTATGAACTTTCCACCAACTTAAAAAAAAAAATGCAATATGATAGCCAATCAATTAACTAGGGATGCTCCAATACTGATCAGTGGTTTGGGTTATTGGTGTATCAGTGCCCCTCAAGGCTCGATCGGTATCCGTGGGGAAGAGATCCATGGTGCCGATCCAGGCAAACAGCTCTGTCTTTTTTTTTTTCTTCCCAGTGCTCTTTGCTACCTGATTTGAAATGTTGCCTCTGGCTATAAAAGTTTGTATTTGAAAAGAGCTTGTGTACATTCTAAAGAATTGTTTTGATGGTAAACATTTAAATATTTCATAGTTTAAATACATAATAATTTCAGTAATTTTATCTACCCCTTTTTGCCTTTTACCCAAAACATTACCAATCTTATCCCACAGTAGGGCATGCAGGTTATTACTTAACACTGGTGTCAGTATCAGTTGATACCAAAGCCCAGGTATCGGTATCAGTATTGGAACCAGAAAAGTTGGATCAGTGCATCCTAACAAATAACTACCTATGAAGGGTCATTTTTACTCAACAAGACAGGTGTTATAGTTGTTTTTAAGAGGGGCAGGGTGGGCTCACACTTGGCTGCAGAGAACAGCACAGCCAGAAATCTGGACCCAACAGTTTGGACACAAACTCCTCTGAGCACATGGCCCTTAGGATGGACATTGTTGCCAAGTGGGATTGTATTTAAATTTAAGTTGTATTACCTTTAATATGTTGTAAAATTTGCACTGTCTGTTTGTATGCAAAAATGTAGCCATAGTGCGGTTAATTCACACAAAGTGATTTCAGATGTTAGTTTGTGGTGGTATGAGGCAGACTGTTAAAGTGATGAAGATGTGTTGCTCTGTGCGAAGGTGCACACAAAAATCATTCATCTTTCATCACTTACCCTTTAAAACCTAAACTCAACTAAATAGTCTTTTGAATTACAAATAGTTTACAGACTTTAATAGCTTCAAAAATTGAGCTTCAATTGTTTCTTGCCATTTGCTTCAAAAGACAGAGTGAAATTACTTCAGCACAGTCACAACAAACTCTCAGCAGATGGTGAAAAATAAGTAAAAATTACACTTTGCACTTCACATGATTGTTAGCACTGTTTTTGGGCTTGCATACTTTTATTTATAAATACGTATTGTTATAGTGAGATTTATTTGCATAGAAAGGGACCACTTTCACCCCAAATCAATGCATTACTGACCACTTTAATGTGCGCAAACAACTCCAGCTTACAGAGGTGCTTTCTGCACTGCAGTACAGCATGAGGTCTACTTGACACTGTGTATTCCATTTCAGAATTCTGTCAGTGTGTGTCATTTACAGAGGTTAACTTTGCTGTCATTTTATTTTATTTTTGTGAATTAGAGCATGAGTGTGAAAAGCCGGTGAACCAATAACCCAAATATGTTTTAACAAATGTTCATCCAAACACCATGGGTAATTCTCCCCCCACTAATCTGGCATATTTTCCAAAAACAAGCAAGAGCATTGGTGTATTTTTTTAATCTTTCTTTTTTTTTTTTTGTTATGTCTTTTAAAGGAGATATTTAATCTTTTGATTACAACACAATGTTACCAATATCCGGTAGGGAAGCCATCACTACGCTTGTGTTCCTTAATCTTCTTACTTTGTTATTGGCCAAGAAAAAAAAACATTGTTCTTTTTTGGCAAATTTTGAGCTCTGGCTGAGTAACTTTGGCTCTGACTTGGAATGGGTTGAAGTATTTAGACCAGCATTAAAGCATTAAAAGCCTCTGCTAATGTGTCAGCTTATGGAATCAAATGCTTTCTATTTTCATTTGCAAAATATTAAATAGGCATTTACAAACAAACTGATACTTTTGATCTATTATACACAGAGATTAATATCTGACGTTCCCTTCTGTGGATTAAAATATTTGCCCACCTTTGTGTTCCTGGAGATGAAAGCAGAAGGAGGAGAGCAAGAAGAGAAGAGTAGAGGAGCGGATATGTTGTGCCTTGTCACAGATGATGTAATTCAACCTCAGTAAGGCAACCGTGTGCTCTGTGAAAAATCTGTCATATAGCACAACAAAAACCTTAACATGCATGCACAGATGCAGTAACATAGCCAAAAGGATGAGATGTAATTTTATTTTAAGATTCAAATCGGAAAGAGTCCAAATAAATCCAACAAAATATGTCCCACTCTATTACTCAGAGTGGAAGCTGAGAGGCCACATGGGCATTAGGGGCCACACACACCAAGACAAATACACACAAACTCACACAAACTCAGGGGATGACAGAATAGCCCCCCGAGCTGTCATGGGAGAGTGGGCTGTCATTTGGAGAGGTGAGCCAAGGGACTAAGAAAAGGAAAAGAGGAAGAGAAAAAGGTGAGTGGCAGGCAGGGTAAAGAGCAAGAAAGAAGAAAAAAACAAGTGTTTGAATTTTTTATTTTCTAATTTTTCACTTAAACAGCTGTTCATCCGTTTAGTGGAATTGGCTTGGATAAAAAGCTGCGACTGGAGTTTAAGGGAGATCAAAAGGAAAAGGGCGATGGGGGGCGTAGGAAAAGATCAAACTGGGGAAGAAAGCTCAATTGAGGTAAAAAAAAAAAAAAAGATGTCTCAGCAAGGCACATACCCACTGATATATACACTTGAGGGTATCGGATATTCAGTTTGATGTATTAGCGTACTGCTGTGCCACAAAAGTTATATATTGACATCCTGAAGAGTGTGGAATGAAAAACTAATTGCAGACAGTCCCCAACAGGGAAACAATACAGGCCTTCTTCACAGAAAAATTACTGTGAATCAATACACTGCTTTGTACCTTTGAAAATACGCTGCATCATTTCCCCCAAACAGCTGCAAGGTAAAAAGACATATTTTTGAGTCCTGTAAAGTTCAATATATATTTTGTTTCATTATGGCCGGGTCACTAAACACCACCTATTTCCAAGGAGCACTTGATCGAAAATTTGAGAGGTGAATTTGCAAAACAGTGAATTATTTCATTCAAAATTATCTCATGAAAAGAGGTGCAAATTCCCATTGGGCAGCAGGCACACCATCCAAAACACCATCTGTAAAGGTAGAGTCTGTAGGATTTTTCATTACTTGTTAGTAAACACAAAAACTGGGCTCCTCCTCCTTGGCTCAGTGCCAGCAGCAGCGTACACCCACGGCTTCCAAACATGACTATGTGAACATATATCCTAGCCTAGCAACCACCTGCAGCATCCCAGTTCTCAGTGGGAGAGACTCTAGAGCCTGAGCTGCTGAGTGAGTCGTCTGTTTTGGTGGCGTTGTCTCATTTATAACTTTTACTGAAGGATAAATTGAAGCAGAAATGCATTGTCTCTTATAGATGAGGTCTGTAATTTATTATTTTAATAAACAGACTAAACAGCCTTACGTAATTCATCTTATTTACATGATGGAGTGTCACTTTTGCCTTGTGCATTCACATTTCTCCCCTGCTCTGTATTGCACATTGTAGAGATCCACACCGCTTACAGACACACAAACACAGGAAAAGAAAGATGAGCACACTCTGTGTAGTAGACAGTCAGAAACAAGCAATGTAAAACAAATCTCTGCCTAGTTGTAAGCACTCAAAGCGCCAACTTTGTTGTCGTCTTCTGCCCCATGCGTCTGCAGCAGACGCTGTCCCTACTCAGGCGGTTACGTATGCAGTGACGTGCTGACATTTTATGGTGAAGCAGTTTGCAACTGTTTTCCTCACAAATTTCCCAGTTCATAACTTGTAAATATGTCTCCCTCTCACACAAATTTGCCACTTTATTCCTCATAAGTTTGCCACTTAATACTCTGGTAAATTTAACTCACGAGTTTACCACATTTCTTCACATAAATCTGCCCATTTTTCTTACACATTTGACACCTTACTGTCTCTTTTATGGCCACTTGATTATCTCATGATATGTATTCGTTTTTTTCTGTACAAAAATTCTATTTTCCGTTAAAAGAAAATGGCTGACAGCGCAACAAAACATAGATTCAAGATGCCTAACACACTGTGTAAATCCAAACACATGTGACATTATCATTACTGAAGTTATTTCTTATTTATTCATGTATTTCCCTTTTGCTACCAGGGCACCAGATCAACAATTTTAATGTAGCCGCAATAGCATATTGGTTATATTCAAATAAAGGGGCTATGATGCAATATCGAACAATGTTGTTCCTACTTTGAAAATGTTTCAGCCCAACTTCTTTCCTGTTATCTCTAGCCAGTCCAACTGGCTTTTAAAAGGTGACATAACAGCCTACATAATCCCACAAACTACTTTTTTTGAATAAAAAAAAAAATATGTCAGCCCTGTTTTTTCTCAAAATTAAGTTTCATATAGTTAATTACCATCAAGGAGATTCATGTGGTTCGCTTTGACAACTCACTGAACTACTATTAATGGGCTACAGCTGTGAAAATCCGCTGCCTTAATTTGTCATTTCAACCAGGAGGACAGACAGTTGCCAGCTCTAGTTTAAGTAAATGAGGAGGAAACTGGCTTCATGTTTGACAGCGAATGCTGCCTGACTGGAAAAATCACTGTGAGTCACCGTGACATTAATATCAGAGTAAGCTTAAGATTAAGTAGGTTTTAAAAGATCAGCACTGACTTCAGATTTACCTTTTTAATTAATCAACAAGTTAATTATTGGTCTTCATCCCAAAAACTGGGAATTTATCAAACGGTCATCATGCTCACCATGCTTATCTAAAAAGTGATAATAATACCAAGTCTTGACAGAATGAGACAGTTGTTTCAGGTCCTCACAGTAATTCACATTTCTTCCCTGTTTTTGTGGTTCTGGGCTTAGATATTACCACTCAGTGGCTTACAGCGTACAACAGCCATGATTATGCATCACTCGGACTTGAAATGGCAAAACCACGCCATAGTCACATTTAAATTTTCCTCCTTTTGTAATAAAAGTTACATCTAACACAGATCTGATGTCTTATGTCCAAAGACATGCACACATCAAAGGATTGCCCAAAACTTCACTCATTTAGAGACCACACACTTGATGATAACGAAAGACAGATCGCACAAGATTTCTCTCTCCTGATGTTACAGTGTGTGGTGTGCACTCCGAGGACTCCACACACTAACAGATTCTTCAGTAGAGCTTCAGCTTCCTCACGCAATATTCCAAATCTTGCTTTGTAAAACATGACTTTGGTGTAAACAAACATAACGAACAAATGGGAAAAGCAAAGGTGTTTGTTTTCGGACTCTAGAATTTCGAAAAAAAAAAAACCACACAAAAGAAAAGGGATTATGGAAAAGGTTGTGGAGATGGCAAAGGTATGGGCTGTATGAATAACAATGCGAGTTGGAGGTGAGTAAATTGTAAGTATTACAGATAGATGGATTAGGTGGGTTAACTGTGAAAATGTTTCTGTGCAAAATAGTAGTTTTGATGTTGACAAAAATGTGCATGTTAGAGTGCATATATAAATCTGGGCAAAGAAGAATCCACAGAACTCCCACTGTTATCAAAGACTTGATGCAGAGTGATCTAAACTCCACAAAGTAGTAGTTAATTCCCAACAAAGGCGACCTTATAGAGAATCTTATTCTACACAACATACAGATAGGAGTCCAGGCACTTGTCAGAGTGAAAATAGAACATATGGTATTGTCTCAGGCTGGTCTTGAGTCTGTAGATTTCTGACAGTCACTGGGCGCAGATATGACACCACCCTGAGGAGCCTCTGGGCCCCAACCAGCTCTGATAGGGGAAAGTAGAGCAAGACCCTATCCATCTACGCAGGCAACAGCTGCAAGAGCTGACGCATTTTAAAGTAGCCTGCATGTAAGAGACCAACCAAACGCTCCAATAATAGGAACGGAACTGAAAAAATGCTCAAGTGGATGTTTTCAAGTGCCGGAAAAAATCAGCCTCTGGAGTTGTAGAGGTTAAGATATAGTTCTTTTTTTAAGTCAAATCGATGTGATGGGTCTGCTGCAGGATTATTTGGTCAAATGAAGACCTATTTGTTCTGTTGTCAAGACTCCAGCTGCTCAACCAGCCGGAACTTTGATGCAGCAGACAGCTGAATCGACATGTATGACAGCACAAAGCTGATGTCAAGGAGAAGTATGAGGAGTGGGAGACCAGAAGAAAAAAAAAAAAGCAGGGTATATAGAGTGAAGAGCAAAGGATCAAGAACTGCAAGGTTAACAGTTGTGGCATGAATGCATAAGAGAACCAAAGCTTGTCTAAGTATAGTTAAAGCAAAGAGGCTGCAGGAGAGGCCAGGAGGCAACAAACACAAGATGTCAACGTGAGGTTGAAGACATAAAGAAAGACTAACATAGCATGGTGCCTGAAGAGCAGAGAGACGTGTATCTACATGACAGCTCCTTGCAGTCATAAGTTTGTGGAAATCATTCCAACCTCTTAACCTCTGGCTGCCCCTTTGTCTTATTTCATCTCCTTGCAGTCTCCTCGTCTTTTCATCTTCTTGTCCTTGACTTTTTTTATTCTGCTTCTCATTTCTCTTCGTATCAATGTCCATTGCATCAGCCTCCCCTTTTCAGGTTTTCAAGATGACTTTGGTGCTACTTATTCATCAATGCCCTCTTCAAGTGAACCGCAAATGTGACCTGAGAGACAGTTGGAGACTCATTGAAATCCACAAGCATGATTTAAGTGTACATTGCCATACAAAGGGCAGAAGGATTTTGGTGCACATACATACATACACAAACACGTGAGGCACCCACACAGTCAGAAGTAACAACAAAGATGAATGACAAATTGACATCAGCACGACAGGGAAATCATATGAATACGAGAAGACCTTGTGCAGAGGACACAGTGACCCTTTGATGCATCTTCTCCATAATTAATCCTTGCAAACCCTTTTGTTCACGTGGAGTTCAGCTCAGTTCATGTGTGACTCATGATTCAGAAAAGAAGCAAGGTTGCTTGGAAACATGTGGGAGTGTTTGTGTCCTTGTGCTGTGAAGTTATTATTAGCATAATTGTGTTTATTTGTACATCATGCCTATTATAGTCAGACAGATACAGACTGGACCATTTAAGATAGGGAGGGATGGAGTGCTTTTATCTTTTTATTACAGAGACAAACACTTTGAAAAATGTCATTTCTCTGGTTTCATGGAGGATAAATCACGAGGTCAGTATCTTAGGTTTTTAATAACTGTGTGTACAACAGAACCAGAATAAACTTTTGGTGTGAAATGTTCATAGATGGACTCTGTGCTGGACTGTTGGAATGTTTTTGTTTTTTTCAGTTCAACAGGTGGATGACTCTGCTATCAGTTTGGTTTGAAAATATGTTGTTTCATGTCAAAGAAAGACCTTTATTCTGTTATCAGCTTTTCATCTTGGTGTCTTGTTGCTTTAAATAGCTGAAAGGGTATTTATTAACTCAGGATGAATTGAGTTCTTCTACTAAACTCAGTTCCAAGAAATATCATTATATCATATTTATTTATTATTTTATGCCTTTTGGTTGTGGCTTCAGAAACATTTCCTTCCTCATCATCAGAATGATAAAATAACCATGTACTATTCAAGGTCCATAAATCAATTATGAGAATGAAAATACAGGCTGTATCTGACGGGCACTCATAAACATGAATTCATTCTGCCATTGTGACTCTATCCCTCTGTGCAATGTTTTAATAACACAAACATCCCCCCCCCCCACATACACATACACACACACACACACACACACACACACACACACACACACACACACACACACACACACACACACACACACACACTCACACACACACACACACACACACACACAAGCTGGCATTCTGACTCCATCCCTGGGCACAGCACATAAATCTTCCCTAATAACAGCAGTGGCATTTCAGCAACAATAGGGATTACACAAAACCTCTGTTGAATGGTCTACCAGCCAGAACACACACGGACACGGACACTGACACAAACACACGTACACACTCTCAAGATACAGAGTATGTTGTAAGTTCCTCAAGTTCCACCGCAGAAAGTAGGAGGCAGAAAGAAAAAGAAAGGGACAAAACAAAGTGAAGAAAAAACTTCCCCCAGATTTCTCTTGTTTTTGTCAGGCTACATTCACACAACGCAGCCTCTGACATGCATTACTTGTACAGATTCTATCATGTTCCAATAAGACAAATATGATTCATTTTGAATGCATGCCATTTTTATATATCAATCTTAAGTGAGAATATGGGTGGCAAAGATCATGGTGGTGGAAAAAAACACCTCATCAGATACAGTTATTCATCTTTCATTTTATTTTATTTTGTTTTAAAAGAGACCATTAGTGTATCAAAATCAACAAGTCTGTGGATCTAAATTGGAGGACTAATTTCATCTGGGAATCAAAGCACAAGGAAAGTGTGCAAAAGGAAATAGGAGAGTTTAAGGAAATTAGAGCATAGAGGTTTGAGGGAGAAACTCAAGCCCGAACAGGCCTCTCTTTCTGGCTCTTCCTTCCCTGTCCTCTCTCTACTCACTTTTATTGAAGTCTGATTTTATAGAATAGAAATAGAATAGAAAATACTGTATTTATCCCCGAGGGGAAGCTCAGGAGTCACCGCAGCATTTAAGAAAACAAAAGTAAGAAAGAGTATAGAAAGTACAAAAAGATTCATAAGAAATTAGATGATGACATCCCGTCCACCACTCATCCACCACTCTCCAGCCCAGCCAGTCTCCACCTCCACGGGGTCCAGGACTGAGCCTCCCCAGCAGTCTGTTCTGTCTCCTGGATCCTGTCTGCTCACAGCAGGCGAAGCTCCTCCAATGTGGGGCCGGCGTCCGTTGTCAGCTCCGTCAGCCACGTCCGTGAACAGCACGATGCCGCTGGGCTAGCACGGCTAGCTCGTTCATCCCCCGGGCTAGATCCCACGTTCCCAACAATGATGGATGGAAGGACAGGTCCACGTCGTAACCTCTCAGCTCATATCCGTGAACCAGCACATCATCCTCACCTCCTCCTCCTCAGCTCGAGGGAAATCATCAAGCCTTACACTAGTTAGCATTGACATGCTACAGGATGCTAACAGCTAATTTCGCATGTAAACAATGCAGCCATGGTTACATGTAGGATCTCCAGACAAACACAGGAGAAAAGTAGTAAAAAATATTGCTGAAGCCACAAAAAGTTTAGTGTCCGTGACCGACAATGAACCATAAAAAGTGATGATCCACTCCAAATACAAAGATTCCAAAAAACAGACGAAAAAAATTACAAGAAACGGACAAAGACGAGAGAGCTGCTGCAACAGGCAGCTACTTGGGCAGCGCCTAGCAACGGAATCGATTTATTATACAGTCAGTACCTAGATATAGGGTATTTATCTTTTTCCAACATCTTTGACTGTCACCCTCAGAGCTTTGTGCAATGACATCATCATTTCAGCAAGTCTCATAAAGATCTTGCGCTATCCTTAGAACAAAGCGTTGTGTAGTTAATATATGGGTTAAGGGTTTTTTAGGAAATTTTAATTGTGGTTTGAAACTTTGTACATGTTTAATCCAGCGTTCTTACTTTGTATTCATGTTAAAATAATGTGAAAGCATAATATCCTCTCTTTAACTTCTTCAATGTAGCTTGGATGAGAGTCATGCTTTAATTTTTGGTTTTGTTTCTAATTGACAAAATATGTCTGATGAAGTACATATTGTGTGTTTTTTCTGATGTTTATCTAAAATCTATCATGTTTCTAATGTTTATTGCACTGTTGCCACCTTCCAAAATGAGAACTTCCTAGTTCAATGATACCATCACGTATTTAATTCAAGCCCTAAATCCTAGTAACAGAACCCAAACTGTGAAGTACTGCTGCTTCTTTTGCTAACCACAGTCACAGTCAGCTTGCTGCAGCACAAAGTATCCATGAAAACTTTTATGCCCATGTTTCCACGATAAATTCCTTTGAGAAACAACTAATTAATTCCCCTTGAGACGCCAAAACAAAACACAGATCAACAAGGCAAGGAGAAGGCTCTGACAGAAATGTAATAAATATTCTACACACAAGGACATCTGTACTTGAAGTCATTTCCGATCACCTTGATTTCCTTCTGAGCCACTTTGTTCGATGCCTGCAACAAAAAGGCACTTTCCTCTTTAGTTTCACTGGGAAATAGCACATTTGTTTATTGCAAAAAAAAAGATAAAGTGTCTGCAGATGAATGTTCCTAAAGGCTCTCAGTCGACGGTGAGAGTGTCACATTTGAACAGCAACACTCCAGTGGAAACAGGGAAACAGGCTGAAGTCCATCTTTACAATCAACTTGGAAATTTATCTGAACAACTACAGCAAGAAAAACAGTGAAGGCACTTTTTACTTCAACCACACAGTTAGATCCAAAATAACAGCCCTGAAGCTGTACAAAGATACTTCCCTTATGCCATCTTGTCCATTCGACATTCTTACAACACACCAGGGAGGCCATAAGAAAGCCCAGATTAATGTTAAATGTGTGCTGTCCTCATCTGCCCTCGCTGTATCTGCTGTGATAACAATGTGTCCCACACTAATGTTCTAATGAGGAGCTGTGACAGAGACTTTCTAAAGCGTCACTTCAAATAATGGAAATTTGTCGTGTAGTTTGTGAGACCAGTCATGCTATTCATCATTGTCACACTATCTCAATCCCCATCTGGAGGTGTTTAGGGATGAATTTAAACTCCTCTCTGCTGAAGTAACTTTATTAAAACTTCTATTATACACTAGAAAGTGCTGATGACAAGGGTCTGATAAATACAACATGAATACGCATGTTTGATCACAATTGTGGATCAAATTCTTGCATATGATTATCAGCCTTTTCCCACTTTTTTATTTTTTATTTTTCATTTTTTTAGAGATGCCTGCTGTCATAGCCATAACAGGCAGAGATATATGGGCCTGTGCTGATGTCAAATCCAGTAATCTAAGAGGCGAAGCAAGGTTATGACTAAGATCCCACAACAACTAAGGTGAGACATGTTTATTGCTTTAGCATATACTGTTCCTATTTGTGTTAATGATTGTTCTGACAAATTGCATGCTATATTAGTGTCTAATATTGCTGCTTCACTGGATAGTAAGTAATTACAGCATACTAATGATTGCAGTTTGTAATGATTTGCATGCCATTATGTTGACTTTATAGGAAAATAATCAGGTGTTGGAGTCATAAACCTCCTAACCTACTGCTGAGCCTCAAAGTCTTTAAACTGCTGTTTCTAATTGATCTGTCACAGGAGCACTTACAATTAGATGCCTCAATTTACAAAACCTGCATCAGCCAGAGGTGCCTTTCTGTCTTTTTAATGCCTTTGACTCAGTAACTGGAGATGGAGATGCAGAAGAGTGTAACCGTAGCCCAGAAGAGGAGTGATTTCCACACACCCTGACTGAAGACTCTCCTCTATAATTACAGCTATTGATAAGAAGCAGCAAGCACTTACTCATAATTACTGGTCTCTCTGCTAGTTAACAGCTGCTGGCCAGACAATAGTGGAATTTTGGAATCAGATTTTTATTACTCAGAAACTGAGAAGTGAAAACTACACCAGAGAAGAGGGGAGGGAAGAGCACATCTCTTTTTTTCTTTTCCATTTGTATTTCTGCAGCTTTATCCTGTTGCATTAGAGTTACTTGATGGATTCACAGTGTTTACTTAATTGTTATCTGCAGGGTGCACAGTGTACATCGAGACTTTTGTTACAGATTGCAGTTGGAACAGACACCCGTGGACCGCAGGTGTCTGCAACGTCAGTTCTCAGATGAGAGTCAAAGCTTCCAGTACAGTGTACACATTGTTCTGGATTCCAAAGCTGGGTGGAGCCCTTAAACTCATTGTGGCTGCCTAGATCTAAAGCCAGATTTTTAATGTTTTGTCGGTTCCTGACTTACTGTACCACTTGACTGCTCTTTGGGAATTAATTGTTCTGGCATCTGTCAAAAAAAAAGAGTTGTCTTGCATATCTGATCCAGAAGGCTCCGACCTGCTGGATCTGACACGTTGCTGGAACGCAATGGAGCAGAGCTAGCGTGAGTTCATGTTGACTTGAGTTGAAACTTATCAGCTCTGTGATGGAGTGGAGACAGATCTGCAGTGATTTGGCCCCAAGTTGGAACAAAATGAATAAAGTTTGCTGCTTAAAGGCCAGAATAAAAAAAGCTGAGCTGAAAATGCTTCTGTGTTTTTTTTAAACCCTGAAACACTATCACAGGTCATTTTTACTTGAGCAAATGTATTTACATGATTTTTCATTATGTTGCTTTTGTCTAAGTTTTGTGGGTCCCAGGATAGCTTTGGGTTGCTTACTTTTAATACCCAAAGGTAAATAAGTTTTTCTGTTACCATTCCAGTTTATTTATTTATTTTTTTTTTAACAGGGACTTGTTTGGGTGATTTTCACCCAATGTTACCATTATCAACTACTAAAGTAATTCAATGTGTATTTTAAACTGGATTGGACAAGGCTCACATCACCAAGGAATGGGTGGATCAAAGAAAAAGTTCCCAGCAATTTTTATTATTATTATTTTTTTAAAAGAAGAGTACTTAACTTTACCATTTATTGTTGCACTTCAATACATTTTGATGTGAAGTATTTTATTTTATTTTTATTTATTTATTTATTTTTTATTTTATTTTATAATAATTATTGTTATTTTATTTATTTATTTACTTATTATTATTATTATTATTATTATTATTATTATTATTATTATTATTATCATTATTATTATTATTATTATTATTATTATTATTATTATTAACTGATCATTTTTGACCTAAAGAAATAACATAATGTAGGAATGATTTGTACTGAGACATTCACAAAAATAATGACAAAGATAAAGTGTTAATGAAATGGTAAACAAAATGTACCCCATAAATGTCCAGCAACTGTTTTTTTTTTTTTTTTTTCAATGCTCTCAAGAGGCTGTAACCCAAAGTTACCTTTGAGAAAGACTACAAAATGCACCCACTTGGTAAAATCGTTGACTCTATAAAGCCCTTTGCTCCAGCACAGTTGATAAATTATGAGGGGTCAACTAATGTAAACACCTTCAAGGTCACTCTAATCCATTTTAATTAACAGGTATCTGTTGACAGGTTGGAAGGTCGCTGATAAGGCAGGGTGTACATCCTGGTACAGGAAGTCTCTCATTTGGAAGGTTAGTGGGTACATCCAAGCTCCAAGACCCCAAATCAATCTCTAAGACCTAACATCCCCTTGAAACAAACCATTTCCTGTTACATTTATCACATTTAAATGAAAACAGTGTTGTTCTTGTTTATGGGGTATATGAACCCACTATTAATATCTGTCACTATGAGGCACATAGATCCCAACCACTGAGTAGTAACAAATAAAAGATATGTATGAGTATAGTTTGCATTTCCTCTGAGAAATTAGAAGGGCAATTTATTTGATGTCATATTTTTACAGCATGGAGAGTGGTTGGGGAAAAGACATAGAGAAGCGAGCCCCCACAGGAAATTAGGCAGTTTAGGGGCAGTGGGTAAAAAACACAATAACACACAGGAATCCTGCTCATCTTAGATGAACACAGGAACGCAAAGAAAGAAGAAATTGGTTTGTTTGTTTTGAAATGGCTACAGTCAAAGAAGGCACAGGGGTGGTGCAGGGCTCTGGTCTGCTGGGACACAGAATCAGATGATTGTTTACAGCAAGGATGCTTCTCTTGGCTTTTTTTTTCTCTAATTCACGTGTGCTTGCTTCTGAAAATAGCACTAACCAAGAAGCAGGCGTGAAAACTATCATAAGGAAATGTGTCTCTTCCTGTGGATAGTGAAAATGTGAAAAAAGGAAGCATATGTCTGCTGCACAACTCATAGCAATCTTTCCTTCTCTTTCTAACTGTCTATGCCTCTCAGGCTCTCTTTATTTTTCTCTTTTTTTTTTTTTTTGCTTCTCTCGTTCATCCTTTTACTACTTTGCCCTGAAAATACACAACTGTCAAAAAACATACATTGTTAATAAGTTTAACATAAAGAGAAAAAAAATACCCAAAACACAGGATCAACCTCTTAAACTGTGTTTTATTTATCTACTAAACACTCCTCCCTCATAGCTATATTTTTTCCTTTGCCTCCCTGGCAAGTGTCTGCTCTGCTTCCTGCTCTGATCACTCTTACAGCTGTGGGCAAATAAATTGACGGTTTCTTCAACAAACCAGCAATTAACCGGATTCATTCTTCAAAATTCTCACCGGCGAAAACACTTTACTTAATAGCAGACCTGTGCTAAAGCACCCTCTGAGTTAGTCTGGTATATATTGGTGTGTCTGTCTGTGAGTCTGAGTCACACTCCACATAAAGGGCAGAGTGCACCTGTCTGGAAGGGAGATAGTGGTTCTAAAGAAAACATTTTTTTTTTATCTTCCTCTTGAAATGGATGCATGTCAGGGCTGATGAGGCAGATAGAAGGGCATCAAGATAACAAGCATGGAGAGTACTGAAAGCCTGTGCACACAAATACGCATGTACGTGTCTGTATGTATGCACACAAACAGACTCAAACACAAGTACCTCTTCCTTCACCTATAGGTAACGCAGACATTCTGACTCATAAAACCACTAAATACTAAAATTAGTCAAGATACTCCTAACATCTGCTGACCTAAAGTGTAGCACAAATATTTCAAAAGCTATTGAAGCTCCAGTGA
Source organism: Halichoeres trimaculatus (assembly GCF_033239565.1). Lineage (NCBI taxonomy): Eukaryota > Metazoa > Chordata > Actinopteri > Labriformes > Labridae > Halichoeres > Halichoeres trimaculatus. The sequence goes on from NW_027437188.1 coordinate 21,656,387, forward strand.
GTTGTCTAACACACTTACTCCACTTTGAACAGGGCTTAGAAACACACCCAAACAACAGTTTCTTACATATTTCATCCATGGGCCTGATGTGTCAAGACTCATCAGACTCTCGGTCTTTGAAAACATCACGCTGTAAGCTATATTGGAACTATTTGTTCAAAAATAGCATTAAAGGTTTATGTTGTTAGAATCTGAGCAGTGAAGAAAAACACACTTCATATTTAGAACATGGAGATGGTTCATTTGTGCTTCAAATTGCAAAAGTCACATTGTAAAGAAAAAATAAAATAAAATAAATAAGTAATCCAACATGAGAATAAAAGTAGCTCTGTAAAGTGAAACAAGATCAAAGTTGAGATATTTTTACACTAATCAGCTGTCTTTACTTGGTAGAGCCATATCATAGTCTGTAAAAAAAATAATTTTGACATGAATCATCAGACAAGAGTACCTAAATTAGTTTTTCAATTAAAGACCTTTTATCTATGTACATGTTTAATACAAAAGCATGTGAAATAGCACTAAAAGTAAGGGAATTAGTGTTTGCACATCATTTTTTTTACTCGTTACTGGTGTTTGTCTTAGTTAAAGGAATACGTTTTTACATCACTAAATGTCTTGTTTCCTTGGACTTCAATCATCCAGTTCAGGAGTCAATGGCAGAATAAGCTGTTTGGTATTGGCAGAGAAGATTTGGCAATTTTTTTTCATGGGCACATGGCTGAATACTCAGCACAATTGCATGTGGGACCATTAAAGGGAAATAGACTTTCTAAGGATATGATGCCCCACAAAACTTTAAGACATGTTGAATTCATCAGACAGCTAACAGATGCAGACAAAAGATATCATGAAATAATAGTGTGTTTTACATTTATGATATAAGGACCTGTTTGTTTCCACTTACTTTCACACAACATATTATGCATGCTAAATAACTACAATGAAAGTCATGGCTCTAAGCTTACAAGCTACCTTTACAAAGCACTTTGTGGTATTTAGGCTGTAAAATATAAATGCGCAATCACCAGTAAACATACAAATCTCTAGGTAGTTTTACCATGATGCTAAATATCAAATCAAAGATACTGACACCAGGAAATGATTCATGTTTTAACAGCCCTAAAAGTAGTGCAGTCACCTGTGTTTAGGAAGCAACCAACCAAAAGACCGTTACTCAGCCATGCATTCAACGCTCCTTTAGCATCCATCCCCTAAGAAGCATTGACTTTCAAATGGGACACGCATTGACTTCAGAAAGGACTGTCTTTGAGAAGTGTGGCCTCGCAGGGAGACAAGTATCGACTTCAAAGGACACATGCTTTGAAACACATTAGATTCAAATGGCCTGGATTCAATACAGCATTAGATTTAAATGAGTCATCCTTCATAGTTTATTGACTTCAAACGGAGAGAAGGAAAGCGAACAGGGATACACCCAGTTACTGATGTGCCATGCTACTGCATATGGTGGGACATCCACCTCTTCTGAGTGGAAGACTGAAGAAGAAGACTCGAAGAAGTGAATTTTCCTTTTTGTTCTATGGGCTGGGGTGACAGACTGAGGTAGTACAAAGTACTTATTTATTTATTTATTTATTTATTTATGTATTTATTTATTTATTTATGTATTTATTTATTTATTTATCTAATCATCATACCCTTTTGAGAACAAATTCTTGAATTTGAATAATTCCTTTGTAAAATCAAATAGAATTTTTGATTATGTCTATCATTTAAATGACTTTGCATATAATGGTGTGGGGGAAAAAGAAGAAAGATGACTGAAGAAAAATTATGCTCCCCATCTAAGCTGTTCAAATAGGGGAACTTCACAACTTAATCAGGAAGTGATGTAAAACTTAAATTCAGATAACGAGTGACTGATTGTATGCCGCAAAAACTAAAATCCTAGCCAGGGTTTTTGTCTCATTTCCAGTAAAAAAAAATCTCATAACCATCTCAGCTCACTCAATAGGAGCCAAAATATGCAATTATAAGACAAAATCAAACCTAAATTGCTTTAGTAAAAGACGATGCCAAACGGAGGGGGAAAAAAAAAAGCTTCTCAGCTTTCTTGCAACATAAATAATGACTCAATCCAAGAAAACAAACAAGGACAGTTTTGTTTGGTATTTTTCAACTTGAGCACTTTTGTTTTACTGCCATTTTTGGCTTTTAATTTCTTGGAACAGGACATTTTTTCTCTTCTTGTCTGGGAAATAAGGCTAACTTTGCTTCTGTTACAATGATTTTACATGAAATATGTCCTAAAAACCTCCTCAGTTTTAATTTTGTACAGTGTAAAATAAACCACTGGTACAAACTTAAATCCAAGCAAGTGATGAGCAGTGGCGTGGCATGGGGTTTGTTTTTTTTGAGGAAGCCAAGTGAGACAAAGCCTCTAATATGTATAATTTTTAGGGAGTATGATACATAAAAGACTATGTTGCAGTTTGTAACAGTTCATGTAACGGAATGACCTGTTAGAGCGCCCAAAGAGTGCTCGTTTTACTTACTTTGAACACGGACACACGCCCTTTAGCTCTCCCACCCTCATTCACTCATTCACACACGTACATTGTCATCTTGACTTAGCTTAAATATCTTATTAATCTACTCAACCACCCACTCAAATGTAGAACCAGTCGTTCATGCGCACTGCCAATGTGCCAATCTCCCCGATTTCATTCAGTGGCTTGATGATGACGATACTGTGATTTGATTGGTTTGAGGCCAACGACGGGGTGGCTTCCCTTGACACAGTCTTGGCCAATCACAGGTAAGTCATGACTGCAGCCTCATCTGATTGGTTAATCATTCTTGCTTTTTTTCACCAAGGGACGCCAACTCTGCTTGGCTTCCTTGCAGACAACAGTGTGCAGTATCGTATTTTCACCACGCATTCACCACAGAACATTGATGAGGGCGCTGTTTTACACATCGTAAAATGCTCAATAAGTAGAGGAGAGAAATAAGGAAGAAATGACAGCGACCAAACACAGAGGAACTATCGAAACTGTTAAAAAGGAGTATTTTTTATTAAATCACAGCTACAGTCTGAAAAAAGAGAGGAAGCATGGCTTCCCTTCCATGGACTTATTTCCTGCAAAACTGGGCATAACACTGAATGGTTAATGACAAACTTGACTAGACTCATTAGGTCATTATGCTATTATAGCATCCCTGTTCATGTTGCTTAGAGTCTATCATCTAGGAGTAAATATCTTTGCATTGACCCCAGGTGCAAAAGACTTGCATTAGTACACAAGTACTGCATGACTTGTGACTTTCCTGTACACACAGATAAACATTCCAGCACAAACCTTCATGCTTGACAGTTCTCATAGGACTGGGATGAGATCAATACACATGTTGACAGTCAACACAGCATGAAGGTAATTGAAGGCTTTCTCCTTTCTTTGTGTGTGGTATCAAACCAACCTCAACCCTTGAGTAAACAGGGGGAAAAGTGTATTCTAAGATAAATAAAAGGGTCAGAGCATTCCTTATCATGCTCTTTCCTGCTTCTGAGCTCATATCTTACCTCAAGCCCCCATGTCTGTTCTCTTTCTCCTCCTGTCTTGTTTTATTCCCCCCTCTCTCTCTTTTCCTCGCTTCTATCTCAAGTACAGTAAATCTCCTCTCTCCTGTCTCCTGGCTGTGAGGTTTGGTGGAGAAGCAGATAGTCAGTGACACTACCAGCGAAGCATTCGGCCTGAGACTGGCTCCAGCTCTCCCCGGGGGATAAGAGACTGACTAAAAAACAAAGGCATGCACAGATACATGCTCACACTGCCGCAGAGAGGGTTACCCGTTCTCTGAGGACGGCCAGTGGCTGCATTTATCCACATAAGCCTGGTGTGTGGATCAGAAAAACCCTCCACATTGAGAATGAGTAAGCTAAATCTGCAATCTTATCTAAATCAAGTTAAATGTTACATTTCAAAATCAAAAATATCAAAAAAACAACTTAAATATACTGTGTATGAAATATATGAAGTGGAGAGATGAGTGGACTCATTGGAAGATGAAATAACAGCTTGGGTAGTGATACCACCTCTCTGAGGCTGTATTTACACACTGCAGAGCTTTAAGCTAAATGCTAATATAATAATGCTAACATGCTAACAGTATCAGGTTAATGTGTTGACTGCAGTCAAGTATGGTAAGCATAAACAGTTTTCACTACATGGTTAGTTCCCCTAAAGGTTGTGGAAAATCAGCAGTTTTGTAGGAATGTATTAATATGGTAATAATTTCACTTCATTTGTTTTATTTATAAAGGGGGACTGTAGAATATTTAACAAAAACGTCACCATGAGTGAAAAAGCAGTAGTATTAAATCACTGGTGTTAGCGTTGCGTGTCTTTTTAATGTTCTCTTTTAGAGTTTTCAGTATATGGTCATCCTATCTATGACATCACTTGAGGTGGGGCAAAGCACTTCTCGAGCAAATGTTGACCCAAACAAATGTTTTTTTTTTTTCTTTTAACAATTGTTTCATCATTTTAATACCATCATGGGCAGAAATGGAGGAATATCATCTTTGTAATTTGATAATGATTCCGTTAGAGAAATACCACCATACCACACATGATTCCACCGTTAATGAGTTTTTTTTTTTTTCTTTTATCCTGTCATGAAGGGGTGTGTGTGTGTGTGTGTGTGTGTGTGTGTGTGTGTGTGTGTGTGTGATAATGATGTGCCTTTATCTCTTTTCTCCACAGCCCATTAATCCTGAGTGTGGGACAAGCAGTCATTACATATTTAACCCAGGTCACTTACTGTGGGTGGCAGATAGGTGCTGTCACTAACAGTCTGTGTGTAATTGAGTGTGTGCCGTCAGGATATCCGAAACACTATCCATACATGTGCACAATGAGGCATGTTTATGTGCACGGTAACAAACTGCAGAATCTTCCCAAACTTCTAAACACAATATTTACGTTTAACTCTGAACAACTGTGTTTGCATAATTCTTGTGTGTGTGTGTGTGTGTGTGTGTGTTGCTGGATGTGATATGTAAAACCTGACCTTAAGATAAAACCCTCAGCTTAAGCGTTCCTAATATTATCCACCCCACAGTCGCTGTGAGATAAATTTCAGCCTCAGAGAACAGGTGAGGCTCAAGGAGGTGAATTATGCATTTGGGACTCCACCAACCCCCTCCAAACTCTCCATCATTTTACTTTAAGTTGGATGAGTAACTCCTTACACTATATATGTATATAAACGGCATGCTAATCGGCAGTTCCCATCAAAGCTTACTCCAAGCATACGGGATTCCTATGGATTTCCTGACATTTCCCCATCCTCTTGTCAGCCTTCCCATGCTATTTGTTCCAGATGACTGGACTTAGCCGATCTGGGATTAAAACGCCGGATTTCTGTGGGAAAGTGACGAGCATTAGAATTCAAGGGCTTACAACTTTTTTTTTCCCTTTTTTGCAGATGAGTTACCCCACCAGCTGATAACCTTAAGAATCCAATTTAAAATGAATCTGACTTTTATGTATCTCTCAAAATGTTTTTTTCTACCTTTCAAATCTGCCTTTATTTTTTTTTTGACATACACATTTGACTTAGTGTTCAAGCACCAGTGTTGGTATGTGTGCATGTGGTTGTGTTAGCAGCTCAAGGGTTAGAGGATGCTCTAATATGTTTAGCTACCAGGGGAAATAAAGAGCTAGTGCTAGGGGTCAGACTAATCGTCTGACAACAGCCTCTCACTTTATTTTCATTTAAGCCTGAGATTAAGTCCCACCAACACGTGTGAAAGTGTGTGCACATAAACAATCTCACTACATGTTCAGAGGGAGCAGTTTCTGTGTTGTCAGTGTGTTGGGTCCCTGTGTGTCCTTCTAAAATCCCCACTGGTGATGTATTCGGCCCTCTGGCATGGACGCATAGTCAGTCACATACACACAAACACACAGCCGTCTTCATGCCCTTATGCAGGCTCAGAGTCAGTGAATCATCATTGCATTTAGGGCCACCTAAAGCTAGCCTGGGGTTAGCATGCAGCTATCTCAGCCATCTTGTGACAGTTATTGCTGCATGATTTTTGCTGTCCATTTCAGTGCATGTTAAAAAGGAAGGCAGTGACACTGAATTCCTTCTATTTACATTGAGAGCAGCTTGTCAGGTGCATATATTATGAACAAGGGGCATCAATGGGCACCTTTACAGATTGAGTCATAGGCAGGGATGAAAAGACCAGTTTTAATGACTTTACATCCATTCATTTTTGCTGATAGCATTGAGTAAAGCTTGATTCTAGCAGAAATATACAGTAAATAAACAAGCTTTGATGAAATGGGGAAGAGTTTTTGTAGTTAATCTTGACCTTCAGAGGTTTAACCTCAGTTACTGAGCTAAAAAACTTCAATTTTAGTTCACTGTTAAATGGGACATAATACTTTAGATTTTTATTGAGTTGTCTACACAATCATTACATTGTTGTGAAAGTGAGTCAGGGTATTTACAAAATGCACCCTAATTCAAAACCTGATATTACCTTGGGAGCAATCATTTTTCAAATTTAGTTAGCCCCTTTAATAGACCTTAAAGTAATAATAAACATCTATAAATAATCTTTTCCTTTAAATAAAATTGTATAAACTTTGATTATCTCAGCACTTTCTCTTCATAAATTAATACTAATTAAAAGTAGAGTATGCAGGATTTTCCTAAAAGATAAGATAAACTTTCACAATCATCTCCTGGGGGCCTCTATACATGTGTGTCAGTGTCTATGTCTGCCCCAAACTCTCTCCTCTGCCTGCATGTTTATGTTTTGGTTGTATTGGGATGTTTCTGGGTGGAGAGTAAGCATGGTTATATCAGCCAATCAGAGCACCCAGTGCCAAATGTGTGTTGATTAGCAAGTGGAAGAAGCTATTCTAAACACCTACGATAGTGGACATAGCACAGAGGTATTCTTCAGTGTTTTATTTATTTATGTATTTATTTTGCAAACAAACTAAAGGACAGGTCATTTTTTCTTGTTTTATTTGGGCTACTTTAAAAATATAGACAATGGCACAAAGTTAAATATTGTTATTTTCCTTCAGTTTGTCTGTGAAAGTACATTTATGCTTCAGTGTCTTCTGTCTGTTAGTGGGAATTTGTTTTCAGTAGAGAAAAATACAGATCTCTCTTTTCACTGCTCAACTTTGCTGGCCTGCATGGTGTTGTCATAGGGACTTCTAAGTGCCGCGAATCAATCCTTTCCTGTCCGACCTAACCTAAGAAAAAGCATTTAGAAATGACCTTTACTGATGCTGATGACCCCATTTTAAGTTGCGGTATATTATCAGACATATATTAAGAAGAGAGACATTTTCAAGATCACTTAGAAACTCTCACAGAGCTTAAATAAAGGACTCTGATGGCTTTAATGATATTCCATGTCATGCGGCAGGTACAGTGATTAAATTAATTTAACATTAATAGATGCATTTTGCTGTGTTTGTTGACTAAAACGGTCTAGATTACTATATTGCATATTAGCTAACATTGATTTGGGTACCACAAAGTTAAAGCTTCTGATGTATTTTCTTAAAGGTAATGACTTTATTGCAGCAGAAGATCAACGTTTCTGTTTGGCGTCTGTGCTTTGACCTCATTACTCCAGATAGCAGGGATACAAAATGAAAAGACTTGAAATCTTGGTAGTGCTGCTTGAGTTTCCTCTCCTGAGTGGCCTTCAAGCACAAATCTAATACAGAATTTTTTTATATATACAGTAAGTCAACTTTCAAAATAGTGGGTTTATGCTAAGGATTTTTTTTCTTACTAGGTAACAATTTGAAAGATACTCTCCTCAACCAGACATCATTTTCACAAAGTATGCATGGATTATATATTTGGCACAAGGTACCCTCCTCTACTTAGGCTAACACCTTTTCTCTCATTCATTTTTAACCACTAACTCAACTTTCACATCACATATGCACTGTGTGCCTTTGAGGATTTGAAAACAGTCTGTTACTGTTGGGGAAAAAAAAAAGATCTGTCAAAGAACAAAAAGAACAACAAAAAAATCTGCCAGCGCTGTTAGTGGTGGTATAAGCTGACAGAGGATTGTGTATTGAAATCATATTACAAACTGAATACTTTAATTTACAAATATTTTGGGAGTTTTATTACAGTCAATATAAAAAGCACACAGAGGGGAGACAAGGGTAAGCAGACAAGTAAGCAGAAGATTGGAACTGGGTCCTTGTCATGTATAAACCTGGCATGACCTGCACATCACAGCACAATGCATAAGGTGAACAGAGTGTTCAGATCTCATTTCTTGTTTATAATGAATGATATCATTGTAAAAAACAAAGTGTGGTCACCCAGGCTATTTAACATGGGCAGACACTCAGTTCTGAATAATTAACCAGTTGCATGCATGTCCTTCATCCTATTAGAAGAAAGCTGTCATTATTCCACAGACTCTCATTAAATGTTCTAAAATGCTTTTTGTTCTTTTGGTTTGTAGTTTCATGTTCCATATAACAATAGAGCATCCAACGTCAGTTTTGTCTTCTCCTCTTATATAACATCTTTGATCTACAACCCACACATTCTGCATAATGCATGAAGATGATTCAAGTTCCCAGCACACATATGCATACACATACCAACATACACAGACATAGACACACAAACAAGTCCAGGTGTCTGTGCTTTTGCTCCACAAACACACACACACAAAGCACATGATACACACACACACACACTCACACTTTATTCTGCACATTTTATTTGTCCCTGTAGATTTACTGTGTGCATAATCTGTTTTAATAATACATAACAGAAATAAAGCTACTTATTCCATTATTAACACTTCGGTGCTAGGGGACACCCATGGATTATTCTACATCATAAGTTGAAAGGCTGCATGGTCACATCACTTTTACCGACTCTCATAGAGATACAAGCACACACAATGTTGTATTTTGATGTATGCAAATATATTCAGAAACACTGATATGATGGCTGATATGCACAAAGAAGAAGAGAGTGACTGTGGGTGACTGGAAAGTCTTTGATTGCTCTTGAGCAGTTGTAAATCATTCAGGGACGATGATGATGGTTGTCTCCTTGTGCCTTCAGATCATAGGACAGAGAACAAGCGGAGACTGTCTTATCAGTAAATGGAAGGAGAATCCCTCAATCTTTGGAGAAAGACCTTATAAACCCACAGAATGGTACTAATATGCTTTAATGATTAGCATAATCAATAACAGAAAATAGCTAACTGTTATTTCTCAAGGAAATCCTAAAATGTCAGTGATAAAAAATGAAGCAGGTAACTGCTACTGACATCTCAATGTTGGCTGAAGCGCCCCACGCCCTCATAAATGGGGGGAAACTGTTCTTATAAAGGAGTTTTTCTTGTCTTTAGTGCACGATGAAGTGATTCATGTGGCTGAGATCAAAAAGTCTTGGAACTTTATTGCCCATTGAGAAAGTGCTACAGCGAGCCAAAAAGTAAAAGTTAAAGTGAGCAACAAACTTTTCTCTGTCTCAGACTTTCAAGACTGCAGAGAGATTCATGGTTTCAACACATTTAGAAAAGGTCTTTCATCTTACAACACAAGTGATTTCTGGAGATTTAAGGCATTTTGTGTGCAAAAGGGCTGGTTTAAGACTTTTTGAGTCAAGGCTGTTTTATACATGGCACGAAGATCCATCTAGGAAACCATTCAGCTGTTTATGATACATATTGAATGTATTGTGAAAGGATGCTTGCAAAGCATATATGTCAATAAGTCAATTAGTTAATGGGTTTAAATTTTTTATACATTGTAAAAGATTTGCAAACAACATGTCCCAGACAGAAACTTGCTGCTAAGTTCCTGGTTCAGCACCATGGACAGCTCCACTCCACAGACACATGCTATAAACCTCTGCACATACAATACATAATGGGGGCTTATTTTAACTATCTAAAGTGGAAAAACTCAAGCACATAGTTCAAAATGAGTCAGGGCATGTCTTTTCACCTTTTTCTTGGTCTCAGGACATGTATTACTTGAGGGATTATGTCTCTTTAGTATTCAAAGGTGAGCTTTCGGCAGTGCATATTTCTAAGCAATCAGTGTCTGTTCTCATACCTTTAATGAGCCACGTGCATTTGCTGGTGGATATGTTAGGGATGAGGACCGAAATGGGTACTTTTATAGGTACAGACGAAATTCTGTCAAAAGTACTGGGTACCGATTCAAATTAAATCAAAGGCACCATGTTTAGGTACCTAAATGCATCCCTGTAACTGTGAAGGAGTGGAGAAGTAGGCAAATGTCCATGCTGGACATGAACACAGCATTTCAAGGTTGTATACTGAAAAATGAATATGTTAAATTGAAAATTTTTATATTTCATTGTTAAATATATTGATGTTTTTAATCACATGAACACACACAGAAGTACCTGAAATTGGTACTGTTGAGTACCAATACTGATTGCCAAGTATGGAGCATCAGTACCGTATCGTTTCAAATGTGAAAGATGCCCATCACTAAGATATGTTTTGTCTAATGTTCAGTCAGCAATTCATTGAAAACAACAGTGAAAGTGAAATTGACAGTTCATCGGCAAGTCAAAAAACCCCAAAACTAAACCCCCTAAGAGTGATGTTGTCTGGTTATCCCTCTGGAAGAATTCCTTTGTCAGGCAGGCATTGTGAGCTGCAGTGTTGTCTTGTTGAAAAACCCAGTTGTCACCACACAGACCAGGGCACTCAGTCATGAAGGATGCCCCTTGGAACATTTTCATAGCCAGCCACTGTTTGAGGCCCCTGCACAACCTAAAGCTCCATTGTTGCATTGAAGGAAAACGCATCCCAGATCATGTTGGCGCCCCCAACACTGTGCTGCCAAGAAATATACGTATAAATATATGTATATCACAAATATACATCATAAGTGGGATCTTCTTGACATGCTAGTAACGTTGGAAGCCATCAGCACCATTGAGGTTGATCGTTTTCTCCTTAAAGAATAAAACTGTCTTCCACCCTTAAATGTTCCATGTTTGGTGCTCCTTTTCAAAGTCCAAACATGCAATTTTTTTGGCATCAAAGGGGACAAGGCCTTTGAAAACATATTTTGTTCCCATAGCCCTTCCCTCTCTAATGCCTTATGATGGTTATTGGGCTGCAGTTGACGCCAATAATTGTCTTAATTCCAGTTGAGGATTATCCTGTGTCTTGACAGACAGCCAATTGGACCTTTTTTGGGCTAGACCTCTTAATTTTTTGTTACAAAACCCTCAGGATCTTTGGAGAAATTAAAAATGACTGTCTTACTATGTCCAAACACAGCAGCGATGGTGCATTGCTAGAGGCCTTGCTTATGCAGCTCAACAGTCTGACCATGTTCCTTGAGGGGAAGCTTCTTTTTTTTTTGTCTTTGCCATCAGGAGGTCTTGACAGCAATGGACATTGAATCCATGTGTTTTGCACAGTTTCTAGCTTTTAAAGGTTGTGGTCTTTAACTTTTGAACTGCTGATAATCAGCCTATTTCTGTTAATTGTTTTCAATAAATTTCTCAAATTTTCTCGTTTTGTTTTTATTTTTGCTTGTGTCACTCCAATGTCTTTTTTTTTTTTTTTTTACATTTTGAAGTTCAACTTAAAACCGTCTTAAGATCCAACAATGCAAAATGTAAATTTGTGCAATTAGTAAAAAAAAAAAAAAAAAGTCTTAAAATTTTGATCAGTTGTCTGAATACAAAGCAAACTGTTTTGTATTTACTCCTTTTTATAATGAATTGACCAACTGGGGAAGAAAATAAATAAATAAATGAATAAGTCAGAGCTCCATGCTTCCTGCTACTGTCAACGCAGCTTGTGGGAAATCTCTATGGCAACTCTGACAATGTAAATCCTTTGTTTTCCCATCATTTGTTGTGAGTGTGTGAGTGTAACATGCAACTTATCTGGTGGTGTTTATCACAGCTCATTACTACGACAACCTAAAAGTTAAATCCTCTTATGCCAATGAGCTGCATTTAGATTTACCCAAGTGCTCTTGGGGGAGAAACCTTGTTCACAACTTATACACGTGCACACATACACACACACACACACGTAAGCCCCCCCCCCACACACACACACGTAAGCCCGCACAATCTGATAGGTTATTCTGAGTGTTTAGATTTATCCCAATACTCTGGAGAGATTCTAACTCATTATGCTGTGGATATGTTGGCTGGTGAGACGCTTAAGCTGAGGCCAGCGCTGTGAGGCCACCAGAGAGTTTAGTCTTGGCTCCTTCAATGCCTCTTATTTACCCAACTCAGGGAGGGACCGACTCCATCTGATAGCAGTCTGGCCATCGAGTCATTTTGGATCTGTGAAACCAGACACAGCAACATGTTTTATGCATAAACACATAAACAGAGTCACCAAGGCAGACGGAGCTACACTTATCCTCGCCCATACACACAAACAGGCGTGCACACACACAAACAATCATTTGGTTTGATGAAAATGTAGACTCATGGGAGTTGAGGTGGAGGAGATGAGATGAGTCGGTTCTGTCATTGCCCACAGGTGTGTCTTGTGGCGAGACACACAGATATTGAGCAGCACACAGACACAGACACACAAATACACACAGTTTTGGCTCAAATGAGCAACAAGATGGCACCTCTCATCGAATTGATATCAATATTTGGCCAGAGAGATATTTACACTCCCCTTTAATCAAGGGGAGCAGATGGCTCAAGGTCTGTGAACTGTGTCCATCCCTTTAACCAAGTCCTGGCAGTTTTCACATGCAGAGAAAGAGGAGAGGCAGGGGAAAGAAAAGATCAGGAAAATGGTGGAAACCCGTTGTTTCACAGTGGATCTGCTTACAGCAATAATAAGCTAATAAATGTCTTCAAAGTGTGTCGCCATATGATGACAACAAGCTGTAAGAGGGTGTTAAAGAAACAGGTGCAGCATTATTGGTCTTTAAGGGATTTGTAAATTTGTTGTCACATCACAAACACACTGGAGCTCAAATAATCCTATTTATCATCCCATCACCAATGTTTCTTTGACCCATTTCTTTCCTCTGAGAACTCTTTGCTGCTTCTATTCCTTGAAGTGATTCTGTAATGCTGTTTCAACACAGTCAGTCATGCCCCTTATGTCACATAATTTCACATTTATGTCTCACTCACTTCAATTATGAAATGAAAACAGAAACGAGTGCACACATCAAACTTCTAATCTTGACTTAAAACCCTTGCTCTCTGGCTCTCTGTGTGTGTGTGTGTGTGTGTGTGTGTGTGTGTGTGTGTGTGTGTGTGTGTGTGTGTGTGTGTGTGTGTGTGTGTGTGTGTGTGTGTGTGTGCGTGTGCGCGCGCGCGCGCGTGTGTGTGTGTGTGTGTGTGTGTGTGTGTGTGTGTGTGTGTGTACAATCTGCCCAGAGGAGTGTAACCTGAAAAAGGAATTTTATGTTTCCACCCTTCTCTAAAGTCTAAAGCACCCCTAACAATTTGGGGAGACGGATGCTTTGACGCATTTGTCGCTCCACTCAAACTCACAAACCAGACCAGACCTTTTTCCAGAACCCACACATGAAAACAAATACACACCAGTACGCACACACTCATCTCTGAAAAGCACAAATACACACAAATAGATACCAACACACACTAATCCCAGCTTGGGTGTTGAAATTGCAGTGATACATTTCTATAGAATTGCACTAGAAGGCAAAAATTGCATAAATGCAACTTGGGAGAAAACCTTTTCACCGTTCCGGGGATTAAATCTTCCTTCTAAGCCCAGATCAAATATCTGATTGTTCAGCCTGCCGCCGCTTCAAGGTGAAGTGAATGCACACACATGCACACACACTTTGATTATATAGATTAATCCATTTCAGTTTATGCCTAGCATCCCATATTTTCAACTTCCACCGCAATATATATTTCATCTGTTCACAAAATCCATGATCATTTCTCTTACTGCTCGGAGAAAGCTTTAATTGCACCATCTTCAATTAAACATAAGCCAATATCCCTGCACAAAATCCTCTTTTCTTGGTTTAATACAGGTATCCTAATGCCCGTACAGAGAAGGCGGGGATGGAAAGAAGAGGATTTTATGAGGCAGAGAAGATCAGGGTTAGTTCTCATAAAAAACTCAGGGATTTACGACTGTCTCTTTATCTGTCTCTGTAGAAGTCTCTCTCGTTAGCCCTGTTTTGTCATTCTTTATGTTTGCTTCTGTCTCTGCTCATTACTTTTTTCTTTCTTCCTTAACTCATTGTCTCTCTCTTTCGCCTGTGTTTTTTTTTTCCTCCTGCTCCACCAACACAAGATTTGGCACAGAATAATGAGCATGAGCTTCACCTACATCCTTTGACTGAGTCATACCAGAAACCTCGGATCTGTATCAGACGCTGTATGAGTCAAACAAAACAAACAAAAATAAGTTGATACTAAGTTTACTTGCAGATGTCTGTTAAATGTCATGTCTAGAAGAGGACGGAGAGGTGTAGGAGCGCTGGTTCTCTATTTTTGAAAAGTAGGTGCTCTAACCTACACGTGCTCTCTAGCCACATATATCCATAAGACTTAAAATAACTTAGCTTCAGACAGAGACAGCTAATACTGACTGCAATTTATACAACAAAAGGAATTCTATAAGCTTTGTAATTACATAACAAAGTTTTAAGTTGATCATTATAGGGTCTTGTTATTTATTTATTTAGATTTTTTGCTTTTACTTCGATAAGAGAGGAGGGGGATGTGGACCAGGAGTTGAATATATGTCTGTTACATTTCTACCTATGTAGTGATTAGGGATGGGAACCTTTCACAATTGAAACAATATGATACCGATGCCCGGTACCTGGCAATTGGTACAAGTACTCATCAGTACCAATTTCTGTACTTTTTTGTGTTTAATATCAATAAGTTTGATAATAAAATATACATTTTTTTTTTCAATTTAACATGTTTTTTCTTCAGTGTATAACGTTGCAATGCTGTGTTCATGTCCAGAATGGAAGTCAAAAAAATGCAGTTATGTACCGAAACATGGTGCTTTTGATTTTACATGAACAGGCAACCGGTACTTTTGACAGAATTTGGTTGGTACCTAAAAAAGTACCTCACTCGGTACCCATCTCCACTAGTGATATTTTCCACTCTGTATGTGACTGTTTTTAATAGTACTCTGTTATTCTGTTCCCCAAGACATTCAGTGAAGATGATGACAAAAGGAAATTAAACATCTATTACTTTTCAATTGGTACAATACTTTTAGCTTACAAGCCATTTTTTAGAAACTGGTACAAAGACTAAATTTAAAACACTCAAGAGGATGCTTGGTAGTTTGCATTAGGAACAGATGCCAAATTGTGTGCATTCAATGAGATATCAGCACTTTCTGATGCAGTTTTACTTATACTTATTACCAAAGTCAAAAATTAGCCAAGTTGTAAATAAAATCATAAACTTGAAATAAAAGTCACTGACATAAGTATGACTTAGATAAAAGTATTAAGAAAGTAGCATAAAAACATTAAAACATGTGTCACTAGATCATACAAGAAATAAAGGAAAAGAAAAGAGAAGTTAATCTGTACCTTCTAAACTATGATGGGCCTAGATGTAGAAAAACCAGTATGGAGAAAAGAGAGAATGTAGCATGTTAAAATAATGCTTTTCTGTGTTCACAAAGTTTGAACTGGATTTAGAAGGACTTTTTGCATGGGTGCATACCCAGGTGATTGATGCCATTTAAGCTTTTTTTTTTTTTTTTTGTGTCTGACTGTAACTGGCTGGATAAAACACAGTTGTATCGGCACAGTCATGACCACTGAAAATAAACAATGAAACAAACATTAACAACAACAACAACAAAACCACTAACAACGACTGTGGTACACATTTGGAAAAACTACTCGTGGTAACTTCTTTAAGCTTTTGGTGCCAGTATTGTTTGTACTCAAGTACTGATACCACAGTACAATTATGCTCTGCTTTCCACTCTACCTTTGTAACTCAGCTGCTCTACAAGGCTTTAGCTTAAGCAGCTACATTGGCTGGTGCCTGTTACATTAAATGAAGCATATTTTGGCAGGATCAACTGTTGATGGCTGGCTAAGTTTGAATTATTTGCCATTTTGGAGTCTGGATTCACTATGATGAGAAGTAAACTGCGCTGCCAAATCATCTCATTTGGAGAGCTTTAATTACAGTTCTAAAATTATAAATCATCATGACATTTTGGTGATTATGTCTGTTTTCTGAAAGGCACTTGGCTTAGGGTACACGTTGGTACAGGAATAATGGTTTTTCGTGAATGCAGTGTTTTTAACATTTACCCCTGGCAACGGATGATCAAAGGCATCCTTCAATCAGCATAACCAATAAAGATAAGAAAACATGGTTCATACATCCAAGAGAGTTGATTAAAATTCATATCTGTAATAGTATTTGTCAGTAAATTAGACTGTGACATGTTGCAAGATATGTTCAGCCTACATCATGTTTTTATATTATGATGGATGAAGTCTGCGTACGAAAGCACAAGGATTATCCAGCATGTATGAATACAGGGTAAATGTGGTTTATAATGCCAATGCACAAACATGCAAGACAACAAATAGCTTTCCACATATGTATTAATGCAGATTCACACCAGTGATGCACAGCACCCACAAGGGTGTAACAAGATAGTGAGTGACAGGGAACTGAGTGTCCTGCTGAGAGAAATAATGAACAGGTGTCCAAAGCACAGGCCTCAATTAATGTGTGTTTGTTTGAGTGTGCCATTTGGGAGAATGCAGTCACTGAGATTGTCTGGCTTCACATTTAAGTCTGTGTATTTGCTTACAAACTCCCCTGTACAGTCTGTGAGGGTGCAGGCTTGTTGTTGACAACGAGAGAGGTGACCTAAACGTCCCATTCATATTCCAAACATCATTAGCATGCAGCCAAAACAAAGGTGAAGAAACTATAAAGGCTGTCGGTGAGTCTGAATTAACAAACGGGGTGACAGAGTTGTCACCTCGGAGAGGAGAGATTGACAGCCTTTGATTGCATTATTATGCATCACTCTCAGATTCATCATCATGCACAGGTTACACCAGCAAGCACAGAGACGTAGGTTACCAAAAACAGACCTACGACCAAAATATATAATATGGCATATAACATAAATTACTTGAACACAGACAAAGCCAATTTCACATTTTTTGCTCCCACCTCCTCCACTTTTTAACACATTCCCTGCTCTGTTGATCAGTTTAGTCTTAGTGTCACTGAACTAAATGTAGACATGCAAAACTGGTTAAAATCAGGCTAGCAACACTTTACAGATTCTTGTTTGAACTGATACTCCGTGACTAAAAGAGAAACAGTAGGGTGTGTGCCAATGGGCTTTCATTCAGCTTGTGTATTTATTTCTCATGGTGGCTTTGCTGATGCATGCAAATGCCCCAATGAAATATTTTCTAACATGTGTAGGCTGTCTGTTCATGTACGTAGAAGGGTATCATCTGTTTATATGAAAGGCATACAAGGTCATCCGTGTCTTTATGATTTGCTCCATCTGTATCTCTATTATAATGAATTTTTAACACACACAGCTCACTGGAGATGGGCTCCAAAGCAGAAAAAAAGGACTTGTGGCTGGTTGTAAATTATAAATCAGGGATGTCCAGAGACTGAGGACAGAGGCACAGGTTTGTGAAGCACCACATTACATTTTGTAATTACCTCTTTTATTATTTATATCCGCTGCAATCAAAGACTGCACACACACATTTGGAGGACATGCAACATGGGGGCTGTTTTGAAGTACTTAGCAAAAGGACAAATTGGGGTGAGGATAATGTTTTAAAGCATTTCGGAAACACACTCACAGACACGCACTGAGGCTCCCCTGGTCTTCAAAGTCTGATGTTGAACTAATGTGACAGGGAAAGCAAATTGAAGAGGACTTCGGAATGATTTTGGAAAAAGTTGGTCCCGGGTCTTCATCTAATTACTTTCCTTTTCAATAATCTTGATAACCTGTAAGAAAATCAAATTACTTTTTCTACTTGACTTTGCCGTTCTGGATCTAGGGATTGGGGTCCAGTAGTGAAAATGCATGCTTAATAGAAATAACATTCATTTCCTAACCAAAGTATCTTGGTCTGACTTAACTTCTGTGGTTTTTAATCTATTTCTATTCAGGACTCTTTGAACAGTTTAAGTCTATTTGCAAAAGTAAGTCTATTTCTAGTGTTAAGAAACTCAAGAAAACCCATAAAATGACCACTATGCTCCAAGTCACAATGTGTCAGCTACCAGCTACACTAAACCCAAAGGTTGACACTGACAGCACAGAAAACTAATTTGATGTAATTTCATTGTTAAATTCAGTAGTTAGGTTCCATGATACAATTTCAAATGTATTTTACAGCTATGGCATCAGGAGGATTGTGTCCCTACAAAACTCTTTGTTTGAGGTGACAGGGAAAGTTAAATCATCAGCACCTTGACGGTGTTTTGCAACAAAGGTGGGGACTTCTTAGTAAAGGCTTCAAAGTTCAGGTCACCGTGTTTCCTCACACACAGAGAATATATGAAATCCTTATCAGTCCAAAAATAGATAAGGACAGTTGGGTGGTAAAGAGGTGGCTGTACTGCAGTTGGAATATTACAAAGTTTTGCCAGGTAAAAGCTTAAGCAATGATAAAATAAACCCTCCCTAGGCTTACTGTCCCCAAAGGATCAAAATGATAAAACAATTCTGTTAATTTTTTTAAATGTTCGTTTTTGTCCCATTGTTTGTTTTTGTCCCATCACAAAATTAAACTAACATCCGTGACACGTTATTTGGAAACTATTTTTGTCCGTCCAAATTAAAATATTAAAGAGTTGGTTCTAAAAAAAAAAAAAAGAGGTATTTTGTTGTCACTCATTATAAAAAAAAAGAAACAACAGCTTTTCAAAGAAAGGAAGACATGTAGGAAGAAACAAAGGAAGGAAAAGGGAAGGAATGAAGGAGGGACAGAGGGGAAGATGGAGGGAAGGAAGCATAAAGAAAGAAAGAAAGAAAGAAAGAAAGAAAGAAAGAAAGAAGGGAATGGTGAAAACAAGCCATAAATCATGTGAAACAATGGCAGGGATACAAGAGTGATGTTTAAAAACCTTAATAAAAAAAAAAAAAAAAAAAAAAAAAAAAACAACAACAACAACAAAAATCCACTAAACATTAAGAAAAGAAGAAGATGTACTTTATTAATCCCTTAAGGGAGAATTTTGTTTTTGTATTTTTTTTGTTTTGTTTTGTTTTTTCACTCTGAATCATGCTTTATATACACACAAATGCACTTTTGCGCGGAAACATGCACTGATTAGACAGGTCAGAGTGATGGTGCTGAATTCTCAGTGTGCACTGGAGCAGTTGGGGGTTTAGTGCCTTACTCAAGGGCACCCGGACAGTGCTCAGGAACCTAAGTCAACCCCTCCCAAGCTATCTGCCCAATTTCTAATCTTGGTCTGCTTGAACCAGCAAACCTCTGATCACTAAACCAAGTCCCTATGGACTGAGCTACTGCCACCCCAAAACTGTAGCTAATAGAAAGTTTTTTGTTTTTTTGTTTTTTTTCTTCAGGATCACCTTTAGATCTGTGTTTGTTAGAATAAAGGCTGCCTGGATACATGGCAGCAACAATCTTACTTACAGATGTACACACACACACACACACACACACACACACACACACACACACACACACACACACACACACACACACACACACACACATCAAAAAAGAGACCCTCATCAGTCACAGCCACATGCACTACAATTCTAAAATGCACCCTCCTGTAGGCAATAGTGCAAGGAAAATAATTCTGAAGCTCATTTTCAGTTCATCTTTTTCATCCTGTCACTCTACATGTACACCAAGTCAAAACAAATGGTTCTGTGAGACCGCAAATTGTGGCAGATAACAGTGAGTGGCTCAGGCAGGTGGCTATTAGTCCTTATAAATTATGAATCAGCTTTATTGTGCTGTCTATCTACTGCTGGGAATAAATTAGCTTCCGTGATGGTACATTTAGACTGCACACGTTTTGTACATAATGAGGTTTTTAAGTGAGTGAAGGTTGGGGTATGTCTGTGCCAACCTTCATGTGTCTGTATTTCTTAGATTTTGTGTGTGTGTGTGTGTGTGTGTGTGTGTGTGTGTGTGTGTGTGTGTGTGTGTGTGTTTGAAAAGCCATCTTTGTGACTGGTGAAGCTACCTGTCATAAAGCTTAACTTCAGGTTGCAGCACACACATTGTTGTGTATGTTTTTGCTTTTGTAAGATGGTGAAAGTGATGTTGACAATAACTAGGCCGTAATGGCTCTTTCCTTGTGGAGCTATTCTGATTGTGTGTGATAAAGACAAATGAGCTGACAGCAAAGAGCTTTGCTCGACCCACCAGACAATATACACGTCTCCATCCACTTCCTCTGTCTTTCCCAAACACACACACACACACACACACACACACACACACACACACACACACACACACACACACACACACACACACACACACACACACATTAATGGCACGTTTGACTTGTGCTAACCAGAGTCCATGGGAAAAGACCAAGGTAGGCTCGTATTAAAGTCCAATTAGAAGAGACAGTTAAAAGCGTTAAAGGATAATTACAGCTATGCTGAATATTCAGCCTGTTTTCCTCTGAGGCCCCCCTTCTTTTCTCCCTTCCTCAGCACAACCATTCACTTTCATTTCCAGCTACAATCAAAACTGAAACAATACTTCCGAGATGGCATCCCAAGTGTGTAAGTGTAAAAAACGTTTGTGTCTACAAAGCTTTCTGTCAGAGTGCTCTAATTAAAGCATGAAATTCATTGTGTTGTGAATGAATGAGTGTCTACTCAGACTTAATCAGCTTATTTTATAATTGATGCTTACAATTAGGAAAACTTCATTGAGGAAACATTTAAGGAAAAAAGACAAAACATGTTGGTAGACATGGATTTATCAAGGGACACAGTCGCTCCTAAAGGAGATAAGTATAAACCTTGAAATGAAGATACTTTATTCACCAGTTACAGGGTTGTTAACTGCTCTTGATACTCCTGTGTTTAAACAACCAAAGGTTAACCTCTAAAAAGAAAAAAAAAAGTCTGACGACACAAGTTTTGTATCTCTTTTTTATCCTTCAGTCACAAAAGAAACTTTTCAGTCTTTCCCCCTTTCCTTGGAACACTCTCTGTCCACTTTGTGTCCTTTTTTTCTGACCTACCATGCATTTCTCTGCTGATTATCCATCCATCCATCTATCTATCTATCTATCTATCTATCTATCTATCTATCTATCTATCTATCTATCTATCTATCTATCTATCTGGCCTTCTGTCCATCTGTTATTCTGTTTATTTTCTATTGCAGTGTTGGGGAGATGTATTGGTATCAAATGGCATCAAATGACAATTCTACAGCTCAATAGCAAGTGCTATCCTCCGGCTAAATTGATATCATCACAAGGGGGGAAATTGCAATGGGAAGGTAGACACGGGCTCACAAATCTGCCCACACACATACACATGCACACACATATACACACACGGATTGAGGTGATTGCTCACTCTGCTCAACCCTGACCTCCGCTGTAATATCAGGTCCTGCTTCCACCCACTTTCTCACCATGGAGATGTCAATCACAGGGTTGCATGGCAAGAAGGTTAGCGGCTGTCTGTCAGTTCCGGAGCTTTGACTGCCCACAGGCACATGGCATGAACCCTCTCTCTCTCTCTCTCTCTCTCTCTCTCTCTCTCTCTCTCTCTCTCTCTCTCTCACACACACACACACACACACTCACACACACACACACACACACACACACACACACACACACACACACACACACACACACACACACACACACACACACACATAGTCACACAGACATCCACCTGATCAAAATTTGAAAGACTGGTTGAAAAACTGAACACTTACACTTTGCATTGTTGGCTCTGAAGAAGGTTCTATGAATAGCTTCAAAATGAAAAAAGAAGAAATGTGAGTTTCACAAAAATCAAAATAAATAACAGAAAATGAGGCCTTAGTAGCAATGGTCTTAAACTTCTGATCAGCTGATGAACAGCCTGTTTTAGTTCAACTATTGTTTGAATAAACTGGTTGGTCAGTTTATTTTGTCTAACTCCCATTTCCCCTTTTTGCATTTTGAAGCTCTGATTAGAAACTTTTTAAGATCCAGCAGTGCAAAATGTAAATTTGTGCAATTTTTCAACTGGTCTTAAAATTTTGATCACCCTGGTATATCATCGGCTGTGTGATTGTAGAGTCCTAGGTGGGCTTTACACGAGTACGAATTTCTACGACTCCGGTAAAATAAACTATTGATCCGGTGATATTGGCACACGGAGACGTGTATTTGTCCATGACTCCACATCTTTTTTGAAAACGGGTCTGCAGGTGGATTTCTGCGTATTCGTCTTCATGCCGTACTTGGTATAAACAGATAAGTCCTGAAAAGACGGTGACCTCATAGTGCCCCTCCTACTCCCCGCCCCCCACCCACGTTGTCACACACAACAACAACATCAATGGCGACAGGCGGACTGATTCTGATATTGTTCCAGCAGCTACAAATATTGCTTCGACTATTATATCAACATTTTCTCAGAGAGCATGAACAACACCAGCTATGGCAACAACAAGTGCTCATGCAGAGACGCAGCATGTTACACGTGCATGAGCACTTGTTGACGTGGAATCCGCCTCGGAGCAGAACCAGACGGGCAAACCGACGACAGTTTTGCATTGTCATGTAAATGCACAAGCCTATGCACAATACGATGAGTAAACAGCAATACATGTTTTGATGCCGCCGCCAAGACGATACTGGGCCGTCCTCGTGTGAGGAGGGCCCTGAAGAGGTCTCCTGTCAGAAACTATTAGGCTTGTTGAACTTTTGCCACACCCTGGACAAATCCATACACATACGTACTGCTTGAGCCATTTGGCAGACAAAGCTCTAAAAAAACACCAGAAATGTGTTCTTTCTTCTTGATTTAAGTGTTCTCTCAATTCTATTTAGAAGCTGTTCATAACTTAGGTCCTAATTGCCGCTTGTTTATCTAAACTTAAATTGGTAGCACCTAAATAAGAAAACATATGTGACTGGGTTACACTGACTTATACTTTGGTCTAATGACCTCGGAACCATATGCAAGATCCAAACTTTGTACACAACTGCACACCCACGCTTGCAATTAGGCACAGAAATCTCATCATTAACACTCAATTGAGCACATTTTCTCCCCATTTGTTTCTCACCCACTAATATTTGAATGGAGACTAACCACTGTCCCTGTCTCACCCTTTTGTCTCCATCTACCGAGAGAGTAATGGTCCTGTTATTGCTGCATCTTCATATTCTCTCATTTACCACTAACAATCTTCTCTGTGGCTTGCACAGGATAGCACTGAAATGGGAGAGCTTGCCAGGGGCTGCGTGGCTCTTGCAATTAACCTCCAGAACTGCAAAGTAAGGGAAATTAGACTTGACTTCAGCTTTAATTACAAAACAGCAGGGAAGTGCTGCACGGACACGTGCAGATAATGCACAATTACAACACAATCACACACACACACAAATATGAAGAGCCCAAAATTAGTGCATGTTTTATGTGCATTTGGCTCATAGTATATCAGCCTCTTCCAAAGTTATAAAAAGCATAAATATTTATTAACTCAATGTCCTCTCTTTGCTCTTTTTACCTTGAGAATGATATGACACATTTGGGTTCAATGCTTATGATAGAGAGCAGTAGTGCTGGTTTATTGTGAAGTGTTGGGCAAATTACTTTTAAAAAGTAATTTATTTCCTAAAAAGTAATTAAATTTAAAACCAAATTACCCCCTCATAAATGTAATTAGTTACCTGGAGAAATGATTATTTTCAATTTCTTGAAAACATTCAAGTAAGTAGAGGAATTTAGATTTTTTAGGAGGTTTTGCTCCAGGGCATAATGTACTCTTTACATGTATGTTCTGGCCTTTTACATCAGTACTGTTGAAGTAGTGTCTGTACTTTCATCCTGAAAACGCCAGTTTTAACTCGGATACTCTTACTTTACAGAATACTCCAGACTTACCATTGTTGGTTCTAGTTCTCTTGTGTTGGGTGGCTGTTTGCAGCACTTTGAGATTTGTAACAACAACATACCTACCTGAACCCTGGCACGGATTGGCTTGCTTTGAAATCTTGGGGCACCATCCAAACCGTGCCGTGCTTAAGCATGATTGCCCCCCCTCCAGCAGCAGCATTCCCCCACTGGAAAGAACGGCCACCTACGTCATTGTGAAAGCTCTGTTTACATGAAGCAGATCTCATCAGAACCAGTACAATGAGACACAGAGAGCACTGCTACAACTTTAGGGACCCAACACTGCCCTCTAACACCCCACTACTATTTGAAATGATAGTCCAGAGATGCACTCGTGGTGTTCACACGTTATGGATCATGCTATCTGTGTGCTTGTGCTCGTGCATGAAGTAAACAGTGCCGAAGCCCACCTTTCCGAAGCATGCCAGAGCAGAGAATTGAATCATGCTCAAGCACGGCACGGTCGAGGTAACAATGGCCATTCAAAACGTGCTTTAGGGCTGAAGCGCGCTTAAGCACGGCACAGTTTGCCAGTGTGACCGTGTTCTTGTTCTACCTTTGGCCAATCATCATTACTCCATCACCCCTCCCAGAGCAAAAGAACAATATATATATATATATATATATATATATATATATATATATATATATATATATATATATATATATATATATATATATATATATATATTGCAGCTCTTATCCTGTGTCTTGCTGTGTTGTAAGGTTTGAAAAAGCCATAAGATTACCTGTTGCTGGAAAATAATAGTAATCCCCAACAGCTGGTATGGATGAAAGGACTTCTTTCAACCATCACCTTTTTAAGTTTTTGGGATCTTTTTGCTTAAAGCATGTTGTCACCCTTTGTAAGATCGTTTTGTGGCTTGTTTTGACTTTCCAGACTTTAAATTAACTAATTTCAAACCAATTCAAAAGGACCTGCTCTTTGCCTGCACGGAGTCACTTGTGCCTGGAGACATCACTCAGTGATTTAGGCTCACAGTAAAGCGTTAAAGCATTTTATTTGCTCAGCTATGTTTGTTTGCTTTAAACGTCCTATAAATTGGCACTTATATTTTTACTGTGTTGCATTACTAATGCACTTATATCGGCATATCCTGTGTTTTTCACTATCATTATCACAGTGGTAGCAGACTGAGTGTCTGCTGCTGTCTGCTGACTATGAAAACAAACCAAAACAGGTAGTTTGTTTAAAGTTGTTAGACAGCTGCTGATGAAGGGACCTTAATTAAATGATATGAGCATTTTTTAGAGTTAAGAAATGAGACACGAGAAAAACTACAAGAAAACACTTGAAAAATCAGTCACATACTTTTAATAAGGCACTGAGTAATGTAATGTAATACTAAGTTTGAAGATTTAATCAATTTAAAGCAGTCTTCACTCATTAGAGAGCAAATTAACAGAAAAATATGTTTCAAGTGATGAATTATAACATACTTTATTTTGGCAGCTATTTGACAGTCGACTTTTTAAAGATCTAAAGTTATCGCAGTATCCGCAATTCAATTCAGTCGTAGCCAAGATAATTTATATCAATGTTATCACCATTTTATTTTAAAACCTTGGGCAAAATGAACTATGTAAATTGTAAATTGGACTCCTCTTTTGCTTGACCTTTCATCTGACAGTTAGCAAAATACTCAAAACATGTACAAAGGGAGGTGGAGAGAGTGACAATTGTTAAAAATGTATTTGTGTAGCTGGTGTCAGGGTGGAGAGATTGTGTCCACATGTAGCGGGGTAGTTTCAAAAACAAATATCCCCCTCGTTTGTTTTTAAAAATACTTCCGTCCACACGCAGCAGGTAAATCCGCCGGTGAGTCTGGCTCGAGGCATGCCAAACCCATGATGGGCAGTAGTTTCCAGATGTAAAACCCGAGTCAGCCAACCAGAATGAGCCCCCCGTCATTCAGCTGTGACGTTTAAGAACTGAAAACTCTGTTTACCGGCGTCTACACGAAACCATGAAACCGGAGTTTTCAAAGCAGGCCGGCAAAGGGCAGGTGCACCTGCGCTTGCGCCTGGTTTACAAAATTAGAGCCCAAGACTGCACCTGAGTGAGAGCAAGTAGAGACTGAAAAGGAGAAAACCAAGCACCACTCCTTGGGGGACTTCTTGAGCCAGAGGTACAGTGAAGGAAGGGCAATTTCTAACATGTACAAACTGTTTTTTGTTTAAGAGGTGTGAATTAAGCCAGGAGAGGTCAATGCCAGTTATGTGAAAGCAGAAGATGGTATGGGTGACAGAGTGAAAAGCTGCAGAGAGGTCTGGAAGATAAGGGATGTTAAGGTGGCCAGAGTCTAGAGATACAAAGAATTATTGTTATTTTTTGAAGAGGACTGTTTTTGGTGCTGTGCTGAAAATGGAATCCAGATTGTAATGGTTCAGACAGATTATTTTAGGTAAGGTGGGCTTTGCAGAGCGGAAACAACAATTTTCGGATTTTTGACAAAAATAGAGACTGGGGATGGAGATGTGCGGAAACTGTACACAATGTCAGTAATCAGTGGTGAAATGATTGGAAAACAGGTCTTAATGAGAGAGGAGGGGATGAGATCGAGGATACAGGAGAAATCCTAACACTATGGATAAAATTGCTTCCAGGAACCCCCGTCCTCATCTGTATTCCCAAAGTAGAAAGAACGTGTTTCTGTCCGTGCAGACCAAATCAAAGTCCATCTTTGGCTCAGTGGTGCTTGTTACTTTTTGTCTAAAGCTGTCATGGCTTAAGATTTTTTGTAATTTCTGCCTTCCGGTGCTCCTGGTACAAACACTTAAAGGTAAATAAAAACATTTTTCTCACTCAGCTTGTGGGACAAGATCCATCAAAGTCCAGCAGCAGACTCATCCACGGTTCAACTGAGGCAATTCTGTGAGTAACTCTTTGACCAGCTATTAGTTGACCTTCATTTAACAGCAGCCATTTTGTGTCTGATAGCAACACAGTTCAGTCTCTGTGGGTCAGTTCACTGTGGATGCACAGCATTATTACAACAGTGAAATATTATGGTGAGCATAATTGCTGCTCTGACCAGAGTCTGTTATAACTTACCGAAACCTGTGTTTTATATGAGTAGAGGCTGCCTCAGTTTCCACTACTATGCAATCAGACAGAAGCAAACAGTCAAATAGCATTTTCAGTCTACATTACAAGAAAGCATATTTATATATAATTCAATCAAAAAACTTAACACTCACAGAGGGCAGAAAAAAATGAAAGACAAAAATCTCCAAGTAATTTGTATACACAGGTATACATTTTGAGGCACAACAGATGTATGTAATGGATGTAAAGGATGTTAAAGAAAATAATGTAGTTGAAACGATTAGGAAAATATTAAATTATTTTTGACTAATGTAGGGCTGTGACGCATAGAGAAGATCGAGTAGGAAAGGAAGTCGTGACTGGAAACTAACTAAAAACACCCAGTGACTTTCAAAATAAAGCAGACTGTGTCAAAATCAGTTCATATTTATCTTGATTACAATGATAAAAGGACATAGTGAGGAGAGACTCATCAATTGTGTGGAAAATGCGGGAAATCCTCGCTCTCGTGACTCCAGCTGGCTGTCAGTCATGGAATGAGTCGGAGTGAACACACAGCTGGTTTAAGTTGACAAACGCACTCAAGATGGAGTCGCACTGCAGATGCATCTGGTGTATTTTAGGCGTAAGGCTCCACACTCTGCAAACCCTGCTGTGGTTAGCTGGCCATTTGGAGGCTTGTCGAGGGCAGAGCTATGGGCAGACCTTTGTGTTTGAAACCCACAGCTCAAATGTGTCATGAACTGGTAAGGAGAGCCTTAGAAGATGACCTCATCATTTCTGCATGTCTCAAAAATGTCGTGCTGTTTTTAGAACAGACCATTTTGGTCAGTTTACAGACAGATTCAGGGATTTCCAGAACATATGAACATTCAGTGGTTTGAACATTTCTGCTAAGCAATGCATGTAGAACAATATCCGTCTGGCAGAGTAATGGCTGTAAAGTTTGGTATTTCAACTCTGTTTTCCTGTCAAAATCTTCAATGATGCATTTTGATTCAACTTGTCTATTTTTCTTTTTTATTTATCTTAGGGCATCTGACTTTGTTTGAAAGAACAGCTTGAGGGAGGTACAGAGAGTGTGGGGAGTAAAGAGCAGTGGAAGACATGCAGCAAAAGGTCATGGCTGGAAGTGGAACCAGTGACCTCTACACCAAGGACTATAGCCTCTGTATGAGGGGCGCCCACAGTAACTGCTGATCTAAACTGGCACCCCTTCATTCTGCTGTTTTGGTTTCCTGATTTAACTTTTGTAAAAGTGGAGCCAGTCCAAAAACAGTCAGTCAGGAAGGGAACTCTGGAGTGCTGGAGACTGCAGCTGGGTTTGAGTCGCTGGTATCCTCTGATTCAGAAAAGTCCTAAAATACTGTCGTCACCAAATCCCACTTGTGGTCTGTTGAGTCACGTTCTTCCACATGTCAGTAGCAGCTTTAATTTAACTCTTTTTAGAAAAGGCTTATTTTAGCATTTTTATACCAAGGGCCTACTGAAACAAATCACTCAAAGTTTCCTAGAAATCTTCCAGGTTAACAGCCAAATGTGAAATAATAAGTAGGAGGGAAATGAAATGATCCAAGCCCTGATAAGGAAGCATACTGTGTGCAATAAAGAATGTGTGGGAGAGTGAAAGAGGGATGGGAGACATGTTGGATCAGGAGGAGGTGGCATCTGCTAAAATAGTAGGGGGTCTGGACCACACAAGCATTTAGACACAAAGTCACCGATAGGTGAGGTAAAGTGAAAACCTCTCAAGCACGCAGGTGAACAATCACACTGGAACATCATGGCTGGTCTATTTTAAAGCAAATTGAGTCATAAAGAAAGAAAAAAAGATAAAACTGCATGTATTAAAACACAAATAAATAATAAATGCTTATATTTTCAAACCTGCAAAAACTGCCTCCCCCCTGGGGCTACTTTAACCTTCATCCACAACCTCTTGGGTCAAGCTGGCATTTTCGCAATAAAACCAGAAAGCATCATCATCACCGGAGATAGAGAGAGACAGCTTCTGGCTGTCAGGAACAAGCCCAGAGTGGGTTGGTGGAAGGAAAACATAATAAATGTGGACTGACAGTTTACATTACTGCAGCGTTCCCTATTATTAAAGCACAATCAAGCACCGCGGCATGTTTTTCCTCCACTGGCCGGAGTAGTCAAATTTAGTTCACATATATGTGGGTGCGATACATGTCTATGTAAGTGTTGGAATTTAAAAAATTATTGAATACATGCAGACACAAACTATCTGATGTGTTAACGACACTTCAATCTTTAGGGTGATTTGTTTGCATGCTTTAAAATTCTGTGTTTCATCTCACTACATTTCATTTGCATTCTTTCCACTGACATGATTCATCTTGGTGTTCTTGGATCCTTTCAAAGGGAGACTCAGTGTATGTGTGTGACATACTATCAATAGTTTAATTTTGAAGAAAACAGGAACCATTTGTCTGATGATTGGGTCTTTTTAGCATGCCACCCCTTATTTGTAGCCTTATGTGCCCTGTCTGTTAAATTTATGTTATCAAAACTAAAACATTATAGCCCCTACACAGTTTTATCTTTAAACTCCTTGTATAACCCTGATCTCATCAGTTGGTGAAATGATTGGCAAAATTGACTTGAATATAACTAGAGCCAGAGTGCATTCTTGTCAGAAGACTATATCTTAAAAAAAAGCTCCTGAAATAAGCACTGCTTTAGAGGCCATAAATAGGTCAGCCAGTCAATCAATTCAACTCAATCAGTTTATAATTGTTGCGTTTTTTCAACCTTAATCACAACACAATAAGTATCCCTTCCAGGAGCATTAGGTAGACTGTTGCCCTGTTCAAGTTGACGAGAGGGATCTGGCTTCAGACCTCTACTGTCAGGCCTCTGTCTCTGCAGACCTCCATAATTCAGAATTTGTGATGGTGATTGCACCCGGAGACACTGGTTAAGTCTTTTTGGCCAACTATCTCGCATTAGTTAGGCAGACCGGCAGAAGTCTGTCCTCAGCTGTCAGCACACATCAACAATGCCCAATGGCACGTTTCTGGTCCACGGTCCCCGCTGATGTCCAGAGTGTGGCAACAACGCCCTGGAGAAAACCCACACACTCTGTCTCCAAAATTCACACCAATTTTATCGTGTGGTTGCTGATGAACAGTCCAACCATCAAGAAACCACAAACACTGGACGCTGGCACCTCTTTCTCAAGTGTCTGCAAGTTGCTCCTCCTCACTTCTTATTTTTGTTAATTAACTCCTTGTTGACTGAGACCCTCCAAGAGTGTACTGCCTTGACGTCATTCTTTCTCAATCATAAGGATGATAATTTATTTTCATTTATTTTAAGTCTACAACAAATTATAAAATTACTGAAAGGAACATCACTAACTGTAAATTATTTATGTATGTCAACTTGTTGTCTAATTCCTTCTTAACATGAACTATTCAGCCACGACAAGAGGCTATTACTCAAGCACCCTACCAGCTGAATGAAACAATCACACCTTAATTTAAGTAATAGTTATCAGGTTATTACATAATATTTTGACCTATAATTGATGTGAGTGAAAGTATTTGAAATAAATTCAAACAGGCGTCTGCTTATACCAGTCAGGTACAAATATCGGCCATTAAAGCCAGGCTGATCTGACAAACACAATGCTCAATGCTCCTCACCTCTTTGTAGATACTGTCTGAGCTGCAGTGAAGCCAAGTAACAATATAACGCTTAATGTGATGCTTTTCAAGGTTTCAGTTGTGTTTCTGATGAGCATTCACGTTAAAAGTCAATGATAAAAAGAAACATCAATAAATAATGATTAACGGTGGTGTGACCAGCTCTAACAAACTTAAAGTACAGCCTGGTGTCTTTCATTATGGAGAGGAACCAACGCCTCAAATTTATTTGGGCTTCAACCTCAAATATGCAGAGGGATCTGACAGATTTCAGAATATATTACTCATGTTAGAGGAAATTAATGATCACACTCCTGATAAGGTAACTACAGTCTGTGATGGAGCAAATTTTCTAAGTTTCCCTTTCACCCCTGCATGTGTGGAAGCTGGTTTGTGTGCTTGCCACAGACTTCATTTGCATGGTATTAATGCCTGCAGAAATATGGATGGGCCCATGCATGGGGTTGTGTGTCTGTGAACGGTTGTGTTTGTGAATGTGTCATAGCCTCTCCCACTCATTATAACCGGACATATCCACGTGTGGCATTTACCTCTGACCTCTGCTCTGCGGCAGGCACAATTACTGAAAGGCCAGACTCTTCAGTGAGTGTCCATCACATTCACTCTCTCCTCTGCTCTCTCCTTTCTTACCACTTATTTTTCTCCACTTCAGCCTCACCAGTGGCGCTGATGTGAGGGGGAAAAAGAAAAATCAATTTGACATGTGGTTTAAAAAGGTGAGGCTTTGTCTTTTCATGACTGAACTCTTCTTTGAGAAGTTTTTCTTTTCTTCTCAATGGATTTTTCTTTTTTGTCTTTCTACAGCTGCTCTCGGTATATATGTTGTTGTGTTTTAAAACGGATGAATCTTGTCTTTTTTTTTTTTTACTTTAAAAGAAGCTGTGAAGATGTACTGTCTGTGGTTAAGCAAAAGAAGAAGGGAATTGAAAAGAAAGATAAATACAGGGTAGGAAGAGAAGTCTGATTGGGGGCAGTCACAGGCCGGCTTCATGTCCCTCTGTGCTTTCTTCTCTTCATCCTCTCCTCCTTTAACCCCCCTCACTGCCTCCTTCAGCAGGTAACAGAAGCTCCCATGCCAGAGAGGAGAGGATGAAGAGATTAAGAGAAAATTACACTGAGTCCTCTCTGACAAGACAAGAGAAGTGGCGAGTCTGAAACTTCAAACAACTTTTGAAAAGACAGGGTCAGGTGACAGGGAAGTGCAGGACAGGAGAAGGAAAGACAGACAAAGCGGAGAGAAGGCAGAAAAATCCATCTTGGATTCGAGGTCATGAAAGATGAAGGGATGGAAACTGAGAAAGAAGTGAATTAGAGACAAAGCAGAATCTCTGCGTGGATCCCGGATAAAGCAAGGATTGTTGTGGTGGCAAAAAATGTTACATCAGATACTGAGGCATTAGACTAACACCACAGCATGATGAAATATTGAAACTTCTATGGCAAATGATGATTTAAGAAAAAAACCTTGATGAAAACCTGCTATCATCAACTTTATAACATTTATTTTTGATGCTCATTTGATTGGATGAGTAACCTTGAAATGGAGACTTTTTTTCTGCAATCTAAATGTGCCTTGCTCAGCTCAATAAAAAAATATGTTGCATTTCATTTGGAAGTAACAAGTCTGAATATGTTCTCTAGTTTAGATTTGGTAATTGCTAATGAAAAAGAAACAGCTTGTCTTCAAAATGTGGGGAAAAAGTAGCTTGATAGATATAGAGAAAAAATAAAGCTGATTGGGATTTTAAATGTTTTTCTGCATGATCAAATTTTCAAACTTGGTAAAAGAAAATTAAAGGAGGAAAATTCTGAATCATGGAAAACTGGCTTGAGCTTTTTCTTTATAATCTTTCTGCCAACTCTTGGCCTTCGTGTGCTCTTTGTATGATGTAATATATCAATTATCAATTAAGTGATTAAAAAAGCAAAATTAACCTCTTCATTACTATCACAGACACTGATGAATTGTATAACCAGTTTGTGTTGCACCATATCAAGCCTAATTATATTTCTGCATTAAATCTGTGGCGTAGCCAGTGGGTGCTAGCACGCTAGTGCGCTAGGACACTTCCCCTTCCCAGTGAAAGGAGTGCTGGAAATGTGGAAAACAAGTATTGGAGCTACTCCTCTCTGCTTTTTTATTCCCGAAGGATGATTCAGAATTTGTCCTTTGGGTACATTAAAGTAGTTTTGGTGGTTGAAGTTTGATCACACTGACAATGATGAATGCTGACACTAGAAACAATTCTGTAAAATGCCTTATCAAAAAGATTTTTTGAGAGGAGAAATTTAAGCCAAAAATTACAAATAAAAGAAACTGGGACAATTCAACTGGACATTAAAATCAGCCTAAAGTGAGCGGAAAAGGTAAAAACCAGAAAGACAGAAAGGCAAAATTCTTTTATAAAAAATGTAACACAGACACATGTTTCCTTTACTAATATCTTTGTATATAGGTTATGCAAGTTTTTTGCAGGAAGAGCAGTGAGCAGGCAGACTAAAGCAGTTTAAGTACATCTGTTTTTTTTGCTAAATGGGTGTGTCGATGTAATCAGCTCGACTGTTAGCCAATAGTGCTGAGATTAGCTGATGTTCTTTGGATCAAGTCTCACTACACTAAGGCTGTGCTTATTTTTGTGCTTGGTGGGCCAAACTCCTGAATGGACAGGCCTCTGGGGCTTGCCTTTAACCCCAGGTGTGCATCTGAAACCAAACCTCTCTTCAGGCAAAGATGGAATGTGAATTGTAAGGAACTGCAAGTAAAACGGTGTCTCAAAGGGTAGAAAAAAGAAAAAGGAAATTCTAATTTACTATTCTTCCAAATCAACTTTTAATGAGACTTCAACGATAAAAGGAAACATGAGTTTTGAAAAAGCAACTGCATATCCATATTGTTCCAGAGTTGACTTGCACTTTATGCACGGCTGCTCCTCTAAAATCTCTGAGGAGATTTGGGTGAACAGAAACAAGCGTGGATGACTGAGTGGCACAGTGTATGGGGAAAGTGAGGTGTGTATGCGCCTGAGTGGGGACGTGTGGTACTGAGTGAGTGAGACGGCGTAATGTAATTTGCTTTTGTTTAACCCTGAGCTGTAGGGTCTCTTGTTTTAATAGAGTTGTAGATTAGTTTTGCAATCCCACGTAATTGGGTAAGTGATAAGCATACTGTGGTATCCCCTTCGTGTCATTACCTTCCACATTTACTTTTTTTTTTTTTTTTTTACACACACACATAGGAAACGGAAGAAAGAGAGAAGGAAGGAGACTGAAACATAGACAAATGTGGACTTAAAAGTACTCTCATGCACAAATCTGCTCATAAGTATCACATGTAGTCTGAGAGATGATAAAATCTGTAATCTAAATACAATCCAAAGCATATTAAGGGTGAAAAGTGTCAGCAAGTCTTTTGAGACTGCAGATCATGCTTCATTTCCCCAGGATTAAAGCCCACTGTGGTTTCATGCTCATTAGTTTTCTTTTCATCTCTCTGTATGTCCTTCTGCTCCATTCTTCCATCAGTAAACAGCTTGGCCTAGTGATTCAACATCAACAAATTTAGCATCTACATCTGCCCCTTTTATCTCAACTATACAAAATAAAGGGATTAAATCTGTGATTTAGATGCAATTGATAGAGATGTAATAAGATTGTGGTGGTCATTAACCGCATGCTTGTGTTGCAAATTTAACATACCAGATGCACTAAAACTAGATTTCAGCAAGCACACAATACACGTGATGTAATGTTTTAATTATCCTTTTTTTGGCAATACCTTGCATACACAAGGTATTATGCTGGATGTGTGCAAAATCTGAGTCATAACATGGCTTTGGTTATTGCAGGTAGAGCCCACAACCACCATCTGGCAGAACTCAGGGTCAAAACACACCTCCGCTTAGGTAAGCTGCCAAACTGATACCTAGTGAGAGGTGCGTGCGTGCGTGTGTGTGTGTGTGTGTGTGTGTGTGTGTGTGTGTGTGTGTGTGTGTGTGTGTGTGTGTGTGTGTGTGTGTGTGTGTGTGTGTGTGTGTGTGTGTGTGTGTGTGTGTGTGTGTGAAGAGACAGAGAGTTATGTGTGTTTTCCTGTGTACAGCAAATGCAGGTACAGTGTGTTGGAGAAACTGACTGAATGTTTCTGTTCTGTTCATCCATTAAAAAACATTTCAACATTAAACAACACCAGTCATACCTGATAAATTATATATCATACTAGGGATATAACATAGTGTATCAATATTGTTATTTTATGTATTTATAAATATCATTAAGCCTGGGGTTGTTCACTGTGCCCCTAAGTTGCCGTAAACCTAAGTTGCTTGGTCATGCATTTCTCTTATTGTGGGACGTCTTGAAGTCTTCCCTGTCAGATAAGGAGGAGTATATAGGGGGCTGGAAATGTGTCATCAAAAGCATTCTGCAAAAGCCACAACATGGTGGCTGATAAAAGAACAAACACTTGTGCTAGGGCAACCACATAAGTGATACATGCAACTGGATGGATGTGTAGAGGTCTTTGCTGCTGCTGTCTTACTTAAAGATGCTATGAGAAGGATCTATTTTGATTGCACTCCCTCGCCACCTTGTGGCCTGGAGTCTCTGCACACAGTCATAAATCACTTTTAGCAAGGTGTGTGTTTAAATTTGGAATTGAATGGAGATCTGTTTGACACAAATTTTCTTTTTTCAAGAAAACTATTTTACCGCATACAATGCGCCAAGGGAAGGTAGTACAGTAGCGCTATGGTTGGAAACAGGATATCAAGCAGCAGCCAGCTCTGTTAGCCCGGTGCTCCTACGTGTCTTTGTGCTAACGTGAAAACAAGTAAACACTGTTAGTTTGTATGTAGTTTAGTAGCTTTTATATTGATTGATTGAAGATTGCTTTCAAAGTCCTCACCCCTCACAGAGGGGATATTGTGGCATTTTCAAGGTTGTCCATGATAAAACCCCTTAAAAGAAAACTACCTTTTTTTTGTTCTCCAACTGGTGCTGAAACTTAGAACTGAAAAGAAAACTGTTATTTTAGCTTCTGTCTGAAATGTGTTTTAGCTGCTGTCTCTTTAAGGCCCCTGTGAAGAGATCAGCACAAAAAGACCCAAATGCACAACTGAAGTTGAAGAAAAACAAAGTATTTTTCAATGCGTCAACAGCTAAAAAAAACAATAAACAAAAAAGCACACCAACACTGAAGCAACTAGAGTAAAAGGAAAACTAAAAATCACAGCAAGGCTGGGGAAAAAAAAAAAAAAAAACTCTAGACTAACAACAAAAGTTCTCAATCCACTAAAGTCTTTTTCAAACAAAGAGAAAAAAATGATACAAACTTGAAGAAACTAGAAAAAAGGAACATGAAAATTACCGGCACATGAGATAGGATGATCTGGCACAAGACAAAGGGAGTAATAAACATTAAAACAAAGGTAGAAACAGGTGGAAACATTGAAGGGTAGGGCTCACAATCACAAAGGGCAGGAAAAATGAGGGCAGGATGTGAATTTGCCTGAAAAGTGAGGAGTGAAATGGATAACTGTGGAGGAGAAGGAGACACAAAAGCAAGATAAAACTTAAAGGTTAGAGTCAAAAGAATGAGCTGTGGAAATACAGAGGGGGAGGTGTAAGATAAAACAGAGGGAAGAGAAATGAGCAAAAGACTAATTACCAGTAGTTTCATGATTCCTCCTTTTCATGGTGTTCTGTGAGGCAGTTACTATGGCAATCTCATGTGAGGACAGGCAACACAAGCAGGATGACCTCTAATGCCCCTACAGTGTATGCGGTAAAGCTTATGAGTCCTCAGAGACGGAGTTCGGAGTTGTGTCCAGCCCACACTTTAATAGCACATCAGCTCAAACACAACTCAAAATGTGTGAGAAAAATACCAGTTTTTGGAAATTGTTTCATTGACCTCTTCTTTTACCTCGTGCCACAGAGTATGGACTGAGAGCTTGGACTGAGAGAAAAAAAAAAGTTGAACGAGAAACCAACGAAACCAAAATACAGTGCACAGCATGGTATAATTTCCAAATTGAGCATGAACACACCTGCAGAGGTATGTCTGTGAAGATGCCAGCTTTTTTTTGTTTGTGTATTTCACTGATGTCTCCAACCAAATGGGACATGAGGGGGGCTGTCAAAAACTCAACAGGAGGCCTTTCTTCCTGATGTGACACAAAGCCTGCCTGCATCAAGTACAATAGCAGTATAATGGTGAGGTTACAGATGCATGAAAACAATCCCACACCCACACAGAGAGACCCACTCCTTGCCTGTCTGTCTGTCTGAGTCAGTGCAGCTACACTCTAAACTTCAGTTTGTCTGTAAATAAGTTCTCTGAAAACTTTGGCCCGTGTGCTTTGTCTTTGTGAGAATAAATCAGCACAGGACACACCTGAAAAACACAAGAAACGCATTTTATATTTTCTCAAGACATGCACAACAAATCTAAAGGGTAAACACAGTTTGACCTTGATACAAATAAAATAAGTTCAAGCTGATTTTAAAAAGCTGACTTATGCTTTTCAATGCTTGTTGACTACATAGTGAAGTTAAAGCGTGAGTGGAAACTGCAAACTTGTCAGTCTTACTTTTACATTGCTGTGCCAGACTCCAGCTTCATTATGCCATTCTGCTAGTTAGGAAAAAAAGGATTCAGAAACAGAACGATACCCAAACTTTTTTCTCAGTGGTTTTCTACACTGGCTGGGAGGTGTCAGTCGATTTGCAAAAGCAACAACACAAATGTAAACACCACAACACCAATGCAAAAGCCACAACACAAAGGAAGTACAGCCACAACAGAAGTTAAGACGACAGTTATCCTATACAAAATAAAGAAAGAAATATAAGTACTATGAAAGATATCACGAGATAAGCCTTTCCTCACATAAAAATGTAAACAAGGTTCATGTCAGTCACTATGATAAAGCCGGTGTTGAAATTACAATGTGTTGCACTTTTGGTTGATACTCTTCTTCGACAGTGTTGCCACTGTGCTGCCTCCTGTAGCCATGTTTTTGTCTTCCCCTGAGTTGCCACATGCACAAAAAAAATATTGATCATTTAGATGAAAGCATGTTTTGCTGCATAGAGGCAACATCTGGTACTGAAACATGAGGCGTACTCAGAAAAGCTAAAAAACTGCCATCCATCAAGTGTCCACCTGAGGCTAGTACTTTTATCAGCTCTCTGTCAGCTATACCAAATGTGCTTGTCTGTGTGTGCAACACACACGTTTGTGTGTCTGTGAACGCATAGGGGTGGACGATGAACAAGTGACATCACACCAAATAACACATTACTGTTGAGTCTGTTTAAAAAAAAAGAAAAAAAAAAACAGCATTACTTACATCATTGACAAGCGGTCAGTCTTTAGCTTTAGCTTAACTCAACTCCAAACATGCATCATGTTATGCAGCCCTCTGGTTTCAAAATATGAGTATATTAATTTGCGACAGTAGTTATGTTATTTTAAGACACTTTTGCTGTAGGTGTTTCTCGTGCTGCATATTATGTTTATTTATGTATATGTTTGAGTATATGGTTGCCTTCACATCTTTTTAACTGTGCTTCTTACAGTGATTTTCATGGCTGTCACTGAACTTTGAAAAGCCACTGTGTCTTAATCTCTGTCTCTTGCTCTTGGCTCAGTCTCTGCCTCTCAGAAAGTTTTCACACACCTTTTATTCAATTTTTTACTTTTTTATTTTGCCGAAGTTGCCTTAAGCAGCTCTGGAAACTTTGGGGAAACAGCAACTGAAGTTTTAAAAAATAATACTGAGGTCATCAAACTCTAACCTTGCTTATTACTCCAACCCCGTTCTGCAAATTTCAATTTTACTCCTACTTCTCTATACGTCATACTTCCTTCAGCTGTCACTTTTAATTCTGTCTTTGATTGTCCTTTGTCTTTTCATGTTCTTTTATTGTTTGGGTTAAACAGGAAATGTTACGCTCCATGTTCCCAGAATTCCTTTCACGGCCTCAGCAGTGTGCCGTATCCTGACTTCAGTGTTAAATCCAGCTGAAAAGGAACGTAATCATATCAGTGCAGAGCAGCAAAGTGGGTTATTTGACAGTAGAAAGAGAGACTGAAAGGGACAAGAGCCAGCCTCATTGCTGCTACAGGGGAAAGCTAATTCGGTTCTTTCAAAGGGCAGGCGAGAAACGGCAAAGGAGAAGAAAAGACAGTCGGTGAACAGATCTGTTCAGTTCCATCTTACAGCCTACACCGGACACGTGTGAGAGGGATTAACAAGGATAAGAAAAGGTTTTAATGGTGGAAATATATGAGAATCTCAGCGTGTAGCTGAGTATGTCGCAGAAAAAGACAAACAGAAAGAGCAGGGACATAGAGCCAGACGGAGAGACGGACAGCATGCAGCACCGTCTTCTCTGGTCCTCTCATTAAAAAGCCAGAGAAGGAAGACTGAGACTCATTCTTCAGTTTGCCACAGTCTCAACAGAATGGCCTTGAGTGTGTGACCGTGCCTCTCAACCCTGATCCTGCAGTGAATAGACTGAATTTACAACAGCAGACATAATTAATACCCAGTTGAACAGACATGGAAAAAAGGCTCATGGAAGGAAAAAAGGGAAAAAAGTATGTAAATTGGTTGGAAGTGAAAAAGAGAGGGTTCATTTAGCACGGTCTGCTGAGTTAAAGTACCGTAAGCCACTGCTTTAGACTGACATCGTTGCAAAAACAAACTATTGTCTTTCTTTCTTATAAGTAAAGCAGAATGTGTCATCATGAGGAAATTTTCAGCTAACCTAAGTGTAGACTTTATCACCAGATGACAAAAACAATGTTTTTACGTCCAACAACTTTTTCTTGCTCATTTGTGAAGTGTAATTCATTAGATGTTCAGTGAATAATTTTCTTTTTAAGTTTGTCTCCCTTTCTGTGAGTTTTTGTAATTGTGTGCATGAACTTGTGCTTTTGCCATACATGTCTCACAGGGTTTCCATTACTGTTTCTTTTTATCAATTTATGTGCTATTCTTAGCAACAAAATTTCTAGTTTATTGGTAATGGGATTGTTGTTTTTTATTTTATACTTTTATTTGATTTGCTAAATATTGAGATTAAAAATTATGTTTTAAAAATGCGCATGTCTTTGTATGTATGAGAAAGTGAGTTTCTCTATGTTTTTTGATTGATTTTAATTTTAATTTATGCAAGTCATTTTTAGTATGTGATGTGGGATTGGTGGCATTACATCCAGCAACCCATCCATACATCCACCAATCTATCACAGTGCACAATCATTCATGCACACACTCACACCAAAGTAAAGCATAATGCAATTTCTTAAAGTATTTCACACCTACTCATACATTTGTGTTTTGGACAGACTTCCTTAAAATTTTCCTAAGTAAAAAATAATGTTGACCCCTCCTATAGGGGTTGATAGCTTAGCTTCTCAACAAAGGGGCTCAGCTGTCATTGTGTTCAAGGGGCAACAATCTGTTGAAAAAATAAATAGATAAATAAATAAATAAAATTAAAAAAGTAAATAAATAAACTAATAAATAAATAAAAATAAACAGAAGCCTTTGTGTAAGTGTAAGAGGTTACAGTTCAATGAGTTTCCACCTGAGGCAGGCTGAAAAAAGCCTAGAAACCACTAACGCACCAAGCCCAAAAAAACTATTTACAGCCTGGTTTAAAAAGACGCTTATTCTCAATCAGCACACACTGTATGAAATACTTTCAAACCAAGCAGTTTGGTAAATATTAAAACCACAAGAATAACCAATTTAGTTCAGCTTACGTAACTGACAGGTCTAGTGCCCTACAGCTGTGAATAGGCACCAAGCTTGCCTTTAGAGTCAGTATTCCCAATATGGCCCCCCTGAAAATTGACTTCATTGCTCCGATCAGGAAGAAATGGGTTACATTGCAGAGACTACGTCCATACACCTACATGGTTTTGCTCCAAACTTGAAGCCCTGCTTCAATGGGACAGGTTTCTGAAGTTAAGTTGATTGAATGTAAAACCAATGAGATACTATATTCCATGAATCAAACACTGTTTGGTAAACTCATTGTATTATTATAAAGGCATTACAATGTGAAACTACCCAGAGTCATGTTACAAAGCTTAAGCCAACATGTTCAAGTTCTGACCATCACAAAATTATTTTTCATATATTGCAACCCAGTGTGTTTTTTTTTTTTTTAAGAATTGATGTACTACACTGTGTGTGAAGGTGCAGGTAATAAGATTTTGACAGTTTTTAATAAAATGGTAGATACAGACAGTGTCGTGACATCAATTTTTTTCAGTGACTCCACATAACTCTTTTGAATTAGGCCTGATATCATCTGACAGGTTGTTGAATGAGGCCCCATGTGCTATATGAAGTTTAAGACATGCATGTATTAAAAACATATCTATACCGGTGGTTATATTTGATACACTTTAGATATCATGAAAGGGTATAACTATTTTTCTGCTGCTTTATTAAATTCACAGATAAGACTCTGGTCAGGTTGAGAATGGTACAGCATCTTCCAAATAGAGTTAATGGATAACTTACACCAAAAGCAATAAGTTGTGCTGCACTTTTCAGATAGGCACATTAAGACCCTCACCAATTGCACACAGGCCTGAAGCCATGAAGTCTTTTTTAGGACTTAATAAAATTGAAAAGGTTAAGTGAAACTGTTATGTTGACTCAGCAGCTTTTAATATTGTACGTTGTAGGAAGGTACTCCTTGAGCCTTTGGGACAAGCAGCTTCTCCACTGCTATATTTTGAGACTGAATATTAGTCATACAGATTATTTTCTCAAGTATCACGATTCAAATGTGAACGCGACTCCAGGTATTTATTATGAACTGTCCGTCTCAAACAAAGCAGCAGCTTTTTGTAAATGATGGACATGATTTAGGAGGCACGACAATGTATGATGTGCAGCAACAAAGACCCAATTGAGAGTTTAGTGGCACACAAACTGAATTCCAGCTAGCACAAATTGTGCTTCATCGTGTTTTATTTGCCAAGACGGACATTTACCAAGCAGGTTTCCAGTGCTTGAGTTTGTGAAATGTGTCTTGTGCATGTCTCAGAAGCCGAGCAGTTCATAAGCAAGAAGTGCTTTTGTTTTGATTCTGTGGTTTACTGATCATGTGTTTTAAAGCATTAGTCTCGCTAACTGGCATCAAAGTGGTATTCAGCACAAAGCTATTATCAAAATGTTGATGGCAGTCCTTCCCCTCCATCATCTTTTCTCCTTTTTTAACAACAAATAGCTCTTTGCATGCTGGCAGCTCTGTCCCACAAAGTTTCCTGGATTGATGTCATATAGCACACTGTTAACCTAGATGCTATCATGCAAACAATACCTTCTATGAATAGACACGCTCCCCATGCCTTCATCACTGCTGCAGATTTAACACCTGCCTCTCCCACACTTCAAATCAGGGATGCAATTATCTGTTACAATGGTCAGTCAGCAATGATGAATCCATCACCACTATGGTATGTGATTTTCCATTTCCACCTTTTTACCTTACTCAGGCAACACCTTTAAATATGTTCCAAAGCCTTCTTTTTGGTCGATGCTACTTTAATTTGCTGGCAGCATGTTGCTATGTTACTTGTCCTCTCGTTAGAGAGCACACATTTTTTCAGAATATTAAATAATTGGGCTTGAATCCATGCCAAAAGAGGTTTGCTGCAAGATTCTGGTCTTTGCTGCTGTATCCCTACAAATAATGATGCATCAACAGCTATCCAAAAAAAGACCAGATTCCAGCCCCACACTAGTTGGAGGTTGGTATGTGATATGAGAAGGGGAGAGAGTAACTTGTGAAGAACAGAAGTAACATGAAGTTTTCGAGATATAACAGTGTTAAATAATTGTCAGCTTACAGAATAAATCAGAAACAAAAGGGGGAACTAATACGCTTTTCTCAAAGGAGTCAACAGCGGGATGGGTATTTCAGTGGTAATTACTTTACACATCTCTGCAGCAGATTCAGGCTCACAGAACAGAGTCCATTACCGCACAGAATCTTCCTCAAGCCTGGGATGGAAGTTAATGACCTGCTGCTGGAAAAAGAGAGGATGATTCATTTTAGACTTGAGAAAAGACTGAGAGTGAAGGATGGGGATGATTAGGAAGGACGGATTGAGAAATACAAACAGAAATGGTGAAGAGAGATTGAACAGTGAAACTGAAAGAGGAGATGAAGAGTGAAGAAC
This sequence comes from Halichoeres trimaculatus, assembly GCF_033239565.1. Classification (NCBI taxonomy): domain Eukaryota; kingdom Metazoa; phylum Chordata; class Actinopteri; order Labriformes; family Labridae; genus Halichoeres; species Halichoeres trimaculatus. The sequence goes on from NW_027437188.1 coordinate 21,699,529, forward strand.
AGATGAATTGTTGAGAAGTGACAGGATGAGACAGGGAGACAAGAGGAGAGGGTGATTATTTATAGCGGTAGTGATGGGAACGAAACAAAGGTTTTGCAGAGGTGGGTAAAAAGAGGTAGAGTGGTATGTCTGCTGGATGACAGGAACAACCACTTGGTGGAGAAAGAGCAGATGAAAAGCAACAGAGGAGATCAAAAAGCTGAGTGTGCAGGTCAAGGTCTGTGCTAATCATTAGAGCTGAGTCTCTGTCTTGCACACACAAATCAGCATCCACAGCGAGGTCTGTATCAAGCTAAAAACAGGCCTTGTTAACAGGAGAAGAGCAAAGAAACAATACTGTCATATAAGAGAGGTCAGCGCCATTCTTTCCTCTAAAACAGCACTATTTCTCCCTCGAGAAAGTCAGTATGATTTCTATAACTTCTGACTGTTTTCTTCATGTTCCACTGCTGATAAGGCAAACACAAATGAGCTCTGTGATCAGGTTTGGTCCATGCATTCGCAGTGTGGGCAGTTTTTTATTGTTTGTGGATTTGAAACGAACCAGAAATAGCAAATGCCTACAGAATCCATTGTTCTTTCTTCCCTGAAGACTTGTTAAAATGTGGGGAAATGTGGGACATGACTTTATTGAAATGTTTATTAGCTTGTGGACTTTGTTTTCATATTTTGAACAGCATTCTATAGAAACTTTAATGAGTATTTCACATCTCTGTGTGCAGGAAAAAAAAACACATTTAGTTATCTTTACCTCTTTATAATGCAAAATGCTGAATATGCATTTGCTGCAAAACAGCAGCCTAGTTTCCTGCAAGATAAATCAATACAAGCTTTAAGGTTTTTTTTCCTTCTTTCTGTTTTTTTTTTTTTTCTTCTCTTTTTTTTTCTTGTATAATGCACAAGTCAATACTGTATGCTTTTTAGTTTTTGTATCTTGCAGCAGGAAGACAAAGTACAACCATTTGTCCTTCATAGATACCTGAATTTGTAGAAATGAAAATACTCATAAATGTTAGTCAGATCAAAGCCGCCCCTTTCCAACCATCCTGTCAGAGAATAAATGGTGGCCTTTGAGGAAAATAAGCTCCTGTGATTGGTTCCAAGATATATATGATCATTTATTTTCCAGGATTTCACCATCAAAAATGTCTATCAGTAATGTATTTTGTGCAACAACAATTCTATTTTTCTCTATCTTCTAACCTACTTACTATACACAAAGTGTTAACAAAAATGTATTTTTTGTACTTAGATGCATAAACATTTACTTAAATATAGAATATTATTCCTGGGTCTGTTCTTTTATTTTCTAAACACTGGACCTTTGATTTCTACATGGTGCATTAAATTACATTGTGCCAGTTCTGGTCATCAGAATTGTGTTGGAAAGTAGCTGTTCATGCTGTGCAATAAAAGTCGACTTGAGTCCACATTGCCCAGGCCTCCATCTGCAGGTCACAGGGGAAATTTGCCTTTATTTCTACCCTGTTATTCTCTCTGCCCAGTAATGCTGACCTGTTAGACCGATAGGTCAAAAGACATCAACAGCCCGGAGATAGTTCACCATCTACTATAACATAAAATGCTTCAGGGACACAAAGACAAAATGGGTTAAGACAAGTGAGTACTTCATAAGGCCAAAGACAAGGCATGAGGTCAACAGGTTGTGTAACGAGTTTGTAAAACGCAGTTATAGAAGTTCAAATAACATATGGGAGGAAAAATGATGGTTATTCAACTGATGTAACACTAAAAAATCATCTGAAAAACAGGAAAATAGTTCAGTTTTAAATTGAAAAAAGTACTGTTCTTTTTTTTTCTGTCAAATCAAAAAAGCATGTACCGCTTGTTGCACTTTTTTTTTTTTTGCTTCCATAAGAAATAAAATTGACCTGCATAAACTCTTTTACAAGTTGTATTTGAGTCACTTTTGTTATGAGATGTAAAAATTAATAACTGATTTAATTAGTCTACTTATTTATTTTTTAATTGAAAAATCACAATATCTTTGACAGAATTTTTACCACCCTGTCTGTCAAAATAAAGGACAAGTTAAACATCAAGCGTAACGTCTCCGCTCTATCATGGCATGAGTTTGACAGAAACAGGGTGCTGTCTCTCCCACCTGTTTTGCCTCTCAGGTTTTATGAATGCCAAATGCAACTGTGCAGTATTGAATTACTTATAATCTGGAAATATTTATCGGTTTTGTTGGCAGGGTACCACATTGACTGAAATTGGACCTTGAGGTCACATACTTAACAGTATGCTAATGCAACACTTTAATCAATATAGATTGTTTTACATTTGACCCTCTTCACATTGAAGCTATCACTCTTCATTAATAAAAGTCTTCAATTATGACCAGTGGAAGCTACAAAATGATCCTCATTGTCCTTTAGGATGTACTGTATTTCATATCTACACGGACCTTAGTGTGTCTGCGTTTTTAAGACTGGAATTGTCAGTCCTAACACATGTATAGGAGTCTGTGTGCATGTGTGAACACGTGTGCTGTTTAAAATTTTTATTTCATGAGCTTCATCAGACGGTAAGAGGTCACAACAAAGGTCACTGAGGTTCAAGCTTATAGTCTCGTTAAATGTTTTATGAGTGCCTGAGCAGTCATGCATATTCTCCTGCAAGTCCCTTCAATAAGACAGAGCGAGGCAATCTATTCAACTGCAGACAATAAGAGCATGTTGGATATTTCTTCATTAACTGGAAGCACCCAGAAGATTTTGTGTTGACATTTTTTGTTCCTCAGTTTCATCATTTCTTGTGTGCCATTTCATGCATTCTTGCTTTTTTACTTTGTAGGAAGCAGTAGTTTTTGGTAGGGATGCATGAGATAATGGGCACATTATCAGTATCAACTGTGATTGGCTTAGAAATAGAAAATCGGATATTGGCCAAAATTAAATTGTGCTGATAAAATGAACTAATAAAGTAATGCGCTAAGCTGTAATTTTTGCACTTTTTGTTATTTTGTTTGCACAGTTCAGATTGAGTAGTCCCATATTTGGATCCTATTTTAGGTTAAACTTGAATTCAAGCAGCAGCAGTCTGTAAGGTACATGTAGAAGAGTAGAAGAGCATCATCCAGCCTTCAAGTTTGAGTTGTCTTTTTAAAATCTTTTTTTTTCAAAGCAATTGTAATTATTTAATATACAGTTTGATGCATATATTTTTCATATTTTGCACAAGAAATTAATATTATATGACGAATGTGATAGGAGTATGCACCATAATACAATATGCTACTTCCAATACAGAAGAGAGTTGATAGTCTTTGCAATTATGTGTGCAGAAAAAATATTGGTATCAGAGGCTAAATGAGCTGTTAAATATCGGCAATTGGATATCAGCATAAAAAATCCAATATCCTGCTTCCCTAGTTTTGACACTGGGTTATCACTGACAGTTATTCCATCTTAATGGACTACGTATTCATCAGTGTTACTTTTATGCCAACAGCTGACTTATGACACTTTTTTCACATCTCAAACCTTACTTGATGACCCAGCTGTAAATATTTCCACACTGTGTGCACTTTACACCACACATCACTAGCTGTGAGGATGGGCCTTATGACTGATGCATGGCCACCAGATGTTGCCCTCTCTCGGCAGGCAGAGGAACACTATGGTGCACACCAAGAGGAGATGACAGACCGTGGTGCTGTTTCCTGACTCTAAAGACATCTGGTCGTATTACAAAGTGGGCAATGTTTCCTATGAAGGGCTTCTCTTCGATTCACCAGAAGGCAAATAAAGAATGATAAGAATAATAAAGAACAAAAACAAAAATGATATAAAATCATCATAAGTGTGAGCACCAATTTCTCAGATGGACCTACACACACATATCAAAACCGCAGTAGCTTTTTTTCTCTTTGTGTAAGCTAAGACACAATTACCAGAGCTTAGTTGATAAATTTTGAGTCAGACACATTGGCTCAAATATTAAAAAGGGTGAGATGAAGTTGATGAAATGGAGGAAATGAAGTGAAATACTTAAAGTGTAACAGAGGACAGACTCTGACAGCTAAAGGTAGATGTAGTCTTTTTCACTGTAGGACCCAAATGAGAAATTTCATCTCCTGCCCTGGGTCCCAGGCTCATTAAAACATATCACTACTCTTGTCATGTGGGGACCCAGAAGGAACACGTCTCTGACCCATTCTGGTTTCCCGGCCATTAAAAAATATTAAGCTGGAAGAAAAGTGGGGGATAAAGATAAGGGGACAGAGGACACGGAGGAGGTAGGGGAGTGTAGAAGGAGACATGGAGAGAAAAGAGGCTGCAGTTTAGTGCCTTGCTTCCTCTCAGTCTCGGCCTTTCTTCTCCTCGTTTTCTGCCATGGGGGTAATGTGGCATGAAATATGTACTTAAGCCAAGCTCAGGTGCAGCCATAAAGAGAGCAAGAGACTGTCTGGGCTTGTTGTATGTGTGTGAGACTGTGCGTACATAAAGTTCTCTTTTTGTCCATGTCTATGTGTAGGCTCTGCATCGTGTCATCCTGTGAGTTTTCCCCTTTGAACAAAATCTGTGATTGCAAATGTGCTGCTTTGTGGATTCAGATAGAGAGAGAGAGAGAGAGAGAGAGAGAGAGAGAGAGAGAGAGAGAGAGAAAGAGGGGGAGAGAGACAAGCTCACTGGCCCCCGCCATCTCACTTTCACACATTTCTTACCACAAATTACACCTCTGTGTAAGGTGGAGGTGTAAAGTTATTAATAAAAACTGAAACACACACTAGGGTGTGAATTTACCTGGTAGTTTTCATAAGCATTCAATTGGCAAGGTGAAGACAGAGGTTTGCAAAAAGAAGGTGTAAGGTGTTTATTCTCTGCTTCTGAGGCTTAATCTAAATAAATGCTCTGCTCTGTGATCACACACACACAGACAACAATTCTCTGAATTCCATCCTACAAAGGCACTGCTTGAAAGAGGAATTCAAATTATCTTAAAGTGCACTTTTTCATGTCTTGTTTGGTGAATTTAAAAACAGGCATATATATATAAATGAGGAGAATGCAGACTTTGTCCACCACCACTACTTCTTATACCTGAGAACTTGATGAGCTGTCCTTCAGCAAGGTGACGTTTTATCCCCTTCAAGAGTAATACAACAGTGACAAGTAAGGCACGATAGATAGATAGATAGATAGATAGATAGATAGATAGATAGATAGATAGATAGATAGATAGATAGATAGATAGATAGATAGATAGATAAGTGCACTTCCTTGCAGCAAATGCATTGAAATGCTCTCACTTTGCTCATACCACTGTTGGGCAAAACCAGCGCGTAACAAAAAAAACAGCAAACACAAACACTGATCCTGTTTCATGTCTCACATGACCAAGGCTGAAGCCACAATTTAATACAAAAATTCTACTTGAGTTCAAGACAACGGAAAACTCAACTCAACCGTTAGCCCAAGCTGATGAGCTTGTCGTTAAAGCCTGTCTTTTAACACAGATCACTCATGAGCAGAACTTGAAAAAGACTGAAAAAGGTAAGGAAGTCTGATAGAAGAGATCATGGCAAGCTGCGTTCCACACATTAAGCAACCAGTAGCCTCAGTAAACTCCCATTTAGGCCATAAGCTGCACACAGCCTCATATCTCCAACACAAAACATTCTGCATTTTAGAATGAAGTATGTTACTCACCCAATGACAGTTTTGGTCCTCACAAGCTGATAAATCCAGCTGCAAACGCTGTTCATCCTCAACTTTAACATCCAGCCATCATGCTTTAGCCTCGATATCCAAATAAAAATGGGCCTTGTCCTTTTGTTGTTTATCCTTATCCCATCAGCAAAAGTGTTGTCCTCTGTTTGTTGTTAGGAAATTGCTGTCTTTAGTCGTTTATCCTTCCATCAGCTGAACGTCTTCACTTGATTTGGTTTTAGCATGCTAACCCCCTCCTACAGCATTTAGAATTAGAATCCACATCAATTGATAAATCACAGTTAGATAATTGTAGCAACAACTGACTGAGTCAGGTGTTCAGATCCAGTCCAGATCAGAGTTGAGGTCACAGTCTGACTTTATGGCAGAGGTTAGAGAGTCCTGTTGATTGTTAATCGCCCACACCTGGCTGCACTCCACACACCTCATTCACCCCACCTGGGAAAAAAGGGAAAGAGGGAAAGAAGGGGGAGGGGAGAGGCTGCCACTAGGCAGAACAGGAAGGCCTTCAGGAGATCTTTGGCTGGTGAGTAGCAGCACTCACGCTGGTGAAAAAGCTTTAAACTTTTTAGTTGCTTAAACAGTGATATCTCACAAGTTGTAGAAGATAGCTGGAAGATAGAAAACTGAAGACATGCAAAAATTGTGGCGATATCTGTGAAAATCAAAACTAAAGTCTGTAAGAGGAAGTGTGCAGAAGCCGTAGAGTCTCAGTTGAAGCAGTTTTAAAGCTGACCACATTTCCCTTTGACATCAGTGGGAAAATAAAAATACTGTACATATTATTTTTTATCACAAAAAGTCTAACAATTAGAACTGCTAAAAATACAAGTGCAGTTCTCCTGAAAATGCTGCATTTTGTGATTTTTTTCTCTTTGAAAACCTGCAAATTTGAAGGCTGTGAAAAGTGCCAAAAAAATGTTTGGAAGAGTAAGAGGAGGAGAAGGCAGAAGAATAACAATGTTGAAATGCTGTGTCAGCATTTCAACATTATAATTCAGCAAGTTTTTGATGTTCGTGTGGCAAAGTGTTGTCCTTTTTTCAAAGAGAGCCACAGTTAATATTGTAAAAATACTCAAAGCCTCATGATTTTTAATATCATTACAAATCTAACAGTTGACTTGATAACAGATGACTTTAAGATCTTAAACAATTTTCGAATTGTGGAAGATCACATCTTTAGACAGTTCAGACCCATTTAATGTGACTATTCTTGGATCACACTCTAACACTTCAATCAATCAGTATCCTTTAATTAAACAGGCAAGAACTCATTGGGATTTCAAACCTTTTTTCTCAAGAGTGACCTGGCCACTTAGTTCCACAAGATCACTTTATCACACACTTTACTTTTGTGGCAACAATTCAGGATAACATTAGAGCTCACAGAAGCTTGCTCAATGAAAAATAAATAAACAAGGAGGGTAATCTACGTCATCAGCCAGCTGTCCTTTTTTGTGTTCTGTCATGCAGCAGCTAAAAGACAGAAAATAATTACAGTAGTTATTGTTGGTAATCTTTCTGAGCAAGTCCACCTGTGCAACATAAATATCACACAGGTTCAAAAGCTACAATCCTAGATCAGTGAGGCTCTGACATGGTTGGAGCAATGAAACAGTTGTATTGCCACCACACTTTGGGGTAATTTGGATATATAAACACTTTAAATGGACCCTAATCCAGGTCACACACACAAACACACACACACACACACACACACACACACACACACACACACACACACACACACACACATACACACACACACACACACACACACACACACACACACACACACACACACACACACACACACACACACACACACTGATCACTTCACTTGGATTGGTGTACTAGTCAGTAAATCTGTATTAAAATCATTTATTGTGTGGCCAGTCTTATAGGTGGAAAACATGAAAGGGCTGATCATGTTTTTTCTTCTTTTTTTCTTAGTCCAGTAATCTGAAAACACACTGACTGTGAGAGATCTTTTGTTTCTGTGTAAATTTCATTCTGTTGCTCATCATCACTTACTTAAACCACTAGTCTTCACATAACTTCAGACTGCTTGAGATATGACCACAAGCTTATATATATATATATATATATATATATATATATATATATATATATATATATATATATATATATATATATATATATATATATATATATATATATATATATATATTAGGGCTGGGCAACGATTAAAACTTTTAATTGTAATTAATCGCATGATTTCCCTGATTAATCATAATTAATTGCATTGTGAAAGTGCCATAACATCTGTCATGCAAACACTAAATCAGTATCAGTAGATCAATACAGTAATAGTTAAATCACATATTTAGTGCAAATCAAATTCACAAAATGTAAATACAAAATTAAAGCTTAATGCCACTGTCAGGGCATTAAAGTGATACTCTGGGATAGAACAAGTTGGGTCCTATCACAAGGTCTAGGGCAGAAATTACCCCTACAGCAGTGTTTTTGTGCAGCAGAAGCCCAGGGCGCACGCACCAAACACCCCCTTCCTGCTCGTCAGACGGTTTCCTCTGCACTCAGACGGGGCCATATTTTACTTGACCAAAAACACAAATGAACGGACTCCCACCGGAAAACTCTGATACCGGTCTGCATTCACGCTTTATTTAGAGAATTTTCAGTGCGTTACTTTCACACAAAAACACAGCTAAATAAGGCTCTAGTTCTCTTCGTGTCTCTTCGTCCTGGCAGACTACCTGCATTTGTTTATATCCGGCACGCTGTGCGCGGATTGATACACTAAGCAGCGAGGACCTTTAAGTTCCGTGGCGTTGCCCCTCTTCTTCATGCTTGTTTTGGTTACTCATCGTGTTTTTCCGCCAATTTCACTTCTGGTTCCACCGGGGTCAGCAACAGACATTTACAAAATAAAAGCATGTGAGCAACATGCACTAATATGCGATAAAATATTCAAATATTCGGCTTTAATAAATTGACGGGTAACGCAAAAATAATGCGTTAACTTGCCCAGCACTAATATATATATATATATATATATATATATATATATATATATATATATATATATATATATATATATATATATATATATATATATATATATATATATATATATATATATATATATATAATGTTATAAATATAATAATTTCATCCATTTAGTTTTAGAAACCTACTGGAGGACATATGCTCAATGCAATTGCTTAATGCAAAATAAACAAAAGATAAATAAATAAATAGAATGTTGAAACATTAAGATTTTTACCTCACAGCAATGCTGTGTACAATCCACAGATAGTTTGGTAAAATATCACTGAATTACTTTTTTTCACTTAGAAGAAATTAATTTCAACAAAGATAAGAAGGTGACTAATTTCTGTCATGATTCCTGTAAGTGCAATCTTCCAATCCAATCTAATCCACTTTATTCATATAGCACATCTACACGTGGACCAATAAGTATTCACAAATGTGTCTCATAAATCATACAGAGGACTGGTTTAATGTCTTCGCCATGCACTCAAATGTCACATAAGGTTTTTTTTTTACCCAACAGTTCTTGCCAAAGAAATTACAAATGACTGGTCACTAACTAACCAACTATTTTGATGGACATGCTCTTGATTGCTAACAATCTCTTTAACCCAGGTGTAACATACTCAGCAGCAGCAAAAGTATTTATGACAGTGACAATTTCCTAGCGTTTCGACCTAAGTAGAGGTTAAATGAACAAACAAATGGCAGTGCAGTATGGGCAGCAGTGAGTGCGTGATAAAATCCCAGATGAATTTAATGTAGCGTGTATCAATGCTTGTTCCTTCTAAGGTGAGTGATGTCGCTGGTGGTGTCTGAAGCCCTGCTAGTTCAGAGAATGGTTCGAGTGTTGGCATGGTTGGGGACTGGCTCACACTTTATGGGTAAGTTGCTATTTGTATGACAAAGACGTTCATTTTGTGAACTTGCTTCAGAGATACCAACCCCTTGTCTGAAAGCCTTGATAGCCAATAGATTTTGGTCTGGCACACGAGGGGACCAATCAGATTGCAAGGGGGTGGGTGCCCCCCTTTTCACCCACAGAAGATCTGCCTTAGCATTTAAGAGTTTTAGAAGTGTCCTCAGTTTACTCCCTTTTTCATTTCCTCTCTCAACCATCCTCTATCCCCCCACCCTCCCACCCCCTCTACTTCCAATTCAGGAACTTCCTCCTTTAATTGGCTGCTGTCATTTATCCTTACAGTTTTCCATCCATCCACTACTTTATCCATTCATCTCCCTCTCCCTTCCTCCTCTCTTACTTCCAGATGGCCTACCTAGTTGTTCACTCGGACTCAGCTCATTTCAGCTACAAAGAGAAAACTCCAAATCACTATTGATTTCCCTCTCATGAAAAATACATTTTGCGCATTAGAATTCAAACTCGGCCCTCTTTCCGTATCCCCACTGCGTCTGGTCATCTCCTAATCTCCTCCCTCCATTCCTCTATCCCTCCTCTGCTTTCCTCACAGCAGGTGAGAGGTATATTTTCCATCCATACATCTGCCGAGACTTCTGTCTTAGCATCGATCTCTTCTCTTCGACTCTCCCGGTCCATTAGGACGAGTGTTTCTGCTGGAAATATCAATACTTCTCCTCCTCACTCTTCATCTGTCCCACTATCCTTTTTTACACTGCTCTCATACTCTATTTGTTTTAGGCTTCCTTTGTTTTCAGTTACATCCCACACCATCATGATTTAGTTTTTCTACTTTCATGCTCAAAGGATTATTTTTCACAATATTTTTTGACCACATTTCCCTATTTCTTCTTAATGCAAGTTGTTTGTTTTCTCTCCTCTCACTCCATGTAAATTGCTTAAACCTGAAAAAGCTGAAATTGCTTTTCCTTACATGGGACTGAAGAAAAAAAAAGTATATAAAGCATCTTTGTCACCAACTTAATTTGATACTTACAAACTCATCCCTGCCCAAAACCTAGAAACTAGAAGCTGTAGAAATATGGAACGTCAAGAGCTACATATATTTGAATTTACCTATCCTAGTTATAAAAGTTCTTATTCTACCTTTAGGGGTATCAGAATTGATAAATAAGACTGCATCTCAACAGCTGTTCAACATCTGTACAGCCTCCCATTTTCATTGGACAGATCTGATTCAGACTGACTGGCTTTGCATTTTTTCTGATTCCAATTTGCTGTGGCTGTTTGCCACCTTAACATGGTGGAGGGGTGGAGTAAACTCGAGTGCTGCGTTGTTAGTCCCTTGTAGGGTCTCCCAAGGCAAATTGGTCCTGGGGCAGAGTCCAGACCAAGATCAACTCACATAACCTTCATGAACAGCCTCAAAGCAAAAGAGAGTTACATTGCCCAAGAGACTGGTTGATGGGGCCCAGTGAGGCTCAGCCTGGAAAAAAAAAAATGTGCCGCCACCTTGTTTGGTTTTGGTTGGGTTTTAAAAGGAATCCTAGCTGGGAACACCATTGTTCTACAAAGGGCCTTCAACGCTCATGTAGGCAATGACAGAGACACCTGGAAAAGCTAATCAAGAGGAACGGTCAGCCTTATAAAAACCTGAGTGGTGCTTTTTCATTGGACTGCTGTGCCTATCATGAATTGGACAAAGTTTCTGAAAACAGGGTGATCCATAAGTCTACTTGGTAAACCTTCACCAGAAGCCAATGATCAACTTTGTTGCCATGTCAGTCAGTGTCAGTGTCCTTCTCAACTGTCAGGATTTTTTTCTTCCTCTCTGTTTATCAACCTCTCATTTTAATCTTTCCTAACATCTCCTTCTTCTCTTCCTTATACTTTTCTCCATCCACCAAGTGTCTCCCTGAGTCTCCATTCCCCCTCCCTTCCTGTTTCCTGCTCTGTAAGGCACAACAGGCCTCTTGTGTCAGGGTTGGTTTGGCTTTGCTGTTCTGCTACTTGTTCTTCTCTTCCTTCTCCCACTGCCTGGGTTTTGTTCCCTCAGCCTCTAATCGGCTTTTCCGGGTTTGGGATCGTCTCTTCCTAACTTTACCCTCTCTCAGTGCCACCGGATTATCCCTGTCAAAGAGGCCGGACTTCCTGGCTTGACGAGTGTGAGTCTATCTGTGTGAGAGTGATTTTTCTGTGCGTGTGCACAATGTGTGTTTGCTTGTGTACACATCTTTGTTGTTTTTTTCTTTTGTCATTTTTTTCACCTCCCCTGATCCTCTGTAATCACTCTGAGACAATCCTATAATACCCTATAGGTTCAAAGGAGGGTCTGTGTCTGTGAGCGTGGGATGTTTACCTCTTTTATTTAACTGCATATTCTCAATATGACTTTATTATCCATCCAAGCTGATGTTTTGACTACAGGTAAAAGTCTTCCTTAAATATAGCCATGCTTGGAGCTCTGGAAGGGCAAAGCACAATAGTGCAAGATAGCTGGCAAGGTGAACATTTAAAAGAATCAATAGCTCTATAGATTGATTGATTCCGAAGGTACCTGTGATAAACCAAATACAGCAGCGGACATTTAAAGCTTTGGTGAGGAGTTTTTGTCTGTTGGTAAATAAACTGAAATTGATTTTAAAACATCTTTAGGGTCAACAAAAGCAAACAAGACCATTTGGAAAAAGTTTGACTTGTATGTGGTGATTTTGATTACCTGCAATCCCAATGCGGGGTCGGTGTTAGATGGTGACATGCTAAAGAAGAAGCCTTTTGATAGTTTGTTCCACAAATACTCAAGACGAATGGCAAGTTTTACTGCCAAAAGAAAACAAGATGGGATTTTATTTTATTTTTCAACAAACATAACCTCCAGATTAGACAAAATCAAGCATGTTTCCATCAAGATATGAAATTCTGTTAAAGCCAACACAGAGAGTCCCTCAAGGAAAGATCTTAAACATGTCTGTTCTAAATGTAAATTTCAAGTTCAGACTTAACGACACAACAAGGGAGTAGAACTTTCCAATGATCTCCAAATTTGGAAGAATACATCTTCCAGGAACCATGAATGTCTTAACTTTTTTTTTTTTTTGTGGTAATCTCTTTGCAGATTAGGATGCACTTGACAAAAAAAAAGTAAATTTTCAACATGTTGATGTGCAGTTGATGTCATTAAGACAAAAGTGAAACAATTAAAATCACTGTGATTCATCATCTGGACACCTGTAAATGTTAAAACAAAGTTCCTGGCTAATTTGAGTAATGCTAAACCTTAGAAATGTCAGCCTCCAATACATTGACAATCTCCGGAATGTAAAACATGGTAGCGTATTTCTCTCTAGAACAAATTTGGAAACCAACAAGTTGACATCGCCATCCTTAGAGTTTAAATGAAAAGTTTTCATGTTATGGCATAAAATGAAGGGTCAAATTGAAAAGTCTACGAACAGCTTGGTCCTTATCTAAACTAGCAAAGAATATGTTGAATCAGTTGTAGCGCTAAGATTTCTGCTGATGATCAACCACATGGCTCTACAACTTCAAGAAAGAAAGGAACAGAAGGCTTGGCAGCCCGTTGGGGACTGGCATTTAGTCTGGGAGTCTCCCTCCTTCTTTTGTTCTTCTCTTTCTGCTCATTTCCCTCCTACCATCCTCTCTTTATTTAACTGGCTCTCTGTAAAGGTCCTGCTGTCAGCCTCCACCTGTCCCTGTCACAGTAAACAAAGACAACCAGGAGACACAGCACTCTCTGTTGTCCCTGTTCTCTGCTCTTTTCCCTTGCCTTCCTTACACAGGTTCTTTTATTGTGTCTCATCCAGATTTTCTGGATGATGGATGAGATATCCATTTTCTTACACTGTCAGTTGCTCATATTTGAATTTCTGGGCCTTAAGACACACACTACTTATCTTCACTGTTATTTGTATGTTATGCCAATCTACTTTCCCTCTCTTGCCCTCTGGGACACTGACTATTTCTATAACTTTTTTATATTCTTTCAAATTGTGAAGTTGAACAGAACCCATGATCCCTATGCACACACAAAAAGATCTTCAGTGCACATAAGGAAAGACAACCTTGCATACATTTAATTTCAATGATGCCCTTTCCTACTGTTAAGCCCAGATTTGTATATTCTGGGCTGGTTTGCCACGTACAGAGCCTCAGCAGACTGCGAATGTCTGCATTATGCAAATCACTTCCTGCCCGCACAAACAAGCCGGGACCAATCAATGTCAATCCCCATTCCCTCGGCCAATCAATGTCATTCCCTCTCCTACAAAACCGGGTCTAATCGAAAGGCATTGTTCCTCAGGCCCTGCATGCTAAATTAGGAGGCCCAGTGTCTAAAACTTTCACATTCCAAACTATGGTTTAAAGAATCACCAAAGTACAATGGGAAGAGGTTTAAGTGGAAATGATGACTCAGGGGATAAAACAATGAAAAGGAGAGACAAAAGAGAGGGAACAACTTAAAAACTTCTTTTTGAGACCTCTTCATGGGACAATGTTTCAATTGTCTTGGATCATAACACAAGTGGTTTCCATATTCTCTTCCTGCCTCTGTCCTCATTTGTTCCAAAGTATTGCCAAAATATATAATTTATGTTTGAAAAAATGTGTCTGATGTTGATAAGTTTAATGTTAACGTTACTGTTAATAATGATCCGATGTTGTTGTTAATACACTATGAGCCTAAAGTTACTGAAGCACCAAATCTGTCCAGTCAGGTTTATCCAGAATGCAACTCTCTGTAACCTCTTTAGTGATTAAAAAATGAAAGCTGGTGCAACTTCAACTTCAAATTTAAAATATTGCAGTTTTCTGGGACATGCAAATGACTGTGGCGCACATCCACACTTACGAAAAGCCACTATGCCTTCAGAGTTATGTTTATTATTTGTCTGATGTATCAAGTGTTAAATACATTTTGCAGGGATCTTGTACTCGTATGGATTACATCGTGATCTGATAACTTGCCATTTACAGTTTTCAGCTCTGCATTGCGCATAGCGGAATTCCGCCGCGATGCATGTATATAAGATAAAGTTACGGGAGACAATCTATTTTCACTTACTACGATCATATACCAGAGTTTACAGATAGGTGTTATCATCTAACTATGTTTTATACGCCCTAAAGATGCACTTCAGAACACAAATACTCCATAAGTTGTGGAGGAAACTTGAGTTTCCATTGCTAGTTTTTGGTGTATATCCACAAAAAAGTCAGCACTGGTTTATGTTTACTTCCAACTCCCCCTGATCAGTTTGTGGAGACCAGAATGATGATCGGTGCTGTGCTTAAGCTGTGGAGTCTCTGTGGAGTCTGCTCTCTCTTTGAGACAAAAGTTACATTGTTTAGCTTTCTTTGCTCTCATTCTGTAAAAATTAAAAGAGGAGTTTTCTTTCATCTTAGGCTTTCAAACTGTCAGCTTTCATGCCTCACTGTTTTGTGCCTTTGAGCAGGGACGTGTCTAGACTTTCAGACCTGGGTGGCACAATGAGGGCAGTGACATAAGCAGGGGTGGCCAGAGTGTACACATGTACAACTTATTACCATTTAACCAGTTTTGATTCACTTTTTATTTTCCCAAATATGAGTAATATTTTGGGGAAGGTCTAATATTTTGGAATTGGTTCAAAAAAGAGAAAAAACGTGTGTGTGTGTGTGTGTGTGTGTGTGTGTGTGTGTGTGTGTGTGTGTGTGTGTGTGTGTGTGTGTGTGTGTGTGTGTGTGTGTGTGTGTGTGTGTGTGTGTTTGAATTTTGTTTTCACTTAATAGTTTGTGTTTTGAAATATTTTGAATAATCACTTTCAGTCATATTTTGTCTGCAAGTTCATTCTTTAGAAAAAAAAATCAAATCATCAACCTAGTATTGGAAATTGTATCAAATTGTAAGTTGAGTGTATCATTACATCCCAGCTGATCAGGGAAGCAGGCTGATTAAATACTTTGAAAAGGTTTTACCAAGACTTTTCTTTCAACTACTCCAGTCTCTTTTCTCTCCTTCTCACAGTTAACCAGAATAACTTTTGAAGAAAGGTCTCTACTAATATAACAATTTAAGTCAAGTATATTCATTTAACCATCCTCTTTCTGAAAGAGAGAACAGCCCCTACTCTTTATGTAATGCAGTGCACACAAAGAGAATGATTTGGGGGCTGGAAGCGTACCTCCAAATGCGCAGCAACCCTCAAAGCTGCAGTTCCCCCCACCAGCTCACTTTCCATACTTCCTTTAATGGACTATGGTTCTTTTCATCTCATAAAGTGGTAGAGCTCATGCTGTCTGTGTGGTGTCATTAAAGTCAGTGAAGCTGGTTTTAATTGTTGGCGAATTGGCCTTTTATGACTAATGAAGCCCTGACTATGGGCTGCTTGTACTATTTAATCAGCCATCATGTACTCTGCACCACCTACACACTCTGAAGTAAGATAATGGGAGCAAGGTAGAAAGTGAGCAAAAAAAGTGTAGAAAGGGGTGATACAGTCAAATAGAAGTTAGGTTGAATGAATGGATGCTTGGATTTTGCTGCTTGTCGTTAGTGTTACCATCCAATTGGATTTGCTTCAGTCTAATCTAACTGATACTTTCTACTTTGATACTTTGTAAATCTTACAGTTCTTCCTGTTGCTACAATTTTACACCAAGTGTACAAAGACACAATGCACGGAGGTCTCTAATAAACACTGAAAGCTGCCCTGTCACATGTCCTGAGCATGAAATTAGTGAACACAGACTGCTGTGCACAAATGTTCACACCTGTTCACTTTTAACTTTTATTTCTAGCGTGTAATGTGATTATTATTGTAGGAATACAATACTGAAACATGGACTAATGTAACTTATGCAGTATCATGTGTGTGTTTCTGTCTTGTAAGGACATGCTGGACGGAGAGAAATCAATCATGCCAGCTTGTGCCTGGTGGGTGTAAGTGGAAAGGTCGAATCTGCCTGCAGGCACACATGGCTTTCTGAAGGAATGAGGGCTGACACAATAGTCAGTTTAAGTATGTTGTGGATAATATATATCCATAGAAAATCAAGCTGCTTTGCACCCTGTGCCTTACTTGGCTCTTAGATTGTAAACAAGCAAATGCCCTCATTAACTTTGGGGCATGCACTTTCTACCTTGACCTCTCACTTTTTCAGTCATTAAAACTGACTCAGTACTACCCATATGTCCACAAATATACCACAAAGACAATCATTCTGTTTTCTATACTTGCATACTTATTAAGACATTGAAGTTCCTGATTGTTTACATTTTGTACTCATACAAATACCTTTAATGTGGCTTTGGCCTAAAGGTGGCTAAATGTCCACATAGGAAGCAGTGAAGGGTTTTTCAAAGCAAGGCACAAACCCAAAACAGAACACAAAGTACTCTCTTGTTAGGTAAAGCCTGCTACATTCAAACTTTCACAACTCACACTGAGCTCACAGCTTGTGCTGAGTTTCATCTCCTGTCTTTATGTTCCATATTTCCCATCTCTGTCCCCTGAATAATAATCAGGAAAACGGATATCTCATAAAAATAATTTTACAGTTTCGGCTGATTAAAATTCAAAGCTAATGGGGAAGATTGTGAACCATACTGCAGTCTAGCATTTTGCAGTTCCCAGGGTTTCTTACTGCTGCGCAGTTCAATGCACTTTATTGTCCCTGAGGTAAGGATATATTTCAACAATAATACAACATCCGATTTTCTAATTACTGTCCAATAAAAAACAGATGTGATTTGTAGAAACTGAATCTCTTAAGTGTTGTATAGCAAGGTAAAACTGCTCAGGTTGATGAGTCTCACATTTATCACTTATATATTTATGTGTATTTATGGCTGTTAATCATTTCTTCTTTTTTTAAATCATTTTCAAATTATCCATCTACACTGCCAACACAGCCGGTGCTTCAGGCTCCAGCTACTTCAGGCAGAAATTGCTTACTGTTATTCTGAGGAGTTGGGTTTAAGCCCCCAGTGCAGACAGAGTTTTCCAAACTCCCATTGTGAAAGTTTTCAGTGTAGTGAGCTGACCTTATTCTGCTTTGATCAAAGAATATTAAGATCTTTTTTTTTTATTATTAATTTATTTTTTCCAAATGTGAATAACTTGAGGGCATCAGGTGATGGAGTTTGTACCGTCGTAGAGCCTGGTTGGTTTGTAAGTTTCCTTTTCTTGACCTCACTCTCTCCAACTGGAGCCATGACTTAAGCTTCAGTTAGCAGGGTAAAGCGATGAAGACAAGTCCTTTTTGTAATGTATGTTCCCTTAAAGCTAGGTTGAAATGCAGAATTTTATTTTATCATTAATTTACCAACTGGTAGAATTTGTCACCCTATGAGCTTTAACTTTGAAATATATCCAAAGTTGCTCTTTACCTGTTGCTGTTTTCCAAGCTGCCTACTACATGCTACATATTACATGTGAATGTAATAGGCACTGCATACTGCCTACTGCTTTTGCATATAGTATGTAGTATGACTAGGGTTGCCAACTGTCCCGTATTAGTCAGGATGTCCAGTATTTGAGCCAAAAGAGGCGCGTCCCATACGGGACGATATTTTTCCCTGCTGCATATGTAAAGGCAAGATGCATATATTTTTTCTCTCTGTGTGCCATGCAATGTGTGTCTGGCTGCCTGCCCTCATGGCCAGCTGTACACTATGGGCACTAGATGACAGGTAGGCAGCCACAGGTTCAGCCTATGGCTGCAGCGGTTACGTGCTTACGGAAGTGTGACTCAGTGTGTGCGCGCTGTACTATGTAGCGAGAGACTAGCATCAGTATACTACTCCGGTTTTCAGTTTTGGAAAATAGAGCTACAGGTGATGGATTTTATTTCACATCATTATATATGTACAACACAAACATTGGGTAGATCTTGACATTGGCATTATATTTATTTATTTATTTTATTATTATTATTATTATTATTATTATTATTATTATTTTTAATCATCATATTTCCTTTTAATCTTACACCAAAGTTATATCCTTCACTGAAAATGTAGAAATTTATGAAATTTGATATTTATTTATTTACCTGTTTACATGTTTTTAACCATCTAAAAGCACTACAACTTCTCAGTTTACATGTGATGCATTCCGGATATATAAAAGGGCTACTTCTCACATCTATTTTTCAGGACAGGTGCATTGGAGAGCAAGGTATCTTGCCAACAATTCAAAGGTTAACATCAGCACACTGTCCATCTTGCAAAGAAAATCAGTATTTATTGCAGTGTTTCGGTGCTGGACCTGTATCAACCTAGAGTCACCTGATGAAGATCTAGCACTGAAATGTTGCAGTCAATATTTATTGCAAGTTGGACAGTGTGCAGGTTTTCACCTGAATAAAATATAAAATCTCTACTTTTACTTTGATAATGGATCAATGTTAACAAGTAGTAGGCGCACACACACAAGTACATACACATGCACAAACACATGCACACACACTCAGCGGGCCCTAGTACTGAAGCTTGGACTCTGTAACTGTTTTTCTCATCCTAGCAGGTAGCACTAATACTGTTTTACTTAGCATCCTCATTTGTCTCTGCATTGCTCTCAGGCTGCTTTATTTCTCTCAGCTTCTTTTCTGTATCCTCTTTTACACTTTCATCCTCTCCATCCATCACTCTTTTGCTCCTTTCCCCTCTGCCCTCTTCTTCTAACATCCTCCAAGCGCTCATTCCTGGAACTTCCTTCATGCCTCTCACCATTCTCTGCCCTGCACACATTTGCTCTTTCTGTCCCGAAACCTCTCATGCCACTATGCCATCTCTCTTGCTCCTCCTCTCTCCCTTTCATTCCATGTCTTTCTCTTTCTCTCTGTCATATTCTTTTTCTGCACCTGGCCATGACTACCCCCCATCACCATGGTTTCCCCCCTCCACCTTTCTGACAGCTTCACATTAATCATTCCTACATCCACAGGAAGACTGCCTTCCCTGTGTTCCTCCAGTCAGTCACTTTCTCTCCCTTTCATTCTTCCCATTTCTTTATCCCATTCCTTGTCTCTCCCTCTCTCTTTGTCTCTCCCTCTCTCTTTGTCTCTCGCTATCTCTCTTTGTCTCTCGCGTCACTCTGCTGCTCTAATTTACCCCACATGCCCTGTTCCTCCACTCTCATCAAATCTCTATTTATGTACAGGCAACAAAAATGGAATCCCCCTCTCTCAGTTGTGTCAAGTAATCATTTGTGGAGTGTGTCTCCAGAAAGTTTTAGCATCAGCTGTAATGCCAGCAGAATGCCAGTAAAACTGATTTATTTTGAGAGCAGGGTACTAGGGGGGAGTCAGCACAGGCACCAAGACTAAAAATAGCATGTTAAAAAACAACATCAACAAAAATAACAACAGTGGCTTCTTTGGTGGACTCTTGACATCTCACGCACAGTTCAGACATGAAATATGATTGCCATAGGTCAGTTCAGTGAAGAACTCCTTACATGCATTATTTTAACATACTAGAATATTTTTTGTTTTTGTTTTGTTTTTACAGTTAAGTCATCTGATGGCTGAAGCTTTGTACAATATCTCTGTTTTGTAGTGAGTTTTTACCCTGCATATTGATAGAAAAAGCAGTTGCAAGGAGTTGTGCTGTGCTCAGAAAAGAAGAGATAGTCTAAAAAGGTCCATTTGGACTATCAACTTTGATTTTAGTTGGACAGTTCTTGTAAGTAGATCAGTGTGATCTATTTCAGTCTTTACACATAAAATACACCAGATTGTCTGCAGTGCAACTCTGTTGCGCTGCATCTTGGCTGCATTTTGGCTGTGTGTTCAGTCTAACAAGCAGCGTGGCTGACAGATAGCTGGAGTCACGAGAGAGAGGAGTTCCCGCGCTTCCCACTCCATTGATAAGCCTCTCTTCATTCATGTTGGGCTATAAAACCTCAAACCTGTTGACTCCTGATCTGGCTCTGCTCATAAATGTCCGTTCATCATTGTTGTCAAGCCAAATACAAAATGATTTTGACGATTTTGACACAGTCTGTTTTGTTTTGAAAGTCGCTGAGTGTTTTTAGGTAGTTTCTGGTCATGACTTCCTGTCCCGCTCAATCTTCCCTACGCTGAATTAAAGCGTCACAGCTTAATCAAAAAAAAAAATAGGATAGCTGCATATTACTTGCAACATGATGGACCAGTCATGCAGACGTACTGCAACAGAACGGATCCTGTGCGAGTTTATACATTGATTTGAATGAAACCTATTTGATCCGTTTGACGTACTGGAATGGAGATGCACTGCAGATGTATCTGGTGTATTTTAGCCGCTGCACGATTTAGGTACAAACTATGTGCAGTTAGATTGTGACTTGTTTTTTAAACGATTGATTGAGGTTGGGTCATCTTACCTGAAGTGGCAGGACTACTACACACCTTTCCAGAAGGACAGCAACCCAGGAGTGTGAACACATGAAGCCCCACATGGGATTGGTTAATTCTAAACACAGCCACATCCCAAGTTACAAGAAGTTATGCACACTGCAACTACATTATTTTATTTTATGTTTTTACAATTTTTATTTTTTTTTGTAAGAGAGTTTATTGAACATTTTTAAATCATTACAAACAAATCACAAAGAATGCCATAAAAAAGAGTGAGCCCTGTATGGAAGAAAAAAAAATGATAATAATGATAATGATAGTGACAATGAATAGAGAAAAATAAAAATAATGATAATAATAATAATAATAATATTAAGGTAAATAGAATTTAAAAAACAAACAAACAAAAAACAAACAAACAAACCAAAAACAAAACAAAAAAAAACCTTGCCATCAATCCATGCAATTGGCAATATCTCTCAGCAAAGTACAGACTAATACACATGCACCTACAAACATATAAACATATTGACTTACATGTAAATACATGTATATATGCACATATGGATACTTTCACCTACATACGCATATATCCATGCTGATAGAAGAAGAGTAAAACAATAAAATTAGCTTTTAAGTTGTCTTCAGAGTGTTTGGCCAATCTATAGTTTTTTTGACCCCTCAACACCAACTCTGACAGATCCTTCGGCAAATAATGAAACAGAGGAGACCACAGTTCTGTAAAGCGCCTCTCATTACCTTTCAGTATGGCACTAATTCTTTCGTGGGGGAGAACTCTGAAAATCTCTTTATACCACTGTGTGGCAGTTGGTGGCAACTCCTTAATCCAGTTAATCAGAACACATTTTCTGGCCAATAGCAGTAGCTTGTCACAAAGTTTAAGTTGTAAGTGTGTTAGGGTTAAATGTCTAAAAGCCAGACCAAGGATAAAGAAGCCGGGGTCCCTTTTAATTGCCTTCTGAAATATACCACTGAGTTCTTGAGAGATGGTACCCCAGAACCGTTTAATTAGTTTACAGTGCCACAGGTAATGATAATAGGTACCAACCTCCTTCTGACATTTTTTGCAGAGAGCTGAGGTCTGCTGATTCATCTTGTTGAGTACGTGTGGAGTTAAAAGAAGACGATGAAATATTTTGTACTGTGTCTCTCTTAGTCTGTTGCAAGTAAAGGTTGAACTAATAATTTTGATTGTTTTTACTATTTTTAAAAAAATGTATCCCCTAAAGATTCCAGTTGAGTTTTCCAGGTAATAGGTCACATAAAAAGTGGGAAAAGTTTTTAAAGGGTTTCTCTTGCTCCCAACATTTTAACAGGGGCTTGTAGACTTAATTTTTTTTCCACTGTATATATCAGTATGCAATGTTGCTCTGCAACTCTTGGCTGATTGAAAGCACTTTAAGGTCCACGTCAGCCAACAAGGTAGGGTCAATGCAAATTAAAAAAAAAAAAAAAAACTCTCCATATACTTTTTTTGTTTGTTTTTCTAAACAGCCCTGGGTTGCTTCTGGTTTATTGCACACAAAACTGGACAATTTATAAATCTGATATGAACAGTTTCAAAAGTCTGACTCACTAAAGTATTTGGTTCTCTATGATACTGGGTCAAAGAAAATATCCCAACATAATAAATGGACCATATTCATGTTTCTCTGTTCCTGGCCTCAAGGCTTCAGTGGCCTCTTGAAAAACTTCTTGATTGATTATCATTTTTTACCTTTTTTATTTCACTTCAGTGGACACTCTTGTTCCGGAATTCTAAAGAAATCCTGCTCAGCAATAGAAAGCAGCATGAAAAATATATACTCTTTAAAGCACAAGACGACACAAGGGAAACTGAATGGCTGCAATATCAAAAGCCAGCTTACGAAACATTCACGGCACTTTTGAGAAATGACTAACACCAAACAACAAGCAGCCATTCATTTTATTTCCTCATGGGCGATTTCAAATGTCTCCTTCAAACACTCATTTGTTTTATGGTTGTGTCTTATGCTCTTAAACACGGTCTAATCCCTGATTAGTGTAGGAAGAGGGTGTTTAATGCTCTCTCCACTTATCTGCTCCTGAACTGTGACACACAAGAATGCTTACGACCGCACATGCAGACAGTCAGTTGCACACTGACTCAGACTTGCATCAGAGACAATCCATGCTCACACATAAATCACACTGCTGCTCTGCCAATGACACTTGCAGGTTTCTCTTTTTTTCTGGTGTTAAACAGATACACCCCAAAAATTTGATAGTAAGAGCTGAGTGAAACCAAAGACTGAAGATAACAGTATGTTTGCCAGAGGGAGAAATTACAGACTAAAAGAGCATGCACACCAGAGTAACAGAGCTTATTCCACCTGAGCTGTCATTGTCAGAGTGAAAATGCACCATAGGCAACCAGAGTAATTACGTACAGTAAAGTCACTCTGATTTAGTACCTCCCTGCACATTCATGTAAGCACAGTGCTGGGTTACAGGACATAAGAAAAATTGTATTTAACCCTTCTTTCTGTCTGGCAGTCAACCCTGTTGAGCACACACTTCATCTATAAATCATTCCTATTTCATCCCAGTCACGGCTGGACACAGGGCAAACGTTTGCTCCTTATTTGTGTATTCCTGAGTGCAGTATGTGGTTCAGCCCCATGGACAGCTGTGGTATCAAACAAGCCATTTTGCTTTGACAAACAAAACACTCAGGGGAATTCTCTAAGAATGAACTGCAGCTGCAAATAGCACAAAGAATAGCACATACTTTGCCCTGTCCTTAAGTCTAATTCACAAAAAATGCTGCTCTAATAGGATTCAACTACACACACCTCGATGAAGTTTTGAGGTGCCATGCAGTTTGCTGAAACTTTCTTGTCTATTTGCATGGAAGGGCCTCCCAGCAGTTGCAATCTGTTCTGCACTGGGCTGCACTTTGGCCTGTTGTCAGTACAGAGTGCACTCTGTTCTGACTGTTGCATTGCAAATTCAAATTTAAAAAAAAAAATGGGGGGCATCTGAGATTCATGCCCTTTGCCCAAACTTGACTTCATTTGAGAAGTCAGATCTGATTAAGAGAAAGCTTTGATAAAGTAACAACTTCTAACTTTTGCATCAGATAGCAGTGAAACTATTGGTCATTGTCAAATTTTTAGACAGTACCAGGATATGCTTGTGTTAACTTCTCCAACAATCAGAGGAGCTGTAGACCACATTGAAACCAAAGCTATCAGGTATGAGACATAATGTATTGTTAGGAAATGGGGTGTAGCTAACTGATATACAGCATGTCTATTTCAAGCTCTGACGCTAGGGATGTTGAACGCACTGTGGGGATTTCTCTAGAGAACTGGGGGAGTGTTGAGCACAGCTTCCCCCAGCTAGGACACTCAGTTAGCTGTGACTACAATTAGCTGACTCTGCCTGGTGTCAAGCTGAGGGAACATGAGAATCCTAGGCTGTGTCTTAAATCACGTACTTCTGGACACGTACTCATTTGGGTGCATACGTGTGCTTTTGCTGACAGAAGGATAAAAAACATAGCATACTTTGATTTCTCAGCTGACACACTCAAAGCAATCAAAAAGTTGAATGTGGAACACTGGGCACTTCTCACACTCACCACTCACTGTCTTGACTAGGTATTGGAAGGGGAAAGAGCAGATGAAATGATGAATGATAGTTGCCATAAATGAATAGCAGAAGATCATTGTAATGATTGTAATGATCATGGAAAGAGCAGTAAGAGCGTTGTGCATACAGCAGTTGAGCCGTACTGTCTGCTGGGGGTATGAATTGAACTCTGTGTGGCTGTGCTTGTTTATGGAAAAGTTGACTTTCCTTCAACTTTTATTTGTGTAGAAGGGGCCAGCTTTGTCCCAGTTATGAATGCATAATGACTCATTTAAATATGCATAAACAAAATTAATGCATGGAGACATTATAGTTTTGCAGCCCAGTTTGTGGTGTATGCTTTCAATATTGTCTCATTTGCATTGGTGTAGCCCCTACAAAATTCACTAAATCATTTTGTGAATCAGAAACATTATTGGTAATTGTTCTGCTGCCAGTAAGAGGGTAGTGTCACACTCTCTCACTGTCTTCACTCATCAGTTGTGTTGTGCTAAACCTACATCCCAAGATTTTAGGGTATCTTTCGCCATCCATTAAGTTGTCTGCATTGTTTGAAGAAGTTCCAAATTTTCTTTACTTCTAATTAATTTGTTCACTGTACCTTACTTAGAATAGGCATTATTACAAATACTTTAAAGATAAATGAATAAAGTCTGGTTTGTGTTTCCTGTGAATAAAAGTTATCCCATATGGAATACAACTGTTGCAAACGAGTGCTAATGAAAAACAGCACACCTCACTCTGTTAGCATTGGGGACTGCAAACTAAGCACTGGTGCAAAGGTGTCAGTGTGTTTAATTTGAGCTTCTATATTAAGCCTCTGATTTGCCAGTGAACACGGAGTTGCTAATTTCTGCTGGGAAAAATCTAAAACTTAATCAGCATTCCCACCTTAACCCCTTACTGCTCTAAGAAATAAACAAAAACAAATATTTAAAAAAATGTTTTTGTGTGTTTGAGCACTCTAACGGATGCTTAATTAAGTGGAGATTGTAAATTTGAATATAGCATATGTGGCAGCCCCCATCAATATAACTCAGTTATATTAAACATATAGATAAGAGAAGTTCACCCTCCAAAATATTGTGACATAGTGGACATAACTCATACAAAGGTCAGCTCAGCTTCATCAAGACCTGACAGGGTATGTCACAAAGTCACAGATTGACAACTGGCATCAAGTGGTTTTATATCTATATATATAAACCGAAGTCAACAAAAATAAAAGAAACTAAACGAAAAAAAAGTACGACGTTTGTGTATTTTATCTTGTCCACACCGTCATAGTGGTCTGTAACTGATGTCATTTCCCCAACCAAAACTGACTGTTGTACTAAGAGTTGTTTTGGCATTTGTCCAAAGAATGACAAAGTGCAATGTTAAGGTAACTGTGTGAGAATGGAGCAGAACATCAGACATATTTCAAGCTGACAATGAATAAGAAAATAACTGTTGCTGACCGTTTTATTTGGATCTTGAATTGTTAAAGCAATGGTAAATTTGACCTAAAACTTGGCCTATTTCTTTTTCCATCAGGAGACATATACACCAGAAAGACTTGTGAACAGATTTAATGAACAAATGCAAAACAAAGTTTGGCGGTTTGACCTCATCAAGCGTTAAGCATAATATTCAGTGAAGGGAGGGTACATTGGCATACTGAATTATGAATATCCCCCAATGGAGTCCAGACACTGGCTGTGGTAATAGTCTTGAGAAAGCTGGATCTTGAAGATCCAGTGAGGGCTGCAAGACTAAAGAGCAGGGAACTAAGCAATGAAGACTGGAAGTGCACAGGGAGGAGGAGGGTCATGACATGAGCCTGAAAGACGTTTGACAAACAGCAGAGACGGCATTTAAACTTCAAACTTTATCTTTATTTATTCACTGTTTTTATGTTCGTTTATGTTCAAAATGGCTAGTTGCAAAATTGTCCCAATATTACTCCAAACTGAATGCTGAATACATATATAGGTTATACACGTATAACCTATACACGTAGAAATCCACAGGGTTTGTTAGAAGCTGGGTAATGGTCCTGGGTTCTTTGGTCTTCTTTAGAGATCTTTGGTTTTACAGCATGTTGTGTTCCCCAGTCGGAAAGTCAAGTCCACACAGACATGACTGAAACAGTTTCATGGGAGAATCTTGATTGCTTGCATTGTCTCTGACCTTAACCTTAGAAAAGCTTTGAGAGGACTCAGAGCACTAATTGTGCACCAGGTTTTCTCCCCAACGTGGGTTGCTTGTTTTTCTAAGTGGACAAAAATTCTTACACACACTCTCTAGAAGAATTTTCCCAAAGGAGTGATGCTTGTTAAGTGAAGGATGTAACTCCATTTACCAAAGAGGCACATCCTGTCTAAAAATGAGGCCGACAAACCATTCCATTGATTCAAAGGTCTCTGAAACTAGTATGAGAGGTAGAGACTTCAGTCATCAAGCTTCTTTGAAATCATCAACTGGTCAAGGTCTGGAAGGCAGCAACTCTCCCCACCAAGTGGCAACCTTCATTCTAGAAATATGAAGCCTTTTGTAGAAGAGCTAAAACTGAAGCTCTATGAGAGCCTACTTGAGGCAGGCTGCAGCAACATTGGATGCACCAAGCCAAATTCGTCAGCTAATTTGTCAACACAAATGAATGCACCTTTACATTCCTAAGATCTCCAAGCTGCCCCAAAATGCCTGCCTTAACTTCACTCAATTTAACCAAAACTAGAGTTACTAAGATGCTTTTGTTTATTGGTATTTACTGCATTAATACTGACCAAGATAATAGAATTACAAAATCAAACATCAAGTGTTGAGTTTTTTTCTAAGAAAAGTGATGTCCAGTCCCAAAACGAACCATATTCTTTTGTCCATCTACTATCTATTTTTTTGTTTCCCAATTTAATTTGAATAACTTTTTAAATGATGACAGCAATGTGGCAAAAACATGCTCTTTTGATGATTCATGAGTTTAGTTGATAAGAACCAATGAATGTAATACTTTTTAAACAACCCGCCCAAAAAAGTAAGGCATCATATTTGACTAAGTGAGCAAAGTAAAACATTACTGTAAATGTCACTAGATAATCAGTGATATTTTTCATTTCCCAAACGGAATAAAGTAATTACACTGAGCTGTAATCAGGGAAAGTGGTGGATGACTGGAGAGCGGGCAGATTGCTATCTGTGTGATAGAGACAAGTCAATAACACCTCTATCTTCACTCATATTTCCCCTAATGCTACAGAACCTTATCTCTTCATTACTTTGTTGGTGGGGATGGGGGCATGTCAGCTAATTGCTTCGTGAATTGAAGGCTTCTGTGTTTATTTATAGGTCATTGTTTTAAGTAGTTTTAGTACTTATGTGCTGGTGCACACATGTCCTAGGATCCTAAGTGCACATGATGCATGTCCAATACTTGTCATATATGTTAAGGTTTAGTCTAGTGCTGCCCACAAGAGCCTCTTCTGAAGACAGACTGAGAGCCTCTCTGCTGTCTCCTCCCTTCTCTTTCCTTTATCTCACTTCTTCCCCCTCTCGTTATATCTTTTCCACACCTCTTCCCTCCCCTACAGTCTCTTTCGTCACCACTATCCTCACCTGCGGGTGTCTGTGTCCTAGGATGCATTGCAATCTGTCTGCTAACCCTAGCTGGGTGGAACTGCAGTGACATCTACTGAAAGAGGAGAGGAGAGGAGAGGAGAGGAGAGGAGAGGAGAGGAGAGGAGAGGAGAGGAGAGGAGAGGAGAGGAGAGGAGGAAGAAGAAGGACAGGTAGAAGGAGAGAAGGAGGAGAGAGGAGAAGAGAATAAAAGTGAGGGGGGACAACCAACTGCACTAACTGAAGCGCAGCAAGGATTCAGAAAGAACAAGGGGAGGGCAGGAATCACGTCCCACCTTAAAATTGTGTAATTACATATTCAGCTCAGTAATTTAATTTCAGCACACACAGAACTTCCTTTTTTAAAATAAAGGACAGTATTTCCCTAAGTGAAGAAAAAGTTTCCCTGATTTCTATTGTTGTTTTTTTCCCTCTGAGTATAGAACTGTGTGGATATAATTGCTTCTCTTTCAGAACAACTGCTCTAAGATGATTCTAATTCCAGTCAGCAGGCTTTGATACAGGCTGCCTGTGTGTTTGTAATTACTGTCTTAGTCACTGCCTGTCAAACCCTATTACACGAGGTCAAGCCCAAATGACTATTCTGATCTGATGACAATAATTTGACAACAGACACACATGCACTGGTCAATGATGCACAAGAGAAACTACACCGGCACGTATGAACACCAGCACCCCAAACCAGACTGACAAAAACTTCTACACTAACATGCAGTCATGCACAAACATCAACACAAACATACACGAAGAAGGAAATCAGCCTTTGACAGGCATCTATAGCATGAATAATTCAGCAGCTAGTTTACATAAACCATCTATTCAGTCATACATGAATCTGAATGACATTTTTTATGTGCAGGAAGCACTTATCATGCTGGGATGATATGCAAATTCAGAAATGACTTTTGGGAAATGATACACAACTTTTATTTATTTATTTATTTATCTATTTTAATTACTCCTTATTTTATACTAGATTTTTACTGAAAAGGACAGCAAAAACATGTTTCTGTTTTCCCCTCTTGCACCCAGGCTCCAAATATCAGCAGTCAAAAAATAAAGAAAAATTAGACATCTTTTGGTTATTTTGTATTTTTCAATTGGGGGATAAAAAGAAGAAAAAATGTCTCTACACACCTACTCCTTCTTTTTGCCTCCTTCCCTCCTCTCAGGAGGCAGGGCACACAGCCTATCCTAGGTGGGTACAAGTTCAAGTCCAGGCCCCGTCATCTGCCTTCCCGGTCTTCTTTCCAGTCTTACAACTCCTGCTTTTGCTGGGTTTTGGTGCCAAGGTTGGAGAAGGGTAGGGTGGCTGGTGTCAGTGTTACTACCTTGATCTCCCATAAACAGAATCTGGGTTTACTGAACAAATACCATTATGAGTTGTTCTGTTAATTGGGGTGTTGGGATGGACGGTGGGCTAACAGGCGAAGCTGGCGAAGAGGAGGGCTGCCGAGGGGTGCCAAAGCTGACTATGAAGCCTCTCAGAGAAGTCATGGGCCTAACTTAATGAAACACCAATGACAAGAGGAGCCCACTTGATAACCCAAGTGATATTTTGGCTGTTGCTGCCCATCTGTCTCCAGGCTATGGTTTTTAAAGACTAAAGGTGTCAGATACTAGGTGACTTGTGAGTAGAGGTAGTAGTAGGGTGTGATTCTTCACTGTGAGATTACCCTTTCTAAAAGCACAAGTATACGTTAAGCTTAAATACTTAAGTAATATTTTGTAGGCATCTTACCAATTGGGAATGAAAGACATAGAGAAGTCATGGCTTAGAGTCAAACAAACAACTCCTGCGAAAGGACTAAAGTCATTATTATGAAAATAAAATATGAAGAAGAAAAATAGCTTCTCAGAGGACGTCATGAGACATCACACAGCACAACATGAGCCAGGCACCAGACTTGGCTTGTTAGCACAAGTTTCTAATGGATATTTGACACATTCCAACTTGTGTCACTTTTCGTCCTGAACTGCTCTCCAAGTGCCCGAAATCGAGTGAAAGTTGAGCCACACTTCACCCCCATTCCAGAAAAAAAGTTTTATCTGTTTGCAGTTTTGTTTCACTTTGGTTTAGTTTTTCTTCCTCTGTGCTATATCCACCGTAGTAGCTGCTCCCATTAGCCCCTTTCAAACATGACCATCAACACGCAATGTCACTTGCGTAACCAGGCGTGCTGTGATTGGCTGAGATCCACTTAACCGTAATCGCTTACTCTCTGCCCAGAAACATCCCAAAACAACCAAAACATCAACATACAGGTTGAGGGTGGGTGTTGGGGCAAACGCAGACACTGACACTCACAGAGTTGCAGACAATTGAGCAGGATAATCCTGTATAACTTGACATTTTATTTGTTGTAGGAAAATCTTGCAGACCCTACCTTTAACATTTAACTGTTGTGAAACCAGGGTAGCAACAGTTTGGTGTTAGGGCCCAGTCTGTTTTTCACATGACCAAAAAAGTCCTGCGTTCTGAACATTTTTAACTTCTGCTTACAAAGTACGAAAAACTTCATCTATTATGCAAACAGATGCTACATCATTGTAACTGTGGCTGTGTGCTTTAAGTACATTACATACATAAAATGAAACATTTGATCATCCCGCAGTTCCTCTGATGGCATGTTGATTGCAGAAAAAGCTGAAAAGCATTGCAGCAAAACAAATTAAAAATACGCTCTCAGTAAATGTTTGTTGATTTGTCTGGATGAACAATTTGGAGCCTGGGATTTACATTCATTAAAGATGTTTGCTCATAAAGTTGCTGAAAAATGTAATTCAAGTGGCATAATGTTCCACTCAAATCGAAAATGAATTTACTACTTGAAATTTCCCGTAGCTATATTAAAGAGTCAGAGTAATAATTTCATAACTTTGGCTCTTATTTCTACAATTGGTGAGATCTGGGAAGCAGACAAAACACATTAAGATTCTTCAAAGTGTGCATCTTCCAGCACATACTATACATTGTATGTGCCATGTAGGGACTACATCCAACACTATCATCAATCTGATTTATATATTATTAACTATCGTCAACCTGAGAGGACCGGTTCATTTTACAAAGTGCTTACAGTGGGTGTGGTCCCGTCTATCAGAGTCCAATGACATAGGGACATGTGTCAAATAAAACTATATTACCCCTGATTGATTGACAGGATTATGAGATTGTGAGCAGCCATGGACACACATGTCAGAGGTGGAACGAGAGGAAGGTATGAGAGGGACATAGAGGGAAATATATTTGTACCGCACAGAGTAGAAGATAGAAAAGAGAGATGGCAGGTGTAAGGGAAAACAGTAAGAGCCATTGAAGTAACAGAGATGAATAAAAAACAGCTTGTCATATAACAGGGGGGTAAAAATGCGAAGTTGGAGTAAGAAAAAATAACAATATGGATTAAAGGGATGAAAGATCTTGGACAGGAAGAAGTTTGAGACTGGATGGGAAAAAATTGCCTTCTGACACTGGGTTAAAGTTCACACAGTGAGCAGCAGCTAACCAACTCATTTGCCTCCATCATACTCAAAGTTCTTAAAAGGAGCTGTTACTGGTACAGTTATGGCACCGTATCACATTTAGCGAGGATATGATATCTATGATATCTGGCCTTCCTCAGCCTTTTTTTTTCTTAAATTAAGGGTGCTTTCATATATAGATCATATTTGGAAGGATCTTTTAACTAGAGGGTGTTTTGTCCTTGGTTTGGGTAGGATAAGTGTGAACACAGCATTTACATTCTGATGCTGGACAAAACCCGCAACTCCACCAAGCAATTCAGTTTGGTTCATCTTGATATAACACACATTCTATGGCATTTCCACTGACTAATCCCAGGACGGGTTCCTAAATTACTGACCGGTACCATCCCACTTTTTGGGTGCCAGACATAACGATCCGTCCCCAGAAGGTAGAGCTAGAAGCACTGCAGTCCTTTAATTAGTCAATGGAATTGCCAACATGTGACAGTGGCTGCTGTATTTCTCCTTGAGGTACACAGTCTTTTCTGAAACAAAACTTGACTGCGCTTTGTATAAAGTCACACGGAAATCACAACAAAGACAATTTGCTGGATGTCTTACATTGTTGCTCTTTGTTTACTGTGTCAGGTTTTTCTTCTTCATTGGACTTATTCACGGAGTGCACTGTGTTGCACAGCTATCCCGTCGCGCTTGTCTTTAGTTAATGCAGCTATCGGCACCCAGCTTGCATGCCACCTACCAAGAGGGGGTGCAGTTGGCTGAGGAAACATATACAGGATCAGGCTTTACTGATCCAACCTGTACCAATCCATACTGGGCCACTTGGTGGAAAGGGGGCTATTACAGCTCATCAAAACCCCTAGAAAATGTGGTTTGGTCTTGCATCAAGTCAAACCCTGTAGTTTTAACTCCATGACCATGACCCTTTGATGAATGCATTTCCCCCTCTCTTCCCCCCTCGTTACCAGTCTGTATTCAGCTGTCCTATAAATTTACCCATTGAATATAAATTTATCTTGCGTAAGACCATGATCCTTGAGTATTTGCAGTAAAATGAGCCTATGCCCAAAACAGCCAGTAAGTCAGTACAGTGTAAACACGAATGAATGACAGCTTTGTTGAACGTTCTTGTTATCAGTGATGTAAACTCTGGAAATGTGGTGCTTCTAGCTGCCTAAAAGACAACTCTTGTAATATATTGTAATGAAGGCCTCATCCTCTAAGCGGGTGAGTATAGCCTGCAAGTTGAAACATATAATTGACCTTACTTCCTCTTCTTTTAGGTAGATTAAGAGGGAAAGGGGTCTCCTTAGGGTGAAAGGAATGAATTCATCATGGTTAATCCAGTTGTGTTCAGCGATGTTAAACCCAAACATTCTGCTGACAGACTTATTCATACACAAGTCTTATCTTGTTCACTCTCAGCTATTTTGACCCCATTTAACCTTCACATTGATTTGTTTTCCCCAAGAAGACATTTTTCCTCGAATTATTCACTGTAAACAACTTGAGAGGTTGTATGCATAAAAACTAAGAATGTATTATCCCCATGCCGGTGCATGTAAATTTTATTAATTCAGCAAGCCTTGCCCCCTGCAGTGATTGAGGTGTTTACTCCAGTGCATATGTTTACAAGTCAGCGGAGGGAGCACACCTGCTCAGTGGCCCATTCTTTCTTATTATACTTGGCAGGGTGATGGAGCACAGAGCCATAGATCAATATTCACCCTCTCACACACACACACACACA
This sequence comes from Halichoeres trimaculatus, assembly GCF_033239565.1. Lineage (NCBI taxonomy): Eukaryota > Metazoa > Chordata > Actinopteri > Labriformes > Labridae > Halichoeres > Halichoeres trimaculatus. The sequence continues at coordinate 21,732,983 of NW_027437188.1, forward strand.
CACACACACACACACACACACACACACACACACACACACACACACACACACACACACACACACACACACACACACACACACACACACACACACGCACGCACAGATATACACAAGCTCAAAAATGTGGTCACAAAGACACATCACTATGCACTTTAAAAAAATATGCCCGTGCACATGAATAAACATGCACACGTAAACATGCACTCATTTGCATGAAGGGTTGTGCCTGTTAGCCCATTTTCAAAGTTATGAGATGATTAGCATCCCATTAACAGCAGTTTTCCCTGCCCTGCACAGCCCCTTTATGACATAGGTGCTGCAGGATGATGAAGCATTCTTATAAGGGGCCATGAATCATCCTCTTCCTCAAATTAAACATGCTATGTCATAAACACACTATTGCAAACCTGCAGTTTAGGATGGATGTGCACATAGAAATGTGTGTGGATCTGTATGGGTGTGAGTGTGTGTCTGTGTGTGGGTGTGTTTGACTGAGTGCCTAGTGTCCCAGTTAAGTGTAATAAAGCACAGGGCTAAAATAATGTGATGAGTTTAATGAGCAGACCATCCATGCATTCAACTCCCTCAATTCCCCCACACCCTCCATCCTCCATCTCCCTCCGTCTGTGGCTCGCAGGTCCTCCCCCTCTCCCCCCTATCCATCCCCCTGTGAGTGTGTGCGTGTAGAGAGTTTGCAGTTGGGCTGGGAGGTAATGTGATTCGACTGGAACGATTCATCTCTCTCAGGTGAGAGTGTATTGGGAGGACCGGGGGATGGTGACAGAAAGAAGAGGGATGGGTAGAGATGGTAGTTTAAATGTAAGTGGGAAAAGAAAAGAAAAGAATGCGAAGAGATTGGAGCATATGGCAGGTGAATTATCTCCTCTCACTCTTCCATCATAGTTAAGTTCAGTCCTCCTTTCTTGCACTCTGATCAAATTATTTCATTTGTTGCGTCACCTCACCTCATTCTCTTTAATTTCTTCTCCCCCGTGCGCTCACATTCTAACCACTCCTCTTTTAGATTAATCTTTATACTTACAGAGTCTGTTCCTCCCTTTCTTTCTTTTATTACCTATAACTTTCTACCTACTCTTCTTCAAAAGTTTGATGTTGCAGAAACTAATGCTCTAGCCAACAAGGCTTCACCTGTGGGACCAGCTGTCTGAAGAGCTATTGGTTAACAGTATGAATGCACATACAAAAAACTACAACTTTGTTCGCACTGGAGTTCTGTTAGCAGCCTACCATAGAAGTATCAAACTGCCTTCCGGCTGAACACTGAAAAACCCATGCAATCAGAGGGTTATGCTTTAATCAAGGACATATTTTTATTCCATATCTGATTCTGTGTTAAGATACGTTTTAATTGTCATCCTGTAATGCATTATTTTAAGCTCTTAAACAGTTTCTCCAAAATGAAAGCAGATGCTCCGTGCTCTAGATGTGCTCAGGCAGTGTAAGATTCAGCCACCCTGCACCTCTCCAGCATGAGTGATGCAGAATTTGCAAACATTTAGTCTTTCAGGTGGAGCAGGAGAGTGCTAGACAGAACACAATGGAGACACACTGGCCCACTTTTGGTTTAACAAGATTCTGCCAGTACAAATGCACGCTACTATTTAATCAAACTCTAAAAGTATGCATGCAGTTGGCGGGGTGCTTTCAATCCATATGCAACAGCCTCCAAACAGTATCCTAATCTTATACTTGATGGAATACTGACAAAATCTAAACTAAGAACTAATGTATTACTGGCTGGGGTACAGTGCTGGATCTGTGCTAATTTCTTAATTTGATTTCCCTCCTCAAATAGAGCGGGTAATTTGTTTAGGGGACCAGAATTTGCCCAATTTAGCTGGTAAGCTCCTTGGCAGCAGTAATGGGGATAAACAGCTAGCAGAAACTGCAGCCTAATCATAGTACGTCTGTTTAAGTCTTACACACACACATACACACATAGTTTCCTATCCCTGCCCCTTCTCTACATTCCACCATAATTATCTAGTTTAAAATTACAGCTTCACGAGGCTAAAGAGCTCGCCAGCTAACCTGTTAGCCAACTCAATTTACACACACCCTTGTATCACATCAAGGATTCATTAGTTTCCTTGCCTGTGCAACACATCCAAACTTAGCATCTGTAGAGTTAAGGGAAAAGGGGAAAAAATACTAAGTTATCGCACAGACACAGTAAAAAGAGAGATTTCAAGGTTTAAGAATCAGGTTTTACCTGAAAGTACAGCAAATAATCTATAAATTGTCATACACAAAAAAATTTGTGCAGCAGGTTTATTAATATATGGTACATTTTGGTAACATGGCAATTCAAAGTACTACATAGAGACCACCAAATAGCCATTAGGTCACCAAAACATATTAAAAGGAAACAATTTAAAATCAATCCAAGGAAAACATTTTGGTTAGAGCAAAAAAAAAAAAAAAAATAGAATAGAATAGAATAGAATAGAATAGAATAGAATAGAATAGAATAGAATAGAACTTCAGCAAAAAAGTGTGATGCTGCTTCTCCATGGTAACTTAAAACACCAATAAAAGTGGTCATGCACTTCTGTATCTTGTTTATGGTTTGTACTGTACTCATGTAAAAACTGCAAACACTTGTAGCAATATGTTCAAAAGTATCTTTTTAGAAGTTTTCTTAGTCCTAGACTTTTCTAACTTTTTCACAAGTGGTCTCTAATTGGTAAGTTTGGCCCTGAAAAATACATGTGCATGGATACACACCAACACACACAAACTGATGAAATATTTTTAAAAAGGTTTGACTTCTGAGGGGTTTCTTGTTAGAGAAATGTGGCTTAAAGTGCAGCACACAAACGTACACTGTCAAACACAACACACTTTATCTTCTTGCCAAAATGAAAAACAAAATACAGTTGAGATTCACCAATTTGTTTTCTTCATTGCTTACACTTTTTCTTGACAAGAGTTTTTTTTTCTTAATTTTCCAAAAGTACACCCCCCCACAAACTTTCTGTCTGTCTCACACACACACACACACACACACACACACACACACACACACACACACACACACACACACACACACACACACACACACACACACACACACACACACACACACACACAAAGGATAAAAGGACAGGGTCTCTGTTAACTACAAACTGATCCAACAGCAGGAATTTCAAATACAGAGCAAAGGAGAGTGGGCGGGATGAATGACACATAGGTTTGATTGACACACAGCCCCAAGACAGAACAAGTCAAAGCATCCTTTTATCCAACAGAGACCACTCTCAATGTTCCTGCTTTTTATCCCCATGCTTCCTCGCTCCCAACTTCCAACATATAATGAACTCTAGAAGGTTCCCCTTGGTGTGTTTTTCTGTCAACTATCTCTCTTGTGTTTTTTTTACAGCCTTTTGCTGCTGTACTGGATGCTCTCATTTACTCACATTGATACATTTGCTCAGCATGCATCTTTCCTCCCATTTGTTGTCTCACCCCTCCTTCTCAGTTTTCCCTCCTACGCCAGGTTCACGACCGCACTGTTCCTCTTGAACGTCTCCCTCTATCATCTTTTCAATGTTGCAACAATGATGGGTTAGCCACAAGTTGCAGAGGCCTCACTGGTGTGATTCAAAGCAGCAGAGTTGAATGACAGCTTGCCAGCTCTGTATGTGACATTCAGCCATGCGAGTGGATGATAACTAGTTTTCTACCCTCTTATTTAACTGGGCAGGGATTGACGGGAAGTGGGGTCTCATTTTCACAGAGGTGATACCATACACACACACACACAAAAGCACAGGAAAGCATGCATGAACAGAAACCTACTCACTCAAAAGAAACTCACACATACACACATCTGGGAAGCAGCAGCTGCCAAAGTCTTCCACTGACTCTATTAGGGCACTGTACCTCAGAGGAAAGAGCTGAAAAGACCGTAACTAAATAGAACTGGGATTTTTACTGCATCACTCTTGTCTGAACCCCCCTGAAGAAACCTCTTACTCTCTCTGACATGGGTTTTTGCTTGGAGCAAGAAGTTGAACCTGTTTGAACTCTGGCTGAACTTTGTAGCTGTGCTTCTCTTCGCTTTGGTAACCCCAAAGGTAGAGAAAAGAGCTCTGTGTTGCTGAATTGTCATAAATATGCAATGAGAATTTTCTTCATCTGCACATCTCAGACTTTCATGTGACTCCCAGCATCTACCTTTGTGTGTTGAACAGTGTGGAGTATTAAAATCTGAGCCAGAAATTGTGTTCACTCGCACAGAGGCAAATCAGCACCATGGACAGCTCCACATCGTCAAACAAGGACATGGGCTGAAATTCAGCAAAAGGACCTGAAAGCTCATACATTTGGGTTGAAAGGATAAAACATAACAACCTATAGTTTCTTTAAGTTCTTCAAAATTATGGCTGTTATGTGACACCATATTTGAAAACAGAAAACCTCCTCTCCAACCTCCAGCAAAATGCAATGGGCAAAAGTAATACAAACCTTACTAGTTTCCTTTCCGTACTGTCTAATCTGTGTGTGTGTGTGTGTGTGTGTGTGTGTGTGTGTGTGTGTGTGTGTGTGTGTGTGTGTGTGTGTGTGTGTGTGTGTGTGTGTGTGTGTGTGTGTGTGTGTGTGTGTGTGTGTGTGTGTGTGTGTGTGCGTGTGTGTGCGTGTGTGTGTTTACAAATTTACTTTCCAGCAAAAAGAAGGATTTCAAGGACCATTATCTCAGTAATTTAAAAGTTTATCCAACTTTGAATTTCTGTCAAAAAAGGTCCAAATGTTGAAAATGAACAAAATGTTGACAGGCTCCTTGAAAACAGCACTTCAGTTGCTGGTCTGATTTCTCCATGCATCATCTTGACTGAGTGAGGTGAAGAAGAGACTGACAAAGATGGATGGGTGATGACACGAGAAGTGTACAAGAGATGCTAAGATACTTATTACATTTTTTTGTTTTGCTATTCCCCACATATCTAACCTAACCATGAACTCCTTTGAAGCACATTCATGTTAAATCCTGGTATTCATCTTGCTTTTACTTCCCTAGTTACACACAAACACATAAATACACACAAATACATAGGCACGTACTAAATAGCTATGTTACATCTGATGTGGGTCCACAAACAGCTTGTTGCCATCTGATTCACTGAGCAGCTGATGAGTGTGTGTGTGTGTGTGTGTGTGTGTGTGTGTGTGTGTGTGTGTGTGTGTGTGTGTGTGTGTGTGTGTGTGTGTGTGTGTGTGTGTGTGTGTGTGTGTGTGTGTGTGTGTGTGTGTGTGTATGTGAATGACTAAGCACTTTCAGTCTGATTTACGACAAAAGAGAGACCCAAGTCTCCCCTGATTTGTTTACCTACTAATGTACTCCGTCCTCTAACACACACACACACACACACACACACACACACACACACACACACACACACACACACACACACACACACACACACACACACACACACACACACACATACACAGAAAGACACACTTACAAAGTAACAGTGTCACAGGTTAAGTCATTTTAAAAGTAAGATTGATGTTCATGTAAACTCATTCAGAGCTTCACACCAAGTACTCCTGCTAAAGATTTAAGTAGCTCCAAAAAGCAAAAGAATCCCCCACTGCATTCTAAATGCTGCAGGCACACACCTTCACACACCATCCATGTTCTCAGTAATGGAGTTTGTGTGTAACATAATATAACCTGCCAGTCAATGACCCCCAAGGCGTAATTTTTTGACCTCCGACCCTTACACTTTTGAACCTGACCACTGATCTAATTAGACCCAGGTCTTGTCACTTTTATTGGCCCCTCCCTTCCATAGCTCAGCATGAGTCATGTTGAGTGTGACAGGCCAGTAGCGCGCACACATTAATGCCAAGAGTGAAAAAAGACCAGCAGAGAGGAAAAATGCAACACACACACAGCAAGACGTCATGTGTAAAGCCATCTGTTACAGCCAGCTGGATGCTGAGGCACTCCTGTGTTTGCTATCAAAGACTTACTGTCTTTCCACAAGACGTGTGTGTGGGTGCATGTGTGTGTCACCACCTCATACACCGACTGCACTGGGGTTTTAGGCTATTTTTGAACCTGGCAATCACAAGTCACTCTTGACACCTGGCTCATGCCGCAGTTTTCCTTCTAATCTGTCTCTGGTACTCTCTGTGCTTGTAGGCATTCCCTCAGTGAGTCATTTGCCACCCGGGAGAGGAATAGGAGGCAAGCAGGAGTAAAAATAAAAAAGAAAAGGTGCCTTTGCAGGAAATGAAAAATAAAAATCAAAGGGCATGATAGGAGGACAGCACTGATGAAGAGAAGTGATGCACTTAATGTGATTTTTAAGGTCACTCCTGCTTTAATATGTTCTGTAGACACATTAAGTTGGCCTAATCTGTCTGCAAAAGCAGGGTGAGATGTATGGGTGAAATGCAGAAATAAAGAAAAGATTTTAATAGCTTTTGCCAACATTTGTATATTTGGAGCTTTTAAGTCAATACAAAACTTTGGATAAATTCTGTCAACACCTGCTCTACAGTGGTTTACAGGTCTGTATTTCAAAGAAGGTTACATTAAATGTGCTAGGCTATGCACAAAATAAGTTTTACTGCAGAGACACTGCAGAAGTGTTTATCTGATGCTTTGCAAGGTAATCAATTAGCACTACTGCTAGCCAAGCTTGTTTATAGTTGTTCATCCTGATTATTTTTACAGTAAGGAGTCCTTTGTTGTTGTTTTTTTGGACGTGAGGTTCTGAGTTTTGTGGGACTCATGTTTTGTATGCTTATACAGTATATATATATGTAGAACTGATTATAAAAAAAAAGAAAAGAAAAACTCATTATACTATGTCAAGATGCAAAATAAGAAAAAGCCAAACATAGTTTTCATAGTTTTTTTCCTGATGTAATCTTGTGCGCCATCATACAAGGACTGCATTCATAAACAGGATCAAAGTTTATTTTCCTAGTAATAAAGTCCCAGATAAATATACACAATACCAAATCCATAAGACCACCAGAAAAGGCAGCACTACTCAGAAGACTCCTTATCTGAATGTTTCAGTGTTGAGCAGTGAGTCAAACACTTTTACTCTCACACGCTGGGGTTATCAAGTTGGCACTTCCTTCCACAGATGTTTCATTGAATTAGACCCATGACACCTCCAGAAGGCTCAGCAGTGATTTCCAACATCCCAGTCCTGCACTTAGACTTCAAAAGGACAAAAGCTGGTCTGGATACTTCCAGGAAGATAAAATATTATTTCACTTAATTTCACTCTGAGAGTTGGCGGTCTTAAAATTTTATACCTCAAACCAGGTCCACAGGTACTAATCATTGCAGTGTTATAGACTCTTTATCTGATGGCTAGTGATTGTCATGGCAAAATTGCCTGTATGTTTAGGTAAACAGATGATATTTTGCAGTGAAGGATCTGCATATGATAGTGATAAAAGACAGCATATAAAGTTCACTCATACCCACATTATCTTCATCTAATTGGATGAAGGGAAAAAAAAGTCTTTATCTAATTGCATATTTTGCTGTTAACGCTTTTACCCTCATTGCTTGATAAGTTCATGAACTAAAGTCTTGAGATGTAACCATCAGTGTATAATGTATCAACATAGCTGATATAGCATCATACTTGAACAGTTTTGACACTATATCGGAAATGCTGAACTCAACACAGCAGGTCTTCAGCCTGTTTGCAGACAGCTACAAGGTGCTTGCCTGTCAGTTAAGGCCACCATGCCCTTACATGGGTGTCTAGACTCCAAGTTCACCTCTCCTTACAAGTTATTTACATGCAGGGGTTAAAAAAGCAATGTTAAAAGCTCCCAAACCCTCATGGCCAAAGCCTGCAGGAGGGTGTTTGGGAGGTAGTGGGCCTGGGAAATCATGCAGCTGAAGTACATCGCAAACTATACAAGATTTATATCACCTGTAAGAGCAAGATAGGCATAAATAAATGTATAAACAGTGCAGCCCAAACTGGCTTATGTCTAAGATTACAGTTGTTTTATTTCATTATGACCTTGTTTAGCTTTTGACATTTGCAAAACTTCAAAACGACCCATCACGTGGGATGTAATGTTGTCTGTAATGTTGTTGTCTTCACAAGTCACTGGATTCTCTATTATATGTCAAAAATAAATGTCACTGTCATGATATTTTACCATCAAACTGTAACTCTAAATTATCTGAATACAACAGTTTAGCAAAACATCAAATGTTGGAATAAAATGTCAACTCACACTGTGAGTGAATCTTTTTCAATGCACAGCCAAAGCTCTCTAATTATGTGCTCACACTGTGTGTGTGTAAAATCAGGGCGGAGCATAGAAAATTGTATATCAACTCCAGCAGATGAACACTGGCTCGTGGCCCTTTTTCACATGCAGTCAGTTCTAGCATTCAAGAAATGTAACCTTCATCTTTAGTGCAGCTGATTAGGCACTTATTGGGATCCATTTGTGTCAATTTGCGTCACAGAGCTTCATAACTGCATTCTTAAAGTCTTTTACTTTGCCTCGCATGACAAAAATATCCTTCAAATACAATAACAGAGACATAAGGAGAATATTTTTAGAATAATGGCAGCTCAAAAGCATGATACAATACCCCTTTAGCTTTTAAAGAAATGTTATGATTTGAAGGTCTCTTAACCTTCACTCAGTGCTTGGAGGGAAATCTCAAGGAAACCATTCATAGAAAAGAAAGGGAGAAAAGAGAGACAAGAGGCTCCAGGAGGACAAAGATTCAGATGCAAGATGTCTGGAGTGAGACATCTCACTGGATCTCTTTGTGAGCTAGATCCTATCACAGAGTCAAGGGATCTGAGGCCTAATGTATCCTGGCATAAAAAAGAAATGTTGCACTGAAAGTGCTGGTGCAAGCCTGGCCTTTTGCCTCAGACAGAGAAAAATGAAGCAGGGTAAAGTTGTGGAAAGAAAATGCTGGTGGGCAGATGGATTGGAAAAAGAAATCCTGAAAATCAGTGTGGGAAAGAAAATGAAAGTAGACATATTACTGGAAGAGAGGACAGAGAAACTGGCCAGCAAGGTAAAAACACCAAAAACAGACAGGGTACAAAATTGTTAAACATAGCTTTACTCAAAGAACTGATAAAAGATAACTAGCTGGAACATTTTTATACTATAAATCATTTTAAATTTGATATACTTTGCTGCTGGGACACAGGCTTCTAAGCAGTGTTGATGCCTTATCTGCATGCTTATGAGGCATTAATGTTATCCAATCACAGTGCTGGGGACATGCTGTACCCTGTCTTTTGTAAACCCAACGGAAGTTGTGTTGTGTTTGACGAAGGGAGTAAAAAAAAACATATTCAGTCTGAGGTGTCACAGCCTGGCTGAATTCATTTTGACTTCCGCTCAACAGGCACCTTCCCCCCACCTCTTCCCAGAATAAGATTGTGACTGCAACCACTCCCAAGAGACCGGTGAAACCTATCAAAACACATCAGAGCTAAAATGCTTCAAGTGTCCAAACTGGTTAATATCTATGCAGGGCGTGGGCAGGCCATGCCAACGGTGCCTCTCCGTCAGAGCCAGAATGGAGGAGATGAGAGATGGTGCATGCCTGCAGTTTCACTAAATGATCGAATTTTGAAGGCAGAGTAGTGACACTGTGGAGAGGAATGGTGCCGGCACAGCATCAGTCACAGCGTAGATGACAGACTGGACGCTTGGTAAACAGCTAGACTGGGGTGAGGAGAAGGGAGTGAGAAAAGTAGAGATAGGAGATGGATAGAAGGTAGAAAAGAAGGAGATGTGAAACCAGGAAGGGCGGAAGAAGGGATTTGGGGGCTGATTGAAGAGATACTGAAGAAAGTAGTGGATGAAGAGAGTTGATGAATCCAAAGATGGAAAAGAGGTCCACCAAAGGGATGGATATAGCAAAGAAATTGATTCTGAATCCAGAAAAAAAACAGGACAAAAAAGTAAGAACTCATGACAACATTTGTCACAATCTTGGGTGTGAAAGGGATATTATGCTTTTCCATTTATAAGCATGGATATAAAGTAAAAATGCTGGATGTTCTCACTATACATGCAAATTTAAAACCATTACATACGCATATGCTATGGAAATCCCTCAATCTGATGAGGTCATCCCATAAAAACCTCCCAAGTGGATCATGTCACATTCAGGGGTGTGCCTCAAACACCAAGGGCTGCCTATAGCTCTGCCACTGACATAAATTAAATAAATCTTTAATTCCTGCAATTGAGAGATGGAAGTGTTAACTTATTGCAGAGTTGTGTTTTAAAAAATGTTAAAGAAATAGACAAAAACTTGACAATTCAAAGTTAAATTGCTTGGTATATGTTTTTCAAAGCAGTGGATGATTGTTAAAATTAAGTACATGATAAGAGGTACACTCAGTAACATGCATACTGTTTCTCAAGGCCCTGCATTTCTTGCTGCTGAGAGACATTTTATCCCATGGAAATCAATCTTATTAAATTCATATTTATTTTTTGGGCAAAATGCACAAGAAAAAAAAAGTTTTACCTCAAGTTGTATGCTGTGGTGCTGGACAAACACGATGCATAATTAAAGGAAACCCACTGTGAAAATGCAACTCAACACAAAATTATATATTTATTTACTACTTAATTATTTTGCCAAGTAAGTTTTGCAGGAAACATTATTACTGCCTATATTTTGTTCAGAGGAAAGGTTGTGCTGCACAGGGAGAGTTGGCCAGGGTCCATTGCAGGTGTGCAAAGAGTTATGCAACTGATTATTAATCATAAGTATACAGCCACAACCCTCAGTGAATCCTCTCTAGTCTTCACCAGAGGAAGAGATAAATCTCTCATAATTAAACAAAAATGCCCGACAACCAATAAAAGAGGCTTGGGACACCACAGAGGTTGCAACAAGCATTATTAAGTTTCATAAACTGAAATAAAAAAAAAAAAACAGACACCATTGTGTAATCAGCAGTAAAATAAAACAATGCTAAATCAGACTTATACCACTATAGGGCCTGTGTATTCCCCCTTTAAATGGTGCCACTTTTGCAAGGAACATCCATATGTGGGTTGCGCCCATACCAAATTTGCAAATCTTTTCATCCAGTGCAACACATTGCTGAAGTGAAGTCCTGGCTTATGATGTAATTTTTAAGATTAAACACACCTTTTAACAATTGTGTAGCATACTTATGCATGGTGGAGGCACAAAAATGACAGAAAAACATTCAAATAGAAACCAGACCTTGGATAGGCATAGCAAACTTTTCAGTTTTGTTTCTATATTTTCCCCACTAAACATTGTTTTTAATCTACAGATCTTGGTAATTTGACAAGTTTGCATGTGATTTTTTTTTTAATCTTCTCAGTCAGGCTGCTTTAAGTTGTGCTACACTTTAGAAATGGTTCCAGAGAGGCATGGCCTGTATTGTCTGACATAGTGTAGCATAGACTCTTGCTCTGGAATCAAGGAATGAGCCTGCACCCACAGGTCAAGCACTACAGATAGCAATAAAGCAGCTAATGTTCACTCATGAGAACAAAATGTGGCACGAATTAGAAAATCAATGAACTCAATGAGATTTCTCAGACACCCTCTGGCTAATGCTGCAATTTTAACAACTGTTTATTCATTTCAACGGAACTGAGCATTCTTTCCTCCATTTGTCTGTTAGTTGCACGTATGAAACCTTTGAGCTTGAGCTGTTGTGATTCTTTGAAAATGCACACAACAGCTTCAGGAAAACAGAACGTGTTTGCAGTATTACTTGATGCAAAGAAACTTGTAAAAGTTGGCACATAAACTTTTCACTGCAGCCACAGAACAGATATTCCTCCTCCCATACACTGTGCCAAGATTTTTTTTCTTCTTTCCATTTTCCAACACTTGTAGGTCTTATTACTCAATCTCTCCAGCTCCACCTCTCTTCATGTACCTGCTGTCAGTTTCATACTGTACAACAACCTTACATCGCTTCTACACAGCAATCCAAGCATCCCGCCACTTCCTGA